>NW_027139354.1:0-297187 GCF_035084215.1 Heptranchias perlo
TCCAAGCATGAACTCTGGATGGTGCCTAAAGCTAAAGGCACAAGTCATTCATTTGACAACAGAAACAGTCTGAGGTGGCGGGCAGAACCAAGAGGCAGACAACATAGGGAGGGCGTTTTCCCCCCTCTGCCCACCATTTTAAAAAACCTAACTTATTGCAAGTGACGCACTAAGGACTTGGTCTTTTGTTTATAGCTCCCTGATGAGCCGCAAGATGGTCGAAACCGGTCGGAGTTTCCAAGAAGGAACGATGGATGGTACTTTAAAAGGCTGCAGACAGGCACATATCAGAGTCGTCCAAGCAGGAACTCTGGATGGTGCCTAAAGCTAAAGCACAAGGTGCATTCATTTGGACAACAGCAACAGTCTGAGGTGCGGGCCAGAACAAGAGGCAGACAACATAGGGGAGGGCGTTTCCCCCTCTGCCCACCATTTTAAAACCTAACTTTTGCAGTGACGCACTAAGGACTTGGTCTGTTTGTTTATAGCTCCCTGATGAGCCGCAAGATGGCGAAACCGGTCGGAGTGTTCCAAGAAGGAACGATGGATGGTACTTAAGGCTGCAGACAGGACACATTCAGTAGTAGCCAAGCAGGAACTCTGGATGGTGCCTAAAGCTAAAGCACAAGGTGCATTCATTTGGACAAACATGCAACAGTCCTGAGGTGCGGGCCAGAACCAAGAGGCAGACAACATAGGGAGGGCGTTTCCCCCTCTGCCCACCATTTTAAAACCTAACTTTTGCAAGTGACGCACTAAGGACTTGGTCTGTTTGTTTATAGCTCCCTGATGAGACCGCAAGATGGCGAAACCGGTCGGAGTGTTCCAAGAAGGAACGATGGATGGTACTTAAGGCTGCAGGACAGGACACATTCAGTAGTAGCCAAGCAGGAACTCTGGATGGTGCCTAAAGCTAAAGC
Source organism: Heptranchias perlo (assembly GCF_035084215.1). Classification (NCBI taxonomy): domain Eukaryota; kingdom Metazoa; phylum Chordata; class Chondrichthyes; order Hexanchiformes; family Hexanchidae; genus Heptranchias; species Heptranchias perlo. Next base: position 921 of record NW_027139354.1, read on the forward strand.
ACAAGGTGCATTCATTTGGACAACAGCAACAGTCTGAGGTGCGGGCCAGAACCAAGAGGCAGACAACATAGGGAGGGGCGTTCCCCCTCTGCCACCATTTTAACCTAACTTTTGCAAGTGACGCACTAAGGACTTGGTCTGTTTGTTTATAGCTCCCTGATGAGCGCAAGATGGCGAACCGGTCGGAGTGTTCCAAGAAGGAACGATGGATGGTACTTAAGGCTGGAGGACAGACACATTCAGTAGTAGTCCAAGCAGGAACTCTGGATGGTGCCTAAAGCTAAAGCACAAGGTGCATTCATTTGGACAACAGCAACAGTCTGAGGTGCGGGCCAGAACCAAGAGGCAGACAACATAGGGAGGGCGTTTCCCCCCTCTGCCCACCATTTTAAAACCTAACTTTTGCAAGTGACGCACTAAGGACTTGGTCTGTTTGTTTATAGCTCCCTGATGAGCCGCAAGATGGCGAAACCGGTCGGAGTGTTCCAAGAAGGAACGATGGATGGTACTTAAGGCTGCAGGACAGGACACATTCAGTAGTAGCCAAGCAGGAACTCTGGATGGTGCCTAAAGCTAAAGCACAAGGTGCATTCATTTGGACAACAGCAACAGTCTGAGGTGCGGGCCAGAACCAAGAGGCAGACAACATAGGGAGGGCGTTTCCCCCTCTGCCCACCATTTTAAAACCTAACTTTTGCAAGTGACGCACTAAGGACTTGGTCTGTTTGTTTATAGCTCCCTGATGAGCCGCAAGATGGCGAAACCGGTCGGAGTGTTCCAAGAAGGAACGATGGATGGTACTTAAGGCTGCAGGACAGGACACATTCAGTAGTAGCCAAGCAGGAACTCTGGATGGTGCCTAAAGCTAAAGCACAAGGTGCATTCATTTGGACAACAGCAACAGTCTGAGGTGCGGGCCAGAACCAAGAGGCAGACAACATAGGGAGGGCGTTTCCCCCCTCTGCCCACCATTTTAAAACCTAACTTTTGCAAGTGACGCACTAAGGACTTGGTCTGTTTGTTTATAGCTCCCTGATGAGCCGCAAGATGGCGAAACCGGTCGGAGTGTTCCAAGAAGGAACGATGGATGGTACTTAAGGCTGCAGGACAGGACACATTCAGTAGTAGCCAAGCAGGAACTCTGGATGGTGCCTAAAGCTAAAGCACAAGGTGCATTCATTTGGACAACAGCAACAGTCTGAGGTGCGGGCCAGAACCAAGAGGCAGACAACATAGGGAGGGCGTTTCCCCCCTCTGCCCACCATTTTAAAACCTAACTTTTGCAAGTGACGCACTAAGGACTTGGTCTGTTTGTTTATAGCTCCCTGATGAGCCGCAAGATGGCGAAACCGGTCGGAGTGTTCCAAGAAGGAACGATGGATGGTACTTAAGGCTGCAGGACAGGACACATTCAGTAGTAGCCAAGCAGGAACTCTGGATGGTGCCTAAAGCTAAAGCACAAGGTGCATTCATTTGGACAACAGCAACAGTCTGAGGTGCGGGCCAGAACCAAGAGGCAGACAACATAGGGAGGGCGTTTCCCCCCTCTGCCCACCATTTTAAAACCTAACTTTTGCAAGTGACGCACTAAGGACTTGGTCTGTTTGTTTATAGCTCCCTGATGAGCCGCAAGATGGCGAAACCGGTCGGAGTGTTCCAAGAAGGAACGATGGATGGTACTTAAGGCTGCAGGACAGGACACATTCAGTAGTAGCCAAGCAGGAACTCTGGATGGTGCCTAAAGCTAAAGCACAAGGTGCATTCATTTGGACAACAGCAACAGTCTGAGGTGCGGGCCAGAACCAAGAGGCAGACAACATAGGGAGGGCGTTTCCCCCCTCTGCCCACCATTTTAAAACCTAACTTTTGCAAGTGACGCACTAAGGACTTGGTCTGTTTGTTTATAGCTCCCTGATGAGCCGCAAGATGGCGAAACCGGTCGGAGTGTTCCAAGAAGGAACGATGGATGGTACTTAAGGCTGCAGGACAGGACACATTCAGTAGTAGCCAAGCAGGAACTCTGGATGGTGCCTAAAGCTAAAGCACAAGGTGCATTCATTTGGACAACAGCAACAGTCTGAGGTGCGGGCCAGAACCAAGAGGCAGACAACATAGGGAGGGCGTTTCCCCCCTCTGCCCACCATTTAAAACCTAACTTTTGCAAGTGACGCACTAAGGACTTGGTCTGTTTGTTTATAGCTCCCTGATGAGCCGCAAGATGGCGAAACCGGTCGGAGTGTTCCAAGAAGGAACGATGGATGGTACTTAAGGCTGCAGGACAGGACACATTCAGTAGTAGCCAAGCAGGAACTCTGGATGGTGCCTAAAGCTAAAGCACAAGGTGCATTCATTTGGACAACAGCAACAGTCTGAGGTGCGGGCCAGAACCAAGAGGCAGACAACATAGGGAGGGCGTTTCCCCCCTCTGCCCACCATTTTAAAACCTAACTTTGCAAGTGACGCACTAAGGACTTGGTCTGTTTGTTTATAGCTCCCTGATGAGCCGCAAGATGGCGAAACCGGTCGGAGTGTTCCAAGAAGGAACGATGGATGGTACTTAAGGCTGCAGGACAGGACACATTCAGTAGTAGCCAAGCAGGAACTCTGGATGGTGCCTAAAGCTAAAGCACAAGGTGCATTCATTTGGACAACAGCAACAGTCTGAGGTGCGGGCCAGAACCAAGAGGCAGACAACATAGGGAGGGCGTTTCCCCCCTCTGCCCACCATTTTAAAACCTAACTTTTGCAAGTGACGCACTAAGGACTTGGTCTGTTTGTTTATAGCTCCCTGATGAGCCGCAAGATGGCGAAACCGGTCGGAGTGTTCCAAGAAGGAACGATGGATGGTACTTAAGGCTGCAGGACAGGACACATTCAGTAGTAGCCAAGCAGGAACTCTGGATGGTGCCTAAAGCTAAAGCACAAGGTGCATTCATTTGGACAACAGCAACAGTCTGAGGTGCGGGCCAGAACCAAGAGGCAGACAACATAGGGAGGGCGTTTCCCCCCTCTGCCACCATTTAAAACCTAACTTTTGCAAGTGACGCACTAAGGACTTGGTCTGTTTGTTTATAGCTCCCTGATGAGCCGCAAGATGGCGAAACCGGTCGGAGTGTTCCAAGAAGGAACGATGGATGGTACTTAAGGCTGCAGGACAGGACACATTCAGTAGTAGCCAAGCAGGAACTCTGGATGGTGCCTAAAGCTAAAGCACAAGGTGCATTCATTTGGACAACAGCAACAGTCTGAGGTGCGGGCCAGAACCAAGAGGCAGACAACATAGGGAGGGCGTTTCCCCCTCTGCCCACCATTTTAAAACCTAACTTTGCAAGTGACGCACTAAGGACTTGGTCTGTTTGTTTATAGCTCCCTGATGAGCCGCAAGATGGCGAAACCGGTCGGAGTGTTCCAAGAAGGAACGATGGATGGTACTTAAGGCTGCAGGACAGGACACATTCAGTAGTAGCCAAGCAGGAACTCTGGATGGTGCCTAAAGCTAAAGCACAAGGTGCATTCATTTGGACAACAGCAACAGTCTGAGGTGCGGGCCAGAACCAAGAGGCAGACAACATAGGGAGGGCGTTTCCCCCCTCTGCCCACCATTTTAAAACCTAACTTTTGCAAGTGACGCACTAAGGACTTGGTCTGTTTGTTTATAGCTCCCTGATGAGCCGCAAGATGGCGAAACCGGTCGGAGTGTTCCAAGAAGGAACGATGGATGGTACTTAAGGCTGCAGGACAGGACACATTCAGTAGTAGCCAAGCAGGAACTCTGGATGGTGCCTAAAGCTAAAGCACAAGGTGCATTCATTTGGACAACAGCAACAGTCTGAGGTGCGGGCCAGAACCAAGAGGCAGACAACATAGGGAGGGCGTTTCCCCCCTCTGCCCACCATTTTAAAACCTAACTTTTGCAAGTGACGCACTAAGGACTTGGTCTGTTTGTTTATAGCTCCCTGATGAGCCGCAAGATGCGAAACGGTCGGAGTGTTCCAAGAAGGAACGATGGATGGTACTTAAGGCTGCAGGACAGGACACATTCAGTAGTAGCCAAGCAGGACTCTGGATGGTGCCTAAAGCTAAAGCACAAGGTGCATTCATTTGGACAACAGCAACAGTCTGAGGTGCGGGCCAGAACCAAGAGGCAGACAACATAGGGAGGGCGTTTCCCCCCTCTGCCCACCATTTTAAAACCTAACTTTTGCAAGTGACGCACTAAGGACTTGGTCTGTTTGTTTATAGCTCCCTGATGAGCCGCAAGATGGCGAAACCGGTCGGAGTGTTCCAAGAAGGAACGATGGATGGTACTTAAGGCTGCAGGACAGGACACATTCAGTAGTAGCCAAGCAGGAACTCTGGATGGTGCCTAAAGCTAAAGCACAAGGTGCATTCATTTGGACAACAGCAACAGTCTGAGGTGCGGGCCAGAACCAAGAGGCAGACAACATAGGGAGGGCGTTTCCCCCCTCTGCCCACCATTTTAAAACCTAACTTTTGCAAGTGACGCACTAAGGACTTGGTCTGTTTGTTTATAGCTCCCTGATGAGCCGCAAGATGGCGAAACCGGTCGGAGTGTTCCAAGAAGGAACGATGGATGGTACTTAAGGCTGCAGGACAGGACACATTCAGTAGTAGCCAAGCAGGAACTCTGGATGGTGCCTAAAGCTAAAGCACAAGGTGCATTCATTTGGACAACAGCAACAGTCTGAGGTGCGGGCCAGAACCAAGAGGCAGACAACATAGGGAGGGCGTTTCCCCCTCTGCCCACCATTTTAAAACCTAACTTTTGCAAGTGACGCACTAAGGACTTGGTCTGTTTGTTTATAGCTCCCTGATGAGCCGCAAGATGGCGAAACCGGTCGGAGTGTTCCAAGAAGGAACGATGGATGGTACTTAAGGCTGCAGGACAGGACACATTCAGTAGTAGCCAAGCAGGAACTCTGGATGGTGCCTAAAGCTAAAGCACAAGGTGCATTCATTTGGACAACAGCAACAGTCTGAGGTGCGGGCCAGAACCAAGAGGCAGACAACATAGGGAGGGCGTTTCCCCCCTCTGCCCACCATTTTAAAACCTAACTTTTGCAAGTGACGCACTAAGGACTTGGTCTGTTTGTTTATAGCTCCCTGATGAGCCGCAAGATGGCGAAACCGGTCGGAGTGTTCCAAGAAGGAACGATGGATGGTACTTAAGGCTGCAGGACAGGACACATTCAGTAGTAGCCAAGCAGGAACTCTGGATGGTGCCTAAAGCTAAAGCACAAGGTGCATTCATTTGGACAACAGCAACAGTCTGAGGTGCGGGCCAGAACCAAGAGGCAGACAACATAGGGAGGGCGTTTCCCCCCTCTGCCCACCATTTTAAAACCTAACTTTTGCAAGTGACGCACTAAGGACTTGGTCTGTTTGTTTATAGCTCCCTGATGAGCCGCAAGATGGCGAAACCGGTCGGAGTGTTCCAAGAAGGAACGATGGATGGTACTTAAGGCTGCAGGACAGGACACATTCAGTAGTAGCCAAGCAGGAACTCTGGATGGTGCCTAAAGCTAAAGCACAAGGTGCATTCATTTGGACAACAGCAACAGTCTGAGGTGCGGGCCAGAACCAAGAGGCAGACAACATAGGGAGGGCGTTTCCCCCCTCTGCCCACCATTTTAAAACCTAACTTTTGCAAGTGACGCACTAAGGACTTGGTCTGTTTGTTTATAGCTCCCTGATGAGCCGCAAGATGGCGAAACCGGTCGGAGTGTTCCAAGAAGGAACGATGGATGGTACTTAAGGCTGCAGGACAGGACACATTCAGTAGTAGCCAAGCAGGAACTCTGGATGGTGCCTAAAGCTAAAGCACAAGGTGCATTCATTTGGACAACAGCAACAGTCTGAGGTGCGGGCCAGAACCAAGAGGCAGACAACATAGGGAGGGCGTTTCCCCCCTCTGCCCACCATTTTAAAACCTAACTTTTGCAAGTGACGCACTAAGGACTTGGTCTGTTTGTTTATAGCTCCCTGATGAGCCGCAAGATGGCGAAACCGGTCGGAGTGTTCCAAGAAGGAACGATGGATGGTACTTAAGGCTGCAGGACAGGACACATTCAGTAGTAGCCAAGCAGGAACTCTGGATGGTGCCTAAAGCTAAAGCACAAGGTGCATTCATTTGGACAACAGCAACAGTCTGAGGTGCGGGCCAGAACCAAGAGGCAGACAACATAGGGAGGGCGTTTCCCCCCTCTGCCCACCATTTTAAAACCTAACTTTTGCAAGTGACGCACTAAGGACTTGGTCTGTTTGTTTATAGCTCCCTGATGAGCCGCAAGATGGCGAAACCGGTCGGAGTGTTCCAAGAAGGAACGATGGATGGTACTTAAGGCTGCAGGACAGGACACATTCAGTAGTAGCCAAGCAGGAACTCTGGATGGTGCCTAAAGCTAAAGCACAAGGTGCATTCATTTGGACAACAGCAACAGTCTGAGGTGCGGGCCAGAACCAAGAGGCAGACAACATAGGGAGGGCGTTTCCCCCCTCTGCCCACCATTTTAAAACCTAACTTTTGCAAGTGACGCACTAAGGACTTGGTCTGTTTGTTTATAGCTCCCTGATGAGCCGCAAGATGGCGAAACCGGTCGGAGTGTTCCAAGAAGGAACGATGGATGGTACTTAAGGCTGCAGGACAGGACACATTCAGTAGTAGCCAAGCAGGAACTCTGGATGGTGCCTAAAGCTAAAGCACAAGGTGCATTCATTTGGACAACAGCAACAGTCTGAGGTGCGGGCCAGAACCAAGAGGCAGACAACATAGGGAGGGCGTTTCCCCCCTCTGCCCACCATTTTAAAACCTAACTTTTGCAAGTGACGCACTAAGGACTTGGTCTGTTTGTTTATAGCTCCCTGATGAGCCGCAAGATGGCGAAACCGGTCGGAGTGTTCCAAGAAGGAACGATGGATGGTACTTAAGGCTGCAGGACAGGACACATTCAGTAGTAGCCAAGCAGGAACTCTGGATGGTGCCTAAAGCTAAAGCACAAGGTGCATTCATTTGGACAACAGCAACAGTCTGAGGTGCGGGCCAGAACCAAGAGGCAGACAACATAGGGAGGGCGTTTCCCCCCTCTGCCCACCATTTTAAAACCTAACTTTTGCAAGTGACGCACTAAGGACTTGGTCTGTTTGTTTATAGCTCCCTGATGAGCCGCAAGATGGCGAAACCGGTCGGAGTGTTCCAAGAAGGAACGATGGATGGTACTTAAGGCTGCAGGACAGGACACATTCAGTAGTAGCCAAGCAGGAACTCTGGATGGTGCCTAAAGCTAAAGCACAAGGTGCATTCATTTGGACAACAGCAACAGTCTGAGGTGCGGGCCAGAACCAAGAGGCAGACAACATAGGGAGGGCGTTTCCCCCCTCTGCCCACCATTTTAAAACCTAACTTTTGCAAGTGACGCACTAAGGACTTGGTCTGTTTGTTTATAGCTCCCTGATGAGCCGCAAGATGGCGAAACCGGTCGGAGTGTTCCAAGAAGGAACGATGGATGGTACTTAAGGCTGCAGGACAGGACACATTCAGTAGTAGCCAAGCAGGAACTCTGGATGGTGCCTAAAGCTAAAGCACAAGGTGCATTCATTTGGACAACAGCAACAGTCTGAGGTGCGGGCCAGAACCAAGAGGCAGACAACATAGGGAGGGCGTTTCCCCCCTCTGCCCACCATTTTAAAACCTAACTTTTGCAAGTGACGCACTAAGGACTTGGTCTGTTTGTTTATAGCTCCCTGATGAGCCGCAAGATGGCGAAACCGGTCGGAGTGTTCCAAGAAGGAACGATGGATGGTACTTAAGGCTGCAGGACAGGACACATTCAGTAGTAGCCAAGCAGGAACTCTGGATGGTGCCTAAAGCTAAAGCACAAGGTGCATTCATTTGGACAACAGCAACAGTCTGAGGTGCGGGCCAGAACCAAGAGGCAGACAACATAGGGAGGGCGTTTCCCCCCTCTGCCCACCATTTTAAAACCTAACTTTTGCAAGTGACGCACTAAGGACTTGGTCTGTTTGTTTATAGCTCCCTGATGAGCCGCAAGATGGCGAAACCGGTCGGAGTGTTCCAAGAAGGAACGATGGATGGTACTTAAGGCTGCAGGACAGGACACATTCAGTAGTAGCCAAGCAGGAACTCTGGATGGTGCCTAAAGCTAAAGCACAAGGTGCATTCATTTGGACAACAGCAACAGTCTGAGGTGCGGGCCAGAACCAAGAGGCAGACAACATAGGGAGGGCGTTTCCCCCCTCTGCCCACCATTTTAAAACCTAACTTTTGCAAGTGACGCACTAAGGACTTGGTCTGTTTGTTTATAGCTCCCTGATGAGCCGCAAGATGGCGAAACCGGTCGGAGTGTTCCAAGAAGGAACGATGGATGGTACTTAAGGCTGCAGGACAGGACACATTCAGTAGTAGCCAAGCAGGAACTCTGGATGGTGCCTAAAGCTAAAGCACAAGGTGCATTCATTTGGACAACAGCAACAGTCTGAGGTGCGGGCCAGAACCAAGAGGCAGACAACATAGGGAGGGCGTTTCCCCCCTCTGCCCACCATTTTAAAACCTAACTTTTGCAAGTGACGCACTAAGGACTTGGTCTGTTTGTTTATAGCTCCCTGATGAGCCGCAAGATGGCGAAACCGGTCGGAGTGTTCCAAGAAGGAACGATGGATGGTACTTAAGGCTGCAGGACAGGACACATTCAGTAGTAGCCAAGCAGGAACTCTGGATGGTGCCTAAAGCTAAAGCACAAGGTGCATTCATTTGGACAACAGCAACAGTCTGAGGTGCGGGCCAGAACCAAGAGGCAGACAACATAGGGAGGGCGTTTCCCCCCTCTGCCCACCATTTTAAAACCTAACTTTTGCAAGTGACGCACTAAGGACTTGGTCTGTTTGTTTATAGCTCCCTGATGAGCCGCAAGATGGCGAAACCGGTCGGAGTGTTCCAAGAAGGAACGATGGATGGTACTTAAGGCTGCAGGACAGGACACATTCAGTAGTAGCCAAGCAGGAACTCTGGATGGTGCCTAAAGCTAAAGCACAAGGTGCATTCATTTGGACAACAGCAACAGTCTGAGGTGCGGGCCAGAACCAAGAGGCAGACAACATAGGGAGGGCGTTTCCCCCCTCTGCCCACCATTTTAAAACCTAACTTTTGCAAGTGACGCACTAAGGACTTGGTCTGTTTGTTTATAGCTCCCTGATGAGCCGCAAGATGGCGAAACCGGTCGGAGTGTTCCAAGAAGGAACGATGGATGGTACTTAAGGCTGCAGGACAGGACACATTCAGTAGTAGCCAAGCAGGAACTCTGGATGGTGCCTAAAGCTAAAGCACAAGGTGCATTCATTTGGACAACAGCAACAGTCTGAGGTGCGGGCCAGAACCAAGAGGCAGACAACATAGGGAGGGCGTTTCCCCCCTCTGCCCACCATTTTAAAACCTAACTTTTGCAAGTGACGCACTAAGGACTTGGTCTGTTTGTTTATAGCTCCCTGATGAGCCGCAAGATGGCGAAACCGGTCGGAGTGTTCCAAGAAGGAACGATGGATGGTACTTAAGGCTGCAGGACAGGACACATTCAGTAGTAGCCAAGCAGGAACTCTGGATGGTGCCTAAAGCTAAAGCACAAGGTGCATTCATTTGGACAACAGCAACAGTCTGAGGTGCGGGCCAGAACCAAGAGGCAGACAACATAGGGAGGGCGTTTCCCCCCTCTGCCCACCATTTTAAAACCTAACTTTTGCAAGTGACGCACTAAGGACTTGGTCTGTTTGTTTATAGCTCCCTGATGAGCCGCAAGATGGCGAAACCGGTCGGAGTGTTCCAAGAAGGAACGATGGATGGTACTTAAGGCTGCAGGACAGGACACATTCAGTAGTAGCCAAGCAGGAACTCTGGATGGTGCCTAAAGCTAAAGCACAAGGTGCATTCATTTGGACAACAGCAACAGTCTGAGGTGCGGGCCAGAACCAAGAGGCAGACAACATAGGGAGGGCGTTTCCCCCCTCTGCCCACCATTTTAAAACCTAACTTTTGCAAGTGACGCACTAAGGACTTGGTCTGTTTGTTTATAGCTCCCTGATGAGCCGCAAGATGGCGAAACCGGTCGGAGTGTTCCAAGAAGGAACGATGGATGGTACTTAAGGCTGCAGGACAGGACACATTCAGTAGTAGCCAAGCAGGAACTCTGGATGGTGCCTAAAGCTAAAGCACAAGGTGCATTCATTTGGACAACAGCAACAGTCTGAGGTGCGGGCCAGAACCAAGAGGCAGACAACATAGGGAGGGCGTTTCCCCCCTCTGCCCACCATTTTAAAACCTAACTTTTGCAAGTGACGCACTAAGGACTTGGTCTGTTTGTTTATAGCTCCCTGATGAGCCGCAAGATGGCGAAACCGGTCGGAGTGTTCCAAGAAGGAACGATGGATGGTACTTAAGGCTGCAGGACAGGACACATTCAGTAGTAGCCAAGCAGGAACTCTGGATGGTGCCTAAAGCTAAAGCACAAGGTGCATTCATTTGGACAACAGCAACAGTCTGAGGTGCGGGCCAGAACCAAGAGGCAGACAACATAGGGAGGGCGTTTCCCCCCTCTGCCCACCATTTTAAAACCTAACTTTTGCAAGTGACGCACTAAGGACTTGGTCTGTTTGTTTATAGCTCCCTGATGAGCCGCAAGATGGCGAAACCGGTCGGAGTGTTCCAAGAAGGAACGATGGATGGTACTTAAGGCTGCAGGACAGGACACATTCAGTAGTAGCCAAGCAGGAACTCTGGATGGTGCCTAAAGCTAAAGCACAAGGTGCATTCATTTGGACAACAGCAACAGTCTGAGGTGCGGGCCAGAACCAAGAGGCAGACAACATAGGGAGGGCGTTTCCCCCCTCTGCCCACCATTTTAAAACCTAACTTTTGCAAGTGACGCACTAAGGACTTGGTCTGTTTGTTTATAGCTCCCTGATGAGCCGCAAGATGGCGAAACCGGTCGGAGTGTTCCAAGAAGGAACGATGGATGGTACTTAAGGCTGCAGGACAGGACACATTCAGTAGTAGCCAAGCAGGAACTCTGGATGGTGCCTAAAGCTAAAGCACAAGGTGCATTCATTTGGACAACAGCAACAGTCTGAGGTGCGGGCCAGAACCAAGAGGCAGACAACATAGGGAGGGCGTTTCCCCCCTCTGCCCACCATTTTAAAACCTAACTTTTGCAAGTGACGCACTAAGGACTTGGTCTGTTTGTTTATAGCTCCCTGATGAGCCGCAAGATGGCGAAACCGGTCGGAGTGTTCCAAGAAGGAACGATGGATGGTACTTAAGGCTGCAGGACAGGACACATTCAGTAGTAGCCAAGCAGGAACTCTGGATGGTGCCTAAAGCTAAAGCACAAGGTGCATTCATTTGGACAACAGCAACAGTCTGAGGTGCGGGCCAGAACCAAGAGGCAGACAACATAGGGAGGGCGTTTCCCCCCTCTGCCCACCATTTTAAAACCTAACTTTTGCAAGTGACGCACTAAGGACTTGGTCTGTTTGTTTATAGCTCCCTGATGAGCCGCAAGATGGCGAAACCGGTCGGAGTGTTCCAAGAAGGAACGATGGATGGTACTTAAGGCTGCAGGACAGGACACATTCAGTAGTAGCCAAGCAGGAACTCTGGATGGTGCCTAAAGCTAAAGCACAAGGTGCATTCATTTGGACAACAGCAACAGTCTGAGGTGCGGGCCAGAACCAAGAGGCAGACAACATAGGGAGGGCGTTTCCCCCCTCTGCCCACCATTTTAAAACCTAACTTTTGCAAGTGACGCACTAAGGACTTGGTCTGTTTGTTTATAGCTCCCTGATGAGCCGCAAGATGGCGAAACCGGTCGGAGTGTTCCAAGAAGGAACGATGGATGGTACTTAAGGCTGCAGGACAGGACACATTCAGTAGTAGCCAAGCAGGAACTCTGGATGGTGCCTAAAGCTAAAGCACAAGGTGCATTCATTTGGACAACAGCAACAGTCTGAGGTGCGGGCCAGAACCAAGAGGCAGACAACATAGGGAGGGCGTTTCCCCCCTCTGCCCACCATTTTAAAACCTAACTTTTGCAAGTGACGCACTAAGGACTTGGTCTGTTTGTTTATAGCTCCCTGATGAGCCGCAAGATGGCGAAACCGGTCGGAGTGTTCCAAGAAGGAACGATGGATGGTACTTAAGGCTGCAGGACAGGACACATTCAGTAGTAGCCAAGCAGGAACTCTGGATGGTGCCTAAAGCTAAAGCACAAGGTGCATTCATTTGGACAACAGCAACAGTCTGAGGTGCGGGCCAGAACCAAGAGGCAGACAACATAGGGAGGGCGTTTCCCCCCTCTGCCCACCATTTTAAAACCTAACTTTTGCAAGTGACGCACTAAGGACTTGGTCTGTTTGTTTATAGCTCCCTGATGAGCCGCAAGATGGCGAAACCGGTCGGAGTGTTCCAAGAAGGAACGATGGATGGTACTTAAGGCTGCAGGACAGGACACATTCAGTAGTAGCCAAGCAGGAACTCTGGATGGTGCCTAAAGCTAAAGCACAAGGTGCATTCATTTGGACAACAGCAACAGTCTGAGGTGCGGGCCAGAACCAAGAGGCAGACAACATAGGGAGGGCGTTTCCCCCCTCTGCCCACCATTTTAAAACCTAACTTTTGCAAGTGACGCACTAAGGACTTGGTCTGTTTGTTTATAGCTCCCTGATGAGCCGCAAGATGGCGAAACCGGTCGGAGTGTTCCAAGAAGGAACGATGGATGGTACTTAAGGCTGCAGGACAGGACACATTCAGTAGTAGCCAAGCAGGAACTCTGGATGGTGCCTAAAGCTAAAGCACAAGGTGCATTCATTTGGACAACAGCAACAGTCTGAGGTGCGGGCCAGAACCAAGAGGCAGACAACATAGGGAGGGCGTTTCCCCCCTCTGCCCACCATTTTAAAACCTAACTTTTGCAAGTGACGCACTAAGGACTTGGTCTGTTTGTTTATAGCTCCCTGATGAGCCGCAAGATGGCGAAACCGGTCGGAGTGTTCCAAGAAGGAACGATGGATGGTACTTAAGGCTGCAGGACAGGACACATTCAGTAGTAGCCAAGCAGGAACTCTGGATGGTGCCTAAAGCTAAAGCACAAGGTGCATTCATTTGGACAACAGCAACAGTCTGAGGTGCGGGCCAGAACCAAGAGGCAGACAACATAGGGAGGGCGTTTCCCCCCTCTGCCCACCATTTTAAAACCTAACTTTTGCAAGTGACGCACTAAGGACTTGGTCTGTTTGTTTATAGCTCCCTGATGAGCCGCAAGATGGCGAAACCGGTCGGAGTGTTCCAAGAAGGAACGATGGATGGTACTTAAGGCTGCAGGACAGGACACATTCAGTAGTAGCCAAGCAGGAACTCTGGATGGTGCCTAAAGCTAAAGCACAAGGTGCATTCATTTGGACAACAGCAACAGTCTGAGGTGCGGGCCAGAACCAAGAGGCAGACAACATAGGGAGGGCGTTTCCCCCCTCTGCCCACCATTTTAAAACCTAACTTTTGCAAGTGACGCACTAAGGACTTGGTCTGTTTGTTTATAGCTCCCTGATGAGCCGCAAGATGGCGAAACCGGTCGGAGTGTTCCAAGAAGGAACGATGGATGGTACTTAAGGCTGCAGGACAGGACACATTCAGTAGTAGCCAAGCAGGAACTCTGGATGGTGCCTAAAGCTAAAGCACAAGGTGCATTCATTTGGACAACAGCAACAGTCTGAGGTGCGGGCCAGAACCAAGAGGCAGACAACATAGGGAGGGCGTTTCCCCCCTCTGCCCACCATTTTAAAACCTAACTTTTGCAAGTGACGCACTAAGGACTTGGTCTGTTTGTTTATAGCTCCCTGATGAGCCGCAAGATGGCGAAACCGGTCGGAGTGTTCCAAGAAGGAACGATGGATGGTACTTAAGGCTGCAGGACAGGACACATTCAGTAGTAGCCAAGCAGGAACTCTGGATGGTGCCTAAAGCTAAAGCACAAGGTGCATTCATTTGGACAACAGCAACAGTCTGAGGTGCGGGCCAGAACCAAGAGGCAGACAACATAGGGAGGGCGTTTCCCCCCTCTGCCCACCATTTTAAAACCTAACTTTTGCAAGTGACGCACTAAGGACTTGGTCTGTTTGTTTATAGCTCCCTGATGAGCCGCAAGATGGCGAAACCGGTCGGAGTGTTCCAAGAAGGAACGATGGATGGTACTTAAGGCTGCAGGACAGGACACATTCAGTAGTAGCCAAGCAGGAACTCTGGATGGTGCCTAAAGCTAAAGCACAAGGTGCATTCATTTGGACAACAGCAACAGTCTGAGGTGCGGGCCAGAACCAAGAGGCAGACAACATAGGGAGGGCGTTTCCCCCCTCTGCCCACCATTTTAAAACCTAACCCTAACCCTAACCCTAACCCTAACCCTAACCCTAACCCTAACCCTAACCCTAACCCTAACCCTAACCCTAACCCTAACCCTAACCCTAACCCTAATGCACTAAGGACTTGGTCTGTTTGTTTGTAGCTCCCTGATGAGCCGCAAGATGGCGAAACCGGTCGGAGTGTTCCAAGAAGGAACGATGGATGGTACTTAAGGCTGCAGGACGGGACACATTCAGTAGTAGCCAAGCAGGAACTCTGGATGGTGCCTAAAGCTAAAGCACAAGGTGCATTCATTTGGACAACAGCAACAGTCTGAGGTGCGGGCCAGAACCAAGAGGCAGACAACATAGGGAGGGCGTTTTCCCCCCTCTGCCCACCATTTTAAAACCTAACCTTTGCAAGTGACGCACTAAGGACTTGGTCTGTTTGTTTGTAGCTCCCTGATGAGCCGCAAGATGGCGAAACCGGTCGGAGTGTTCCAAGAAGGAACGATGGATGGTACTTAAGGCTGCAGGACGGGACACATTCAGTAGTAGCCAAGCAGGAACTCTGGATGGTGCCTAAAGCTAAAGCACAAGGTGCATTCATTTGGACAACAGCAACAGTCTGAGGTGCGGGCCAGAACCAAGAGGCAGACAACATAGGGAGGGCGTTTTCCCCCCTCTGCCCACCATTTTAAACCCTAACCCTAACCCTAACCCTAACCCTAACCCTAACCCTAACCCTAACCCTAACCCTAACCCTAACCCTAACCCTAACCCTAACCCTAACCCTAACCCTAACCCTAACCCTAACCCTAACCCTAACCCTAACCCTAACCCTAACCCTAACCCTAACCCTAACCCTAACCCTAACGCAGCCTAACCCTAACCCTAACCCTAACCCTAACCCTAACGCAGCCTAACCCTAACCCTAACCCTAACCCTAACCCTAACCCTAACCCTAACCCTAACCCTAATGCACAAGGTGCATTCATTTGGACAACAGCAACAGTCTGAGGTGCGGGCCAGAACCAAGAGGCAGACAACATAGGGAGGGCGTTTCCCCCCTCTGCCCACCATTTTAAAACCTAACTTTTGCAAGTGACGCACTAAGGACTTGGTCTGTTTGTTTATAGCTCCCTGATGAGCCGCAAGATGGCGAAACCGGTCGGAGTGTTCCAAGAAGGAACGATGGATGGTACTTAAGGCTGGAGGACGGGACACATTCAGTAGTAGCCAAGCAGGAACTCTGGATGGTGCCTAAAGCTAAAGCACAAGGTGCATTCATTTGGACAACAGCAACAGTCTGAGGTGCGGGCCAGAACCAAGAGGCAGACAACATAGGGAGGGCGTTTCCCCCCTCTGCCCACCATTTTAAAACCTAACTTTTGCAAGTGACGCACTAAGGACTTGGTCTGTTTGTTTATAGCTCCCTGATGAGCCGCAAGATGGCGAAACCGGTCGGAGTGTTCCAAGAAGGAACGATGGATGGTACTTAAGGCTGGAGGACGGGACACATTCAGTAGTAGCCAAGCAGGAACTCTGGATGGTGCCTAAAGCTAAAGCACAAGGTGCATTCATTTGGACAACAGCAACAGTCTGAGGTGCGGGCCAGAACCAAGAGGCAGACAACATAGGGAGGGCGTTTCCCCCCTCTGCCCACCATTTTAAAACCTAACTTTTGCAAGTGACGCACTAAGGACTTGGTCTGTTTGTTTATAGCTCCCTGATGAGCCGCAAGATGGCGAAACCGGTCGGAGTGTTCCAAGAAGGAACGATGGATGGTACTTAAGGCTGGAGGACGGGACACATTCAGTAGTAGCCAAGCAGGAACTCTGGATGGTGCCTAAAGCTAAAGCACAAGGTGCATTCATTTGGACAACAGCAACAGTCTGAGGTGCGGGCCAGAACCAAGAGGCAGACAACATAGGGAGGGCGTTTCCCCCCTCTGCCCACCATTTTAAAACCTAACTTTTGCAAGTGACGCACTAAGGACTTGGTCTGTTTGTTTATAGCTCCCTGATGAGCCGCAAGATGGCGAAACCGGTCGGAGTGTTCCAAGAAGGAACGATGGATGGTACTTAAGGCTGGAGGACGGGACACATTCAGTAGTAGCCAAGCAGGAACTCTGGATGGTGCCTAAAGCTAAAGCACAAGGTGCATTCATTTGGACAACAGCAACAGTCTGAGGTGCGGGCCAGAACCAAGAGGCAGACAACATAGGGAGGGCGTTTCCCCCCTCTGCCCACCATTTTAAAACCTAACTTTTGCAAGTGACGCACTAAGGACTTGGTCTGTTTGTTTATAGCTCCCTGATGAGCCGCAAGATGGCGAAACCGGTCGGAGTGTTCCAAGAAGGAACGATGGATGGTACTTAAGGCTGGAGGACGGGACACATTCAGTAGTAGCCAAGCAGGAACTCTGGATGGTGCCTAAAGCTAAAGCACAAGGTGCATTCATTTGGACAACAGCAACAGTCTGAGGTGCGGGCCAGAACCAAGAGGCAGACAACATAGGGAGGGCGTTTCCCCCCTCTGCCCACCATTTTAAAACCTAACTTTTGCAAGTGACGCACTAAGGACTTGGTCTGTTTGTTTATAGCTCCCTGATGAGCCGCAAGATGGCGAAACCGGTCGGAGTGTTCCAAGAAGGAACGATGGATGGTACTTAAGGCTGGAGGACGGGACACATTCAGTAGTAGCCAAGCAGGAACTCTGGATGGTGCCTAAAGCTAAAGCACAAGGTGCATTCATTTGGACAACAGCAACAGTCTGAGGTGCGGGCCAGAACCAAGAGGCAGACAACATAGGGAGGGCGTTTCCCCCCTCTGCCCACCATTTTAAAACCTAACCCTAACCCTAACCCTAACCCTAACCCTAATGCACCCTAACCCTAACCCTAACCCTAACCCTAACCCTAACCCTAACCCTAACCCTAACCCTAACCCTAACCCTAACCCTAACCCTAACCCTCACCCTAACCCTAACCCTAACCCTAATGCACTAACCCTAACCCTAACCCTAACCCTAACCCTAACCCTAACCCTAACCCTAACCCTAACCCTAACCCTAACCCTAACCCTAACCCTAACCCTAATGCCCTAACCCTAACCCTAACCCTAACCCTAACCCTAACCCTAACCCTAACCCTAACCCTAACCCTAACCCTAACCCTAACCCTAACCCTAACCCTAACCCTAACCCTAACCCTAACCCTAACCCTAACCCTAACCCTAACCCTAACCCTAACCCTAACCCTAACCTAATCTCCCACCCCACCCCTAAAATCTAAGCCTAACACACCCCACCCTACTCCTAAACCCTGACCCTCACTTAACCCTACCCCTAATGCAACCCTAACCCATAACTCCAACCCCCCAGCCCTGAATCTAATCACAACTCTCCAAATGCACCCCACTCTACCCCTAAAGCCGAACCGTAACTCTAATACAGCAAACCTAATCTCCCACCCCACCCCTAAAATCTAAGCCTAACACACCCCACCCTACTCCTAAACCCTGACCCTCACTTAACCCTACCCCTAATGCAACCCTAACCCATAACTCCAACCCCCCAGCCCTGAATCTAATCACAACTCTCCAAATGCACCCCACTCTACCCCTAAAGCCTAACCGTAACTCTAATACAGCAAACCTAATCTCCCACCCCACCCCTAAAATCTAAGCCTAACACACCCCACCCTACTCCTAAACCCTGACCCTCACTTAACCCTACCCCTAATGCAACCCTAACCCATAACTCCAACCCCCCAGCCCTGAATCTAATCCCCTACCCTGATGCACCCTACCCTACCCCTAAACACCTAACCCTAACCCTGATGCACCCTACCCTACCCCTAAACACCTAACCCTAACCCTGATGCACCCAACCCTACCCCTAAAACATAACCCTAACCCCACCCCACCCCTAAACACCTAACCCTAACCCTGATGCACCCCAACCTAACCCCAATATAGCCCTGAACCTAACTGCGACCCTGACCCTCACCTAACCCCAACACTAACCCCAGTGCAGCAACCCTAACCCTAACCTGAACCCCCCAACCTCAATACAACATAACCCTAACACTACGTAAAATAAAGGGTAGAGTTCCAACACCAATAATAATAACTAAATACGACATAGAGGCCATAAATTGGCAAAACCCAGGAACTGATTATAACCCCAGAGGGGGATCAAAGGATTACGGATCAAGAAATTACTAAGAAGCGATCGGCAAGAAAAAGAAGCCAGGTGGTAAGGTAAAGCGTGGGCCAACCAAAAGTGGCAGGTATAAGTGACAAGAAGCTCAAGGGATGAGTGAGAATACGAACACAAGAGGGTGTAACTACCCTCCTGCCCACACCATACAACCTAACCCTAACCCTAATGCGGGCCAGAACCAAGAGGCAGACAACATAGGGAGGGCGTTTCCCCCCTCTGCCCACCATTTTAAAACCTCTGAGGTGCGGGCCAGAACCAAGAGGCAGACAACATAGGGAGGGCGTTTCCCCCCTCTGCCCACCATTTTAAAACCTAACTTTTGCAAGTGACGCACTAAGGACTTGGTCTGTTTGTTTGTAGCTCCCTGATGAGCCGTGAGATGGCGAAACCGGTCGGAGTGTTCCAAGAAGGAACGATGGATGGTACTTAAGGCTGGAGGACGGGACACATTCAGTAGTAGCCAAGCAGGAACTCTGGATGGTGCCTAAAGCTAAAGCACAAGGTGCATTCATTTGGACAACAGCAACAGTCTGAGGTGCGGGCCAGAACCAAGAGGCAGACAACATAGGGAGGGCGTTTCCCCCCTCTGCCCACCATTTTAAAACCTAACTTTTGCAAGTGACGCACTAAGGACTTGGTCTGTTTGTTTGTAGCTCCCTGATGAGCCGTGAGATGGCGAAACCGGTCGGAGTGTTCCAAGAAGGAACGATGGATGGTACTTAAGGCTGGAGGACGGGACACATTCAGTAGTAGCCAAGCAGGAACTCTGGATGGTGCCTAAAGCTAAAGCACAAGGTGCATTCATTTGGACAACAGCAACAGTCTGAGGTGCGGGCCAGAACCAAGAGGCAGACAACATAGGGAGGGCGTTTCCCCCCTCTGCCCACCATTTTAAAACCTAACTTTTGCAAGTGACGCACTAAGGACTTGGTCTGTTTGTTTGTAGCTCCCTGATGAGCCGTGAGATGGCGAAACCGGTCGGAGTGTTCCAAGAAGGAACGATGGATGGTACTTAAGGCTGGAGGACGGGACACATTCAGTAGTAGCCAAGCAGGAACTCTGGATGGTGCCTAAAGCTAAAGCACAAGGTGCATTCATTTGGACAACAGCAACAGTCTGAGGTGCGGGCCAGAACCAAGAGGCAGACAACATAGGGAGGGCGTTTCCCCCCTCTGCCCACCATTTTAAAACCTAACTTTTGCAAGTGACGCACTAAGGACTTGGTCTGTTTGTTTGTAGCTCCCTGATGAGCCGTGAGATGGCGAAACCGGTCGGAGTGTTCCAAGAAGGAACGATGGATGGTACTTAAGGCTGGAGGACGGGACACATTCAGTAGTAGCCAAGCAGGAACTCTGGATGGTGCCTAAAGCTAAAGCACAAGGTGCATTCATTTGGACAACAGCAACAGTCTGAGGTGCGGGCCAGAACCAAGAGGCAGACAACATAGGGAGGGCGTTTCCCCCCTCTGCCCACCATTTTAAAACCTAACTTTTGCAAGTGACGCACTAAGGACTTGGTCTGTTTGTTTGTAGCTCCCTGATGAGCCGTGAGATGGCGAAACCGGTCGGAGTGTTCCAAGAAGGAACGATGGATGGTACTTAAGGCTGGAGGACGGGACACATTCAGTAGTAGCCAAGCAGGAACTCTGGATGGTGCCTAAAGCTAAAGCACAAGGTGCATTCATTTGGACAACAGCAACAGTCTGAGGTGCGGGCCAGAACCAAGAGGCAGACAACATAGGGAGGGCGTTTCCCCCCTCTGCCCACCATTTTAAAACCTAACTTTTGCAAGTGACGCACTAAGGACTTGGTCTGTTTGTTTGTAGCTCCCTGATGAGCCGTGAGATGGCGAAACCGGTCGGAGTGTTCCAAGAAGGAACGATGGATGGTACTTAAGGCTGGAGGACGGGACACATTCAGTAGTAGCCAAGCAGGAACTCTGGATGGTGCCTAAAGCTAAAGCACAAGGTGCATTCATTTGGACAACAGCAACAGTCTGAGGTGCGGGCCAGAACCAAGAGGCAGACAACATAGGGAGGGCGTTTCCCCCCTCTGCCCACCATTTTAAAACCTAACTTTTGCAAGTGACGCACTAAGGACTTGGTCTGTTTGTTTGTAGCTCCCTGATGAGCCGTGAGATGGCGAAACCGGTCGGAGTGTTCCAAGAAGGAACGATGGATGGTACTTAAGGCTGGAGGACGGGACACATTCAGTAGTAGCCAAGCAGGAACTCTGGATGGTGCCTAAAGCTAAAGCACAAGGTGCATTCATTTGGACAACAGCAACAGTCTGAGGTGCGGGCCAGAACCAAGAGGCAGACAACATAGGGAGGGCGTTTCCCCCCTCTGCCCACCATTTTAAAACCTAACTTTTGCAAGTGACGCACTAAGGACTTGGTCTGTTTGTTTGTAGCTCCCTGATGAGCCGTGAGATGGCGAAACCGGTCGGAGTGTTCCAAGAAGGAACGATGGATGGTACTTAAGGCTGGAGGACGGGACACATTCAGTAGTAGCCAAGCAGGAACTCTGGATGGTGCCTAAAGCTAAAGCACAAGGTGCATTCATTTGGACAACAGCAACAGTCTGAGGTGCGGGCCAGAACCAAGAGGCAGACAACATAGGGAGGGCGTTTCCCCCCTCTGCCCACCATTTTAAAACCTAACTTTTGCAAGTGACGCACTAAGGACTTGGTCTGTTTGTTTGTAGCTCCCTGATGAGCCGTGAGATGGCGAAACCGGTCGGAGTGTTCCAAGAAGGAACGATGGATGGTACTTAAGGCTGGAGGACGGGACACATTCAGTAGTAGCCAAGCAGGAACTCTGGATGGTGCCTAAAGCTAAAGCACAAGGTGCATTCATTTGGACAACAGCAACAGTCTGAGGTGCGGGCCAGAACCAAGAGGCAGACAACATAGGGAGGGCGTTTCCCCCCTCTGCCCACCATTTTAAAACCTAACTTTTGCAAGTGACGCACTAAGGACTTGGTCTGTTTGTTTGTAGCTCCCTGATGAGCCGTGAGATGGCGAAACCGGTCGGAGTGTTCCAAGAAGGAACGATGGATGGTACTTAAGGCTGGAGGACGGGACACATTCAGTAGTAGCCAAGCAGGAACTCTGGATGGTGCCTAAAGCTAAAGCACAAGGTGCATTCATTTGGACAACAGCAACAGTCTGAGGTGCGGGCCAGAACCAAGAGGCAGACAACATAGGGAGGGCGTTTCCCCCCTCTGCCCACCATTTTAAAACCTAACTTTTGCAAGTGACGCACTAAGGACTTGGTCTGTTTGTTTGTAGCTCCCTGATGAGCCGTGAGATGGCGAAACCGGTCGGAGTGTTCCAAGAAGGAACGATGGATGGTACTTAAGGCTGGAGGACGGGACACATTCAGTAGTAGCCAAGCAGGAACTCTGGATGGTGCCTAAAGCTAAAGCACAAGGTGCATTCATTTGGACAACAGCAACAGTCTGAGGTGCGGGCCAGAACCAAGAGGCAGACAACATAGGGAGGGCGTTTCCCCCCTCTGCCCACCATTTTAAAACCTAACCCTAACCCTAACCCTAACCCTAACCCTAACCCTAACCCTAATACACATTCAGTAGTAGCCAAGCAGGAACTCTGGATGGTGCCTAAAGCTAAAGCACAAGGTGCATTCATTTGGACAACAGCAACAGTCTGAGGTGCGGGCCAGAACCAAGAGGCAGACAACATAGGGAGGGCGTTTCCCCCCTCTGCCCACCATTTTAAAACCTAACCTTTGCAAGTGACGCACTAAGGACTTGGTCTGTTTGTTTATAGCTCCCTGATGAGCCGCAAGATGGCGAAACCGGTCGGAGTGTTCCAAGAAGGAACGATGGATGGTACTTAAGGCTGGAGGACGGGACACATTCAGTAGTAGCCAAGCAGGAACTCTGGATGGTGCCTAAAGCTAAAGCACAAGGTGCATTCATTTGGACAACAGCAACAGTCTGAGGTGCGGGCCAGAACCAAGAGGCAGACAACATAGGGAGGGCGTTTCCCCCCTCTGCCCACCATTTTAAAACCTAACCTTTGCAAGTGACGCACTAAGGACTTGGTCTGTTTGTTTATAGCTCCCTGATGAGCCGCAAGATGGCGAAACCGGTCGGAGTGTTCCAAGAAGGAACGATGGATGGTACTTAAGGCTGGAGGACGGGACACATTCAGTAGTAGCCAAGCAGGAACTCTGGATTGTGCCTAAAGCTAAAGCACAAGGTGCATTCATTTGGACAACAGCAACAGTCTGAGGTGCGGGCCAGAACCAAGAGGCAGACAACATAGGGAGGGCGTTTCCCCCCTCTGCCCACCATTTTAAAACCTAACCTTTGCAAGTGACGCACTAAGGACTTGGTCTGTTTGTTTATAGCTCCCTGATGAGCCGCAAGATGGCGAAACCGGTCGGAGTGTTCCAAGAAGGAACGATGGATGGTACTTAAGGCTGGAGGACGGGACACATTCAGTAGTAGCCAAGCAGGAACTCTGGATGGTGCCTAAAGCTAAAGCACAAGGTGCATTCATTTGGACAACAGCAACAGTCTGAGGTGCGGGCCAGAACCAAGAGGCAGACAACATAGGGAGGGCGTTTCCCCCCTCTGCCCACCATTTTAAAACCTAACCTTTGCAAGTGACGCACTAAGGACTTGGTCTGTTTGTTTATAGCTCCCTGATGAGCCGCAAGATGGCGAAACCGGTCGGAGTGTTCCAAGAAGGAACGATGGATGGTACTTAAGGCTGGAGGACGGGACACATTCAGTAGTAGCCAAGCAGGAACTCTGGATGGTGCCTAAAGCTAAAGCACAAGGTGCATTCATTTGGACAACAGCAACAGTCTGAGGTGCGGGCCAGAACCAAGAGGCAGACAACATAGGGAGGGCGTTTCCCCCCTCTGCCCACCATTTTAAAACCTAACCTTTGCAAGTGACGCACTAAGGACTTGGTCTGTTTGTTTATAGCTCCCTGATGAGCCGCAAGATGGCGAAACCGGTCGGAGTGTTCCAAGAAGGAACGATGGATGGTACTTAAGGCTGGAGGACGGGACACATTCAGTAGTAGCCAAGCAGGAACTCTGGATGGTGCCTAAAGCTAAAGCACAAGGTGCATTCATTTGGACAACAGCAACAGTCTGAGGTGCGGGCCAGAACCAAGAGGCAGACAACATAGGGAGGGCGTTTCCCCCCTCTGCCCACCATTTTAAAACCTAACCCTAACCCTAACCCTAACCCTAACCCTAACCCTAACCCTAACCCTAACCCTAACCCTAACCCTAACCCTAACCCTAACCCTAACCCTAACCCTAACCCTAACCGGTCGGAGTGTTCCAAGAAGGAACGATGGATGGTACTTCAGGCTGGAGGACGGGACACATTCAGTAGTAGCCAAGCAGGAACTCTGGATGGTGCCTGAAGCTAAAGCACAAGGTGCATTCATTTGGACAACAGCAACAGTCTGAGGTGCGGGCCAGAACCAAGAGGCAGACAACATAGGGAGGGCGTTTCCCCCCTCTGCCCACCATTTTAAAACCTAACTTTTGCAAGTGACGCACTAAGGACTTGGTCTGTTTGTTTGTAGCTCCCTGATGAGCCGCAAGATGGCGAAACCGGTCGGAGTGTTCCAAGAAGGAACGATGGATGGTACTTAAGGCTGGAGGACGGGACACATTCAGTAGTAGCCAAGCAGGAACTCTGGATGGTGCCTAAAGCTAAAGCACAAGGTGCATTCATTTGGACAACAGCAACAGTCTGAGGTGCGGGCCAGAACCAAGAGGCAGACAACATAGGGAGGGCGTTTCCCCCCTCTGCCCACCATTTTAAAACCTAACTTTTGCAAGTGACGCACTAAGGACTTGGTCTGTTTGTTTGTAGCTCCCTGATGAGCCGCAAGATGGCGAAACCGGTCGGAGTGTTCCAAGAAGGAACGATGGATGGTACTTAAGGCTGGAGGACGGGACACATTCAGTAGTAGCCAAGCAGGAACTCTGGATGGTGCCTAAAGCTAAAGCACAAGGTGCATTCATTTGGACAACAGCAACAGTCTGAGGTGCGGGCCAGAACCAAGAGGCAGACAACATAGGGAGGGCGTTTCCCCCCTCTGCCCACCATTTTAAAACCTAACTTTTGCAAGTGACGCACTCAGGACTTGGTCTGTTTGTTTGTAGCTCCCTGATGAGCCGCAAGATGGCGAAACCGGTCGGAGTGTTCCAAGAAGGAACGATGGATGGTACTTAAGGCTGGAGGACGGGACACATTCAGTAGTAGCCAAGCAGGAACTCTGGATGGTGCCTAAAGCTAAAGCACAAGGTGCATTCATTTGGACAACAGCAACAGTCTGAGGTGCGGGCCAGAACCAAGAGGCAGACAACATAGGGAGGGCGTTTCCCCCCTCTGCCCACCATTTTGAAACCTAACTTTTGCAAGTGACGCACTGAGGACTTGGTCTGTTTGTTTGTAGCTCCCTGATGAGCCGCAAGATGGCGAAACCGGTCGGAGTGTTCCAAGAAGGAACGATGGATGGTACTTAAGGCTGGAGGACGGCACACATTCAGTAGTAGCCAAGCAGGAACTCTGGATGGTGCCTAAAGCTAAAGCACAAGGTGCATTCATTTGGACAACAGCAACAGTCTGAGGTGCGGGCCAGAACCAAGAGGCAGACAAAATAGGGAGGGCGTTTCCCCCCTCTGCCCACCATTTTGAAACCTAACTTTTGCAAGTGACGCACTAAGGACTTGGTCTGTTTGTTTGTAGCTCCCTGATGAGCCGTAAGATGGCGAAACCGGTCGGAGTGTTCCAAGAAGGAACGATGGATGGTACTTAAGGCTGGAGGACGGCACACATTCAGTAGTAGCCAAGCAGGAACTCTGGATGGTGCCTAAAGCTAAAGCACAAGGTGCATTCATTTGGACAACAGCAACAGTCTGAGGTGCGGGCCAGAACCAAGAGGCAGACAACATAGGGAGGGCGTTTCCCCCCTCTGCCCACCATTTTGAAACCTAACCCTAACCCTAACCCTAACCCTAATGCAGCGGCAAAACCGGTCGGAGTGTTCCAAGAAGGAAAGATGGATGGTACTTAAGGCTGCAGGACGGGACACATTCAGTAGTAGCCAAGCAGGAACTCTGGATGGTGCCTAAAGCTAAAGCACAAGGTGCATTCATTTGGACAACAGCAACAGTCTGAGGTGCGGGCCAGAACCAAGAGGCAGACAACATAGGGAGGGAGTTTCCCCCCTCTGCCCACCATTTTAAAACCTAACCCTAACCCTAACCCTAACCCTAACCCTAACCCTAACCCTAACCCTAAGCCTAACCCTAACCCTAATGCCCTAATGCACTAACCCTAATGCACTAACCCTAATGCACTAACCCTAATGCACTAACCCTAATGCCCTAACCCTAATGCCCTAACCCTAACCCTAACCCTAACCCTAATGCAGCGTAACCCTAACCCTAATGCAGCGTAACCCTAACCCTAACCCTAACCCTAACCCTAATGCAACGATGGATGGTACTTAAGGCTGGAGGACGGGACACATTCAGTAGTAGCCAAGCAGGAACTCTGGATGGTGCCTAAAGCTAAAGCACAAGGTGCATTCATTTGGACAACAGCAACAGTCTGAGGTGCGGGCCAGAACCAAGAGGCAGACAACATAGGGAGGGCGTTTCCCCCCTCTGCCCACCATTTTAAAACCAAACTTTTGCAAGTGACGCACCAAGGACTTGGTCTGTTTGTTTATAGCTCCCTGATGAGCCGCAAGATGGCGAAACCGGTCGGAGTGTTCCAAGAAGGAACGATGGATGGTACTTAAGGCTGGAGGACGGGACACATTCAGTAGTAGCCAAGCAGGAACTCTGGATGGTGCCTAAAGCTAAAGCACAAGGTGCATTCATTTGGACAACAGCAACAGTCTGAGGTGCGGGCCAGAACCAAGAGGCAGACAACATAGGGAGGGCGTTTCCCCCCTCTGCCCACCATTTTAAAACCTAACTTTTGCAAGTGACGCACTAAGGACTTGGTCTGTTTGTTTATAGCTCCCTGATGAGCCGCAAGATGGCGAAACCGGTCGGAGTGTTCCAAGAAGGAACGATGGATGGTACTTAAGGCTGGAGGACGGGACACATTCAGTAGTAGCCAAGCAGGAACTCTGGATGGTGCCTAAAGCTAAAGCACAAGGTGCATTCATTTGGACAACAGCAACAGTCTGAGGTGCGGGCCAGAACCAAGAGGCAGACAACATAGGGAGGGCGTTTCCCCCCTCTGCCCACCATTTTAAAACCTAACTTTTGCAAGTGACGCACTAAGGACTTGGTCTGTTTGTTTATAGCTCCCTGATGAGCCGCAAGATGGCGAAACCGGTCGGAGTGTTCCAAGAAGGAACGATGGATGGTACTTAAGGCTGGAGGACGGGACACATTCAGTAGTAGCCAAGCAGGAACTCTGGATGGTGCCTAAAGCTAAAGCACAAGGTGCATTCATTTGGACAACAGCAACAGTCTGAGGTGCGGGCCAGAACCAAGAGGCAGACAACATAGGGAGGGCGTTTCCCCCCTCTGCCCACCATTTTAAAACCTAACTTTTGCAAGTGACGCACTAAGGACTTGGTCTGTTTGTTTATAGCTCCCTGATGAGCCGCAAGATGGCGAAACCGGTCGGAGTGTTCCAAGAAGGAACGATGGATGGTACTTAAGGCTGGAGGACGGGACACATTCAGTAGTAGCCAAGCAGGAACTCTGGATGGTGCCTAAAGCTAAAGCACAAGGTGCATTCATTTGGACAACAGCAACAGTCTGAGGTGCGGGCCAGAACCAAGAGGCAGACAACATAGGGAGGGCGTTTCCCCCCTCTGCCCACCATTTTAAAACCTAACTTTTGCAAGTGACGCACTAAGGACTTGGTCTGTTTGTTTATAGCTCCCTGATGAGCCGCAAGATGGCGAAACCGGTCGGAGTGTTCTAAGAAGGAACGATGGATGGTACTTAAGGCTGGAGGACGGGACACATTCAGTAGTAGCCAAGCAGGAACTCTGGATGGTGCCTAAAGCTAAAGCACAAGGTGCATTCATTTGGACAACAGCAACAGTCTGAGGTGCGGGCCAGAACCAAGAGGCAGACAACATAGGGAGGGCGTTTCCCCCCTCTGCCCACCATTTTAAAACCTAACCCTAACCCTAACCCTAACCCTAACCCTAATGCAGCGGTGCGGGCCAGAACCAAGAGGCAGACAACATAGGGAGGGCGTTTCCCCCCTCTGCCCACCATTTTGAAACCTAACTTTTGCAAGTGACGCACTAAGGACTTGGTCTGTTTGTTTGTAGCTCCCTGATGAGCCGCAAGATGGCGAAACCGGTCGGAGTGTTCCAAGAAGGAACGATGGATGGTACTTAAGGCTGGAGGACGGGACACATTCAGTAGTAGCCAAGCAGGAACTCTGGATGGTGCCTAAAGCTAAAGCACAAGGTGCATTCATTTGGACAACAGCAACAGTCTGAGGTGCGGGCCAGAACCAAGAGGCAGACAACATAGGGAGGGCGTTTCCCCCCTCTGCCCACCATTTTAAAACCTAACTTTTGCAAGTGACGCACTAAGGACTTGGTCTGTTTGTTTGTAGCTCCCTGATGAGCCGCAAGATGGCGAAACCGGTCGGAGTGTTCCAAGAAGGAACGATGGATGGTACTTAAGGCTGGAGGACGGGACACATTCAGTAGTAGCCAAGCAGGAACTCTGGATGGTGCCTAAAGCTAAAGCACAAGGTGCATTCATTTGGACAACAGCAACAGTCTGAGGTGCGGGCCAGAACCAAGAGGCAGACAACATAGGGAGGGCGTTTCCCCCCTCTGCCCACCATTTTAAAACCTAACCCTAATGCAGCCAAGCAGGAACTCTGGATGGTGCCTAAAGCTAAAGCACAAGGTGCATTCATTTGGACAACAGCAACAGTCTGAGGTGCGGGCCAGAACCAAGAGGCAGACAACATAGGGAGGGCGTTTCCCCCCTCTGCCCACCATTTTAAAACCTAACTTTTGCAAGTGACGCACTAAGGACTTTGTCTGTTTGTTTATAGCTCCCTGATGAGCCGCAAGATGGCGAAACCGGTCGGAGTGTTCCAAGAAGGAACGATGGATGGTACTTAAGGCTGGAGGACGGGACACATTCAGTAGTAGCCAAGCAGGAACTCTGGATGGTGCCTAAAGCTAAAGCACAAGGTGCATTCATTTGGACAACAGCAACAGTCTGAGGTGCGGGCCAGAACCAAGAGGCAGACAACATCGGGAGGGCGTTTCCCCCCTCTGCCCACCATTTTAAAACCTAACTTTTGCAAGTGACGCACTAAGGACTTGGTCTGTTTGTTTGTAGCTCCCTGATGAGCCGCAAGATGGTGAAACCGGTCGGAGTGTTCCAAGAAGGAACGATGGATGGTACTTAAGGCTGGAGGACGGGACACATTCAGTAGTAGCCAAGCAGGAACTCTGGATGGTGCCTAAAGCTAAAGCACAAGGTGCATTCATTTGGACAACAGCAACAGTCTGAGGTGCGGGCCAGAACCAAGAGGCAGACAACATAGGGAGGGCGTTTCCCCCCTCTGCCCACCATTTAAAACCTAACTTTTGCAAGTGACGCACTAAGGACTTGGTCTGTTTGTTTGTAGCTCCCTGATGAGCCGCAAGATGGTGAAACCGGTCGGAGTGTTCCAAGAAGGAACGATGGATGGTACTTAAGGCTGGAGGACGGGACACATTCAGTAGTAGCCAAGCAGGAACTCTGGATGGTGCCTAAAGCTAAAGCACAAGGTGCATTCATTTGGACAACAGCAACAGTCTGAGGTGCGGGCCAGAACCAAGAGGCAGACAACATAGGGAGGGCGTTTCCCCCCTCTGCCCACCATTTTAAAACCTAACCTTTGCAAGTGACGCACTAAGGACTTGGTCTGTTTGTTTGTAGCTCCCTGATGAGCCGCAAGATGGTGAAACCGGTCGGAGTGTTCCAAGAAGGAACGATGGATGGTACTTAAGGCTGGAGGACGGGACACATTCAGTAGTAGCCAAGCAGGAACTCAGGATGGTGCCTAAAGCTAAAGCACAAGGTGCATTCATTTGGACAACAGCAACAGTCTGAGGTGCGGGCCAGAACCAAGAGGCAGACAACATAGGGAGGGCGTTTCCCCCCTCTGCCCACCATTTTAAAACCTAACTTTTGCAAGTGACGCACTAAGGACTTGGTCTGTTTGTTTGTAGCTCCCTGATGAGCCGCAAGATGGCGAAACCGGTCGGAGTGTTCCAAGAAGGAACGATGGATGGTACTTAAGGCTGGAGGACGGGACACATTCAGTAGTAGCCAAGCAGGAACTCTGGATGGTGCCTAAAGCTAAAGCACAAGGTGCATTCATTTGGACAACAGCAACAGTCTGAGGTGCGGGCCAGAACCAAGAGGCAGACAACATAGGGAGGGCGTTTCCCCCCTCTGCCCACCATTTTAAAACCTAACTTTTGCAAGTGACGCACTAAGGACTTGGTCTGTTTGTTTATTGCTCCCTGATGAGCCGCAAGATGGCGAAACCGGTCGGAGTGTTCTAAGAAGGAACGATGGATGGTACTTAAGGCTGGAGGACGGGACACATTCAGTAATAGCCAAGCAGGAACTCTGGATGGTGCCTAAAGCTAAAGCACAAGGTGCATTCATTTGGACAACAGCAACAGTCTGAGGTGCGGGCCAGAACCAAGAGGCAGACAACATAGGGAGGGCGTTTCCCCCCTCTGCCCACCATTTTAAAACCTAACCCTAACCCTAACCCTAACCCTAACCCTAATGCAGCGGTGCGGGCCAGAACCAAGAGGCAGACAACATAGGGAGGGCGTTTCCCCCCTCTGCCCACCATTTTGAAACCTAACTTTTGCAAGTGACGCACTAAGGACTTGGTCTGTTTGTTTGTAGCTCCCTGATGAGCCGCAAGATGGCGAAACCGGTCGGAGTGTTCCAAGAAGGAACGATGGATGGTACTTAAGGCTGGAGGACGGGACACATTCAGTAGTAGCCAAGCAGGAACTCTGGATGGTGCCTAAAGCTAAAGCACAAGGTGCATTCATTTGGACAACAGCAACAGTCTGAGGTGCGGGCCAGAACCAAGAGGCAGACAACATAGGGAGGGCGTTTCCCCCCTCTGCCCACCATTTTAAAACCTAACTTTTGCAAGTGACGCACTAAGGACTTGGTCGGTTTGTTTGTAGCTCCCTGATGAGCCGCAAGATGGCGAAACCGGTCGGAGTGTTCCAAGAAGGAACGATGGATGGTACTTCAGGCTGGAGGACGGGACACATTCAGTAGTTGCCAAGCAGGAACTCTGGATGGTGCCTGAAGCTAAAGCACAAGGTGCATTCATTTGGACAACAGCAACAGTCTGAGGTGCGGGCCAGAACCAAGAGGCAGACAACATAGGGAGGGCGTTTCCCCCCTCTGCCCACCATTTTAAAACCTAACTTTTGCAAGTGACGCACTAAGGACTTGGTCTGTTTGTTTGTAGCTCCCTGATGAGCCGCAAGATGGCGAAACCGGTCGGAGTGTTCCAAGAAGGAACGATGGATGGGACTTAAGGCTGGAGGACGGGACACATTCAGTAGTAGCCAAGCAGGAACTCTGGATGGTGCCTAAAGCTAAAGCACAAGGTGCATTCATTTGGACAACAGCAACAGTCTGAGGTGCGGGCCAGAACCAAGAGGCAGACAACATAGGGAGGGCGTTTCCCCCCTCTGCCCACCATTTTAAAACCTAACTTTTGCAAGTGACGCACTAAGGACTTGGTCTGTTTGTTTGTAGCTCCCTGATGAGCCGCAAGATGGCGAAACCGGTCGGAGTGTTCCAAGAAGGAACGATGGATGGTACTTAAGGCTGGAGGACGGGACACATTCAGTAGTAGCCAAGCAGGAACTCTGGATGGTGCCTAAAGCTAAAGCACAAGGTGCATTCATTTGGACAACAGCAACAGTCTGAGGTGCGGGCCAGAACCAAGAGGCAGACAACATAGGGAGGGCGTTTCCCCCCTCTGCCCACCATTTTAAAACCTAACTTTTGCAAGTGACGCACTCAGGACTTGGTCTGTTTGTTTGTAGCTCCCTGATGAGCCGCAAGATGGCGAAACCGGTCGGAGTGTTCCAAGAAGGAACGATGGATGGTACTTAAGGCTGGAGGACGGGACACATTCAGTCGTAGCCAAGCAGGAACTCTGGATGGTGCCTAAAGCTAAAGCACAAGGTGCATTCATTTGGACAACAGCAACAGTCTGAGGTGCGGGCCAGAACCAAGAGGCAGACAACATAGGGAGGGCGTTTCCCCCCTCTGCCCACCATTTTAAAACCTAACTTTTGCAAGTGACGCACGAAGGACTTGGTCTGTTTGTTTGTAGCTCCCTGATGAGCCGCAAGATGGCGAAACCGGTCGGAGTGTTCCAAGAAGGAACGATGGATGGTACTTAAGGCTGGAGGACGGGACACATTCAGTAGTAGCCAAGCAGGAACTCTGGATGGTGCCTAAAGCTAAAGCACAAGGTGCATTCATTTGGACAACAGCAACAGTCTGAGGTGCGGGCCAGAACCAAGAGGCAGACAACATAGGGAGGGCGTTTCCCCCCTCTGCCCACCATTTTAAAACCTAACTTTTGCAAGTGACGCACTAAGGACTTGGTCTGTTTGTTTGTAGCTCCCTGATGAGCCGTAAGATGGCGAAACAGTCGGAGGGTTCCAAGAAGGAACGATGGATGGTACTTAAGGCTGGAGGACGGGACACATTCAGTAGTAGCCAAGCAGGAACTCTGGATGGTGCCTAAAGCTAAAGCACAAGGTGCATTCATTTGGACAACAGCAACAGTCTGAGGTGCGGGCCAGAACCAAGAGGCAGACAACATAGGGAGGGCGTTTCCCCCCTCTGCCCACCATTTTAAAACCTAACTTTTGCAAGTGACGCACTAAGGACTTGGTCTGTTTGTTTGTAGCTCCCTGATGAGCCGTAAGATGGCGAAACCGGTCGGAGGGTTCCAAGAAGGAACGATGGATGGTACTTAAGGCTGGAGGACGGGACACATTCAGTAGTAGCCAAGCAGGAACTCTGGATGGTGCCTAAAGCTAAAGCACAAGGTGCATTCATTTGGACAACAGCAACAGTCTGAGGTGCGGGCCAGAACCAAGAGGCAGACAACATAGGGAGGGCGTTTCCCCCCTCTGCCCACCATTTTAAAACCTAACCCTAATGCAGCCAAGCAGGAACTCTGGATGGTGCCTAAAGCTAAAGCACAAGGTGCATTCATTTGGACAACAGCAACAGTCTGAGGTGCGGGCCAGAACCAAGAGGCAGACAACATAGGGAGGGCGTTTGCCCCCCTCTGCCCACCATTTTAAAACCTAACTTTTGCAAGTGACGCACTAAGGACTTGGTCTGTTTGTTTATAGCTCCCTGATGAGCCGCAAGATGGCGAAACCGGTCGGAGTGTTCCAAGAAGGAACGATGGATGGTACTTAAGGCTGGAGGACGGGACACATTCAGTAGCAGCCAAGCAGGAACTCTGGATGGTGCCTAAAGCTAAAGCACAAGGTGCATTCATTTGGACAACAGCAACAGTCTGAGGTGCGGGCCAGAACCAAGAGGCAGACAACATAGGGAGGGCGTTTCCCCCCTCTGCCCACCATTTTAAAACCTAACTTTTGCAAGTGACGCACTAAGGACTTGGTCTGTTTGTTTGTAGCTCCCTGATGAGCCGTAAGATGGCGAAACAGTCGGAGGGTTCCAAGAAGGAACGATGGATGGTACTTAAGGCTGGAGGACGGGACACATTCAGTAGTAGCCAAGCAGGAACTCTGGATGGTGCCTAAAGCTAAAGCACAAGGTGCATTCATTTGGACAACAGCAACAGTCTGAGGTGCGGGCCAGAACCAAGAGGCAGACAACATAGGGAGGGCGTTTCCCCCCTCTGCCCACCATTTTAAAACCTAACTTTTGCAAGTGACGCACTAAGGACTTGGTCTGTTTGTTTGTAGCTCCCTGATGAGCCGTAAGATGGCGAAACCGGTCGGAGGGTTCCAAGAAGGAACGATGGATGGTACTTAAGGCTGGAGGACGGGACACATTCAGTAGTAGCCAAGCAGGAACTCTGGATGGTGCCTAAAGCTAAAGCACAAGGTGCATTCATTTGGACAACAGCAACAGTCTGAGGTGCGGGCCAGAACCAAGAGGCAGACAACATAGGGAGGGCGTTTCCCCCCTCTGCCCACCATTTTAAAACCTAACCCTAATGCAGCCAAGCAGGAACTCTGGATGGTGCCTAAAGCTAAAGCACAAGGTGCATTCATTTGGACAACAGCAACAGTCTGAGGTGCGGGCCAGAACCAAGAGGCAGACAACATAGGGAGGGCGTTTCCCCCCTCTGCCCACCATTTTAAAACCTAACTTTTGCAAGTGACGCACTAAGGACTTGGTCTGTTTGTTTATAGCTCCCTGATGAGCCGCAAGATGGCGAAACCGGTCGGAGTGTTCCAAGAAGGAACGATGGATGGTACTTAAGGCTGGAGGACGGGACACATTCAGTAGTAGCCAAGCAGGAACTCTGGATGGTGCCTAAAGCTAAAGCACAAGGTGCATTCATTTGGACAACAGCAACAGTCTGAGGTGCGGGCCAGAACCAAGAGGCAGACAACATAGGGAGGGCGTTTCCCCCCTCTGCCCACCATTTTAAAACCTAACTTTTGCAAGTGACGCACTAAGGACTTGGTCTGTTTGTTTGTAGCTCCCTGATGAGCCGCAAGATGGTGAAACCGGTCGGAGTGTTCCAAGAAGGAACGATGGATGGTACTTAAGGCTGGAGGACGGGACACATTCAGTAGTAGCCAAGCAGGAACTCTGGATGGTGCCTAAAGCTAAAGCACAAGGTGCATTCATTTGGACAACAGCAACAGTCTGAGGTGCGGGCCAGAACCAAGAGGCAGACAACATAGGGAGGGCGTTTCCCCCCTCTGCCCACCATTTAAAACCTAACTTTTGCAAGTGACGCACTAAGGACTTGGTCTGTTTGTTTGTAGCTCCCTGATGAGCCGCAAGATGGTGAAACCGGTCGGAGTGTTCCAAGAAGGAACGATGGATGGTACTTAAGGCTGGAGGACGGGACACATTCAGTAGTAGCCAAGCAGGAACTCTGGATGGTGCCTAAAGCTAAAGCACAAGGTGCATTCATTTGGACAACAGCAACAGTCTGAGGTGCGGGCCAGAACCAAGAGGCAGACAACATAGGGAGGGCGTTTCCCCCCTCTGCCCACCATTTTAAAACCTAACTTTTGCAAGTGACGCACTAAGGACTTGGTCTGTTTGTTTGTAGCTCCCTGATGAGCCGCAAGATGGTGAAACCGGTCGGAGTGTTCCAAGAAGGAACGATGGATGGTACTTAAGGCTGGAGGACGGGACACATTCAGTAGTAGCCAAGCAGGAACTCTGGATGGTGCCTAAAGCTAAAGCACAAGGTGCATTCATTTGGACAACAGCAACAGTCTGAGGTGCGGGCCAGAACCAAGAGGCAGACAACATAGGGAGGGCGTTTCCCCCCTCTGCCCACCATTTTAAAACCTAACTTTTGCAAGTGACGCACTAAGGACTTGGTCTGTTTGTTTGTAGCTCCCTGATGAGCCGCAAGATGGTGAAACCGGTCGGAGTGTTCCAAGAAGGAACGATGGATGGTACTTAAGGCTGGAGGACGGGACACATTCAGTAGTAGCCAAGCAGGAACTCTGGATGGTGCCTAAAGCTAAAGCACAAGGTGCATTCATTTGGACAACAGCAACAGTCTGAGGTGCGGGCCAGAACCAAGAGGCAGACAACATAGGGAGGGCGTTTCCCCCCTCTGCCCACCATTTTGAAACCTAACTTTTGCAAGTGACGCACTAAGGACTTGGTCTGTTTGTTTGTAGCTCCCTGATGAGCCGCAAGATGGCGAAACCGGTCGGAGTGTTCCAAGAAGGAACGATGGATGGTACTTAAGGCTGGAGGACGGGACACATTCAGTAGTAGCCAAGCAGGAACTCTGGATGGTGCCTAAAGCTAAAGCACAAGGTGCATTCATTTGGACAACAGCAACAGTCTGAGGTGCGGGCCAGAACCAAGAGGCAGACAACATAGGGAGGGCGTTTCCCCCCTCTGCCCACCATTTTAAAACCTAACTTTTGCAAGTGACGCACTAAGGACTTGGTCTGTTTGTTTGTAGCTCCCTGATGAGCCGCAAGATGGCGAAACCGGTCGGAGTGTTCCAAGAAGGAACGATGGATGGTACTTAAGGCTGGAGGACGGGACACATTCAGTAGTAGCCAAGCAGGAACTCTGGATGGTGCCTAAAGCTAAAGCACAAGGTGCATTCATTTGGACAACAGCAACAGTCTGAGGTGCGGGCCAGAACCAAGAGGCAGACAACATAGGGAGGGCGTTTCCCCCCTCTGCCCACCATTTTAAAACCTAACTTTTGCAAGTGACGCACTCAGGACTTGGTCTGTTTGTTTGTAGCTCCCTGATGAGCCGCAAGATGGCGAAACCGGTCGGAGTGTTCCAAGAAGGAACGATGGATGGTACTTAAGGCTGGAGGACGGGACACATTCAGTCGTAGCCAAGCAGGAACTCTGGATGGTGCCTAAAGCTAAAGCACAAGGTGCATTCATTTGGACAACAGCAACAGTCTGAGGTGCGGGCCAGAACCAAGAGGCAGACAACATAGGGAGGGCGTTTCCCCCCTCTGCCCACCATTTTAAAACCTAACTTTTGCAAGTGACGCACTAAGGACTTGGTCTGTTTGTTTGTAGCTCCCTGATGAGCCACAAGATGGTGAAACCGGTCGGAGTGTTCCAAGAAGGAACGATGGATGGTACTTAAGGCTGGAGGACGGGACACATTCAGTAGTAGCCAAGCAGGAACTCTGGATGGTGCCTAAAGCTAAAGCACAAGGTGCATTCATTTGGACAACAGCAACAGTCTGAGGTGCGGGCCAGAACCAAGAGGCAGACAACATAGGGAGGGCGTTTCCCCCCTCTGCCCACCATTTTAAAACCTAACTTTTGCAAGTGACGCACTAAGGACTTGGTCTGTTTGTTTGTAGCTCCCTGATGAGCCGCAAGATGGTGAAACCGGTCGGAGTGTTCCAAGAAGGAACGATGGATGGTACTTAAGGCTGGAGGACGGGACACATTCAGTAGTAGCCAAGCAGGAACTCTGGATGGTGCCTAAAGCTAAAGCACAAGGTGCATTCATTTGGACAACAGCAACAGTCTGAGGTGCGGGCCAGAACCAAGAGGCAGACAACATAGGGAGGGCGTTTCCCCCCTCTGCCCACCATTTTAAAACCTAACTTTTGCAAGTGACGCACTAAGGACTTGGTCTGTTTGTTTGTAGCTCCCTGATGAGCCGCAAGATGGTGAAACCGGTCGGAGTGTTCCAAGAAGGAACGATGGATGGTACTTAAGGCTGGAGGACGGGACACATTCAGTAGTAGCCAAGCAGGAACTCTGGATGGTGCCTAAAGCTAAAGCACAAGGTGCATTCATTTGGACAACAGCAACAGTCTGAGGTGCGGGCCAGAACCAAGAGGCAGACAACATAAGAAGGGCGTTTCCCCCCTCTGCCCACCATTTTAAAACCTAACCCTAACCCTAACCCTAACCCTAATGCACCCTACCCTACCCCTAAACACCTAACCCTAACCCTGATGCACCCAACCCTACCCCTAAAACTTAACCCTAACCCCACCCCACCCCTAAACACCTAACCCTAACCCTGATGCACCCCAACCTAACCCCAATATAGCCCTGAACCTAACTGCGACCCTGACCCTCACCTAACCCCAACACTAACCCCAGTGCAGCAACCCTAACCCTAACCTGAACCCCCCAACCTCAATACAACATAACCCTAACACTACGTAAAATAAAGGGTCGGGTTCCAACACCAATAATAATAACTAAATACGACATAGAGACCATAAATTGGCAAAACCCAGGAACTGATTATAACCCCAGAGGGGGATCAAAGGATTACGGATCAAGAAATTACTAAGAAGAGATCGGCAAGAAAAAGAAGCCAGGTGGTAAGGTAAAGCGTGGGCCAACCAAAAGTGGCAGGTATAAGTGACAAGAAGCTCAAGGGTTGAGTGAGAATACGAACACAAGAGGGTGTAACTACCCTCCTGCCCACACCATACAACCTAACATTCAGGAGTGACACGCTTTACATTGCCACAGACAAAAAAAGATATAAATGCCAAGAAAAGAAAACCCAGAGAATACATCTCGCAAATACCTTAAATTGAAACTTGATCAGTGAGGTGGATGGTTAAATAACTTTTTGTTCCCCTTTCGCCCCCCCCCCACAAAAAAAAGCAGCAAGCAACTTATAAAAATAGGGAGCACCAAGGAGGTTTTTTAAATTTTAAAATCTAAAATATTTAAAAGGTGCACTTAAAATAAAGCATAGCTGGAAATGTGGGTCTGACAGACATGGAACTCATCTTCCCAACCCCCACCCCCCCCCCCCACGAGGTTTGGGACAGCGATAAGGGCACAAAAGATTACATATTTTTTTTAAAAGTTGTAGTTCCCATAGACACGGTCTCTGGACATTGATGCGGGGACGGCCCCTTTAAGAGATGCCTGGTGCTGCGGGGACGGCCCCTTTAAGAGATGCCTGGTGCTGCGGGGAACGCGACAGCAGGGAGCTGCTGGATATCGACCTCGTTTTTTAAACAGAAACCCTTTCCCCGGGGATCTGGAGGAGTTGGGGACACGGGTGAGAATCCGATAACTTTATTTAGTCTTTAGATTTTGAGCGTTCACCGGGTGATTTTTATCTTTGAAATCGTTTTTTTTTCGCAGCGACTGAAAAGCGAGCGCCGCGTGAGGCATTCTGGGATATGGAGTTCTCTCGGGTCAAACACGAGGGCAAAGCCCGTAAATAAAAGGGTTTACTTGGTCTCTCTGGGGCTGGGGGGCCTTTCTTTCCCCCTCCTCTCCCCCCGGGGGGCGGGTGGCAGCGGTTACGGGAGTTTTTATGGGGAATCGGACCTTGGAAATCAAATTTTGTTCCACGCGGCCGCTGAAAAGCGAGCGCCGCGTGAGGCATTCTGGGACATGGAGTTCTCTCGGGTCAAACACGAGGGCAACGCTCTTAAATAAAAGGGTTTACTTTGTTTTTTTGGGGCTGGAGGACCTTTCTTTCCCCCTCCTCTCCCCCCCAGGGGGTGGGTGGCGGCGGATTCGGGAGTTTTTTTGGGGAATCGGACCTTGGAAATCGTTTTTTTCTGCGCGGCCGCTGAAAAGCGAGCGACGCGTGAGGCATTCTGGGAGATTAAGTTTCGTTTAACGAGCGAGCGGGTTTAAAAAGCAGGAAATCGGTGGGAAGTTTAATTAATTGTTTAAAATACCCTTATAATTAAAAGGCATAGCCGGAGGTGGGGGTTTGGAGAAGTAGCTTCATGTTTTTATTTAAAAAATCAGGTGAGGCGGACAGGTAATCAAGCCCCGGGGTCAGCGGAGACAGTCAGACTCCGTGGCGCCAGAATGACCTGGAGCATTAAAACAGATTCAAAGGTTAAAAAGCAATATTTTTAAAAACATTACCTCAAAAAAAATAACCCCAAACATCTAAGATAAACTGAAGGAACATTAAAACATTAGGTTAAAAAAATATAATTTAAAAATAACGAACACGTGGAGCGAAGGGGGCGGGGCCAGCCCTGCATGAGACAGGACTCATTACATACAGGACAGAAATTCTAACCAATCGCAGGTCAAGGCTAGCCTGCTTGTGGGCGGGAACAAAACTTCAGCCAACAGTAGCACACAGGGGAGGGGCCAGTCCAAGGCTGATAAGCGGCTGTAAACTAAATTAAAATCCTTTCTCCCTGATGAAGCTTAAGGATAAGCGAAACGTCGGAGAAAAAAAGATTCCAGGCCGGAGAACTTACTGAACTAAAGAGTTTTTGGATAGTACTGTTGCAGGCAGAGAGCCATCAAAGCCAGAGAGCCACCGGAGGGGAGGTGAGCCCGGTGGAAAAAGAGCCTTTCCAGGCGGGACAGCCGGCTGAGCTGGGGAGTGTTTGGAGGACGCAGTCCCAGGCAGGAGACCATCTGAGCCAGGGAGCCACCGTGGGGTGAGATTACAGTTACTAGCGGGGACCTCTATTACCAAATAGAAGCTAGTAACATCTTTTAAAACCTTTTGCACCTTTCTACACCCAGAGAATGGCTAACACTATGCGGAACACATGCAGGTTGTCTGACAACCGTACGCATATGAGGTCGGACCCTGGTACACATAGGTGTCTCCCCGTAGCCAGGGATGAATTTGCTACAACAGTGAGAATAATTTATAGAATTTTCCAGACAATCCACCATCTAATATTCTTAAAGGGCCAGAATCAGCCCCCTAAGGGCATCTTAAAACAAGCTGATAAACTAACCTGCTTTATAAAACCGGCAAAACCGTCACAGGAAACCCTAACCAAATTGGCTTTGAATTCAGAAAATTGGGCAAAACAGACCAGACAGATTCTAATTGAGCACTATACAACAAACCTGGAAGAATTAGAAAATGAATTTGCTCAGGCTGCAGTGACAGAGCGCCTGGAAGAAATGATGGTGAAAGCCACTAATTGGATTAAAAAGAGTCTTAGACATAAATTCAAAATTCAATCAATTGATGAGGCAAAGAGACATGTGGTGGGATTAGCATCACGGTTGACAGAGCAAGGGACCAGCACACAATTGAGGACAGAACAGCGGACCGGCACACGGACTAGGACGCCCCCACGCCATAGGCCAAATACCTGGGCAGCCTTGTTCCACGAGCCTGCGATCACAGCCCGCTCATGCCGCAGACGGACTGAAACCCCCCCCCCACCCAGTGGGCCAGCTGCCACGACTTTGTCACGCCACCGACGGACACCCCCACCCCGTGAGCGAACTGCCACAACCTCGTCACGCCACCGACACACCCCCCCACCCTTTGAGCCAGCTGCCATGACTTCAGCACGCCACCGGCAGACCCCCCCACCCCTTGCACCAGTTGCCACAACTTCGTCACACCACCAACACACCCCCCACCCTGTGAGCCAGCTGCCATGACTTCGTCATGCCACCGATGGAACCCCCCACCCCTTGCACCAGTTGCCACGACTTCGTCACACCACCAACATACCCCCCACCCTTTGAGCCAGCTGCCATGACTTCGTCACGCCACCGACAGACCCCCTCACCCCTTGCACCAGCTGCCACGACTTCGTCACGCCACCGGCAGACCCCCCCACCCCTTGCACCAGTTGCCACGACTTCGTCACGCCACCGACAGACCCCCCCACCCCGTGGGCCAGCTACCCCGACTTCATCACACCACCAGCAGACCACTGAAACCCCCCCTTCCTTGCGGTCCAGGGCAGTGACCCCCCCTTCCCCGCCATCCAGGGCGGCGACTAGCCCTACCCCACCCCACAGGCCAAGGACCAGGATTTCCAATGTGGCCATCATTCGGGACCTGGACATCACACTGGGCTCTCAAGAGCCTGAGCCACGTAGACCCCAGCACTACATGGGGAACCAACATCAGACCGTATTAAACCAAATCACTAGGGATTCCTCAGACCCAAAACAAACAGAAGGGATAACCCCTCCTACACCAGGGACAAATCCATGCACAACATTCCTGTACCCCAAAACCAGGGTCACGTACCAACCGCTCCCACAGAGACAAAAGAAAGACTGTACCAAACCAACCATCCCAAGAAATACAGCAGTTCTAGAGCCCGAGATCAGAGTCACAAAACAACCCCTTCCACGGAAACAAAGGAGCGACCAGACCGGACAGGTAAACCCAATAGACACAGAAATGAGGACAGGAACAATGAGAGCCCAGACAGATAACACAGTAGGAGAGGCGGAAATAGCTGAAGCCGAGGTAGGGAACACAATAGGGGAGGCAGGGGTAGCAGACATAGAAACAGAAAACACACCAACAGGGGCAGAACCTGACTCTGAAGGGGAAGATGCACAGAGAGTGACGAGGCACCCCAACACCAGCCGAAAAAACATTACCTGGAAATTGGAACCCAGAAAATCCATTTTAATAATAGGAGATTCTAACCTCTCCAAGATAAAAAGATGCCCAAATCCCACCACCCAAATTGATAGCTTTCCAGGAGCTAAATTCATTCATGTCACAGCAATTCTGGACAAATTGGAACCCTGTCCGGAGACCAAAAAGGTGGTGCTCTCAGTTGGCATTAATAATCGAACGCAGAGACCACTGACTGCAACCAAGCAACTGCAGTCATTACTTAAATTGGCTAAGAGCACATTCCCAAATGCTCAGATCTGGGTGCCGGAAATTAACTTCAGTAACTTACTTCCAGAAATGGAGAGGGATACAATCAGAGGAATTAACCAGCATATAAAAAAACAGAATTACATACCAGCAATTAATGCTAGATCCTTTAAAGTGGGGGCTGACCACATCCATTCGACAGATAGCACTGCCCATAACATAATAAACCAGTGGATGAAGTGTTTAAACTAAAAAGGACATTAACCCAAGAGAAGGGTAGATTAAACCTGGGGAAAACTGTTATTAATATTTCCCAACTCTTTAACCCCACAGAGGTACAGGAGAGGGTTTTAAACAAGGGCCTTACATTTGTTCCAACCCCAAAACATTGTAAAGTACAAATTCAGGAAGATCTGAAAAGGTTTTACAGGAGAGTAAAACTGACCGATTACTTTAGCGATTCAGAAACAGACAAGCAACCTTTTACACCACCATCAGAATGGACCCCACCAAACAATAAAATAGAGCCAGAAATCCTAAACTTTATTAAACAGACTCAATCACAAATTGAAAAAATCCCTAAACAGACAGACAAGCAAAACCTCACTGGAAGAGAGAGACGGGCAATCATAGAACTTAGAAACAATCTAGATATAATCATAAAACCAGCAGATAAGGGCAGTAGTATAGTGATCATGGATAGGCAACAGTATCTACTTGAAGCTCACAGACAGCTGAATAATACAGCCCACTACACTAAATTAACAGCACCAATGTACCAGGACACACGAAAAGAGATTGGAAACATTTTAACAGAACTAAAGAAATCTAAACACTTAAATCAGAAACAAGTGGAATACCTAAGGGGGGAACAACCACAACCCAGAAAATTCTACATACTACCCAAAATACACAAGCACCCTGACACATGGACTGTACCAGGAGAAATACCACCAGGAAGACCAATTGTGTCAGACTGTGGTAGTGAATCCTACAGGATAGCAGAATACATTGACTCATTCCTAAACCCCTTATCACAGAAGCACCCTAGCTACATTAAAGACACTTACCACTTCATAGAAATAGTGAACTCACTGACCGTACCCCCGAACGCAATACTCTTTACCATGGACATTGAAAGCCTATACACAAACATAGAAACAGACAGAGGCATACAGGCAGTGGAAAATATCCTTAGAAAGTTCCCCCAACCCCACAGACCAGATGCAGCCATAATCCAGCTATTACACCTAGGACTAACAAAAAATGACTTTGAATTCCAGGAGCAATTCTACCTACAGATTAAGGGCACGGCTATGGGCAAGAAATTTGCCACGGCCTACGCAAACATATACATGGCAGACTGGGAAAACACAGTCTTTGAAAAGTGTTCCAAGCTCCCGATGTGTTATTACAGATACCTGGATGACATATGGGGAGTCTGGACTCACACAGAAACAGAATTGCAAGAATTTGTAGGTATTCTCAACAGTCACCACCAATCTATTAAACTTAAAGTTACAACACATAGAGAAAGTGTGGATTTCCTGGACACCACAGTATTTAAATTACAACAGGAGAATAACAGCCACAAGCTAGCAACAAAGGTATTCTTTAAAGAAACAGACACACACACACTCCTGCACATAAACAGCCACCATCCAAAACATACCTTTCGGGGGCTGGTGAAGTCACAACTGACACGTTTTCACCGCATATGCACAAACGGAGAGGACTTTAGGGAAGCCACCACAACCCTATTTACTGCACTGAGACAGAGAGGTTACACAAAAAGGTTCCTCAGGCACCTTAAGTCTGATTTCCTGAGGGGACTGAATAGCCCACGGCCAAACAGAGAAGTAGCAAGACTTCCACTGATAACGACATACGATACAACGACCAAACTAATACACGGAGTGATTAAAACCCAATTTGGGAAACTAAAAGAGGATGTTGACACACTTGGTCGATACCACATAACGTCAGCATACAAAAGAACTCGAAACCTTCGGGACATGCTGGTTCGGAGTAGGATAAGAAAACAGACAACCCAGAACTGCACAAACCCAAAATGTAGGACGTGTAAATACCTAATAATCCGCAAAATGATACAAAATAGACACACAGGAAAAGCAGCCCTAATTAAACAAAGAATTACATGTGAACAGCACAATGCTGTATATGCAATTCGATGCAAACAATGCCACATCTTGTTTGCAGGAGAAACAGGGAATAGTCTAAGGATGAGGCTCACAGGGCACCTCAGTGCTATTAGAACAAAGGATGTATACAAACCTACCTCCCGACACTTCATGGAGCATGGTCTTGAATCCCTGGAATTTATGGGGTTGGAGACCAACATGAACTGGACAACCTCACAAAGGAAGAGGAGGGAAAAACACTGGATAACAACCCTACAGACTCAGTTACCAAAGGGCTTAAATCAGATCTAAAATGGGGGAAATCCAACATCAAAAAACAAAACTGCCCCGACCTTAATTACCACAAATCCCAACCCCAGCTTGATAAACCTCTCAAACCGCAACCACACCCTACCCTAATCACAATAAACAGAGCTAACCCCT
Source organism: Heptranchias perlo (assembly GCF_035084215.1). NCBI lineage: Eukaryota > Metazoa > Chordata > Chondrichthyes > Hexanchiformes > Hexanchidae > Heptranchias > Heptranchias perlo. The sequence goes on from NW_027139354.1 coordinate 45,466, forward strand.
ACTGTTTGAGCTAACCAAAACCACTAAACCCCACACTGCCCACAACAAACAGACCAAAGCCCCAACCCTAACTACAAACAGACCCCATCCATATCCCAAATCCTAACTCCAAATGCACCCCACTCGACCCCTAAAGCCTAACCGTAACTCTAATACAGCAAACCTAATCTCCCACCCCACCCCTAAAATCTAAGCCTAACACAACCCACCCTACTCCTAAACCCTGACCCTCACTTAACCCTACCCCTAATGCAACCCTAACCCATAACTCCAAACCCCTAGCCCTGAATCTAATCACAACTCTGACCCTGGACCCTAACCCTGATGCACCCTACCCTACCCCTAAACACCTAACCCTAACCCTAATGCACCCAACCCTACCCCTAAAACTTAACCCTAACCCCACCCCACCCCTAAACACCTAACCCTAACCCTGATGCACCCCAACCTAACCCCAATATAGCCCTGAACCTAACTGCGACCCTGACCCTCACCTAACCCCAACACTAACCCCAGTGCAGCAACCCTAACCCTAACCTGAACCCCCCAACCTCAATACAACATAACCCTAACACTACGTAAAATAAAGGGTAGAGTTCCAACACCAATAATAATAACTAAATACTACATAGAGACCATGAATTGGCAAAACCCAGGAACTCATTATAACCCCAGAGGGGGGTCAAAGGATTACGGATCAAGAAATTACTAAGAAGAGATCGGCAAGAAAAAGAAGCCAGGTGGTAAGGTAAAGCGTGGGCCAACCAAAAGTGGCAGGTATAAGTGACAAGAAGCTCAAGCGTTGAGTGAGAATACGAACACAAGAGGGTGTAACTACCCTCCTGCCCACACCATACAACCTAACATTCAGGAGTGACACGCTTTACATTGCCACAGACAAAAAAAGATATAAATGCCAAGAAAAGAAAACCCAGAGAATATATCTTGCAAATACCTTAAATCGAAACTTGATCAGTGAGGTAGATGGTTCAATAACTTTTTGTTCCCCTTTCGCCCCCCACAAAAAGAGCAGCAAGCAACTTATAAAAATAGGGAGCACCAAGGAGGTTTTTTAAATTTTAAAATCTAAAATGTTTAAAAGGTGCACTTAAAATAAAACATGGCTGGAAACGTGGGTCTGACAGACATGGAACTCATCTTCCCAAACCCCCCCCCCCCACGTGGTTTGGGACAGCAATAAGGGCACAAAAGATTACATTTTTAAAAAAAGTTGTAGTTCCCATAGACACGGTCTCTGGACATTGATGCGGGGAGGGGCCCTTTAAGAGATGCCTGGTGCTGCGGGGACGGCCCCTTTAAGAGATGCCTGGTGCTGCGGGGAACGCGACAGCAGGGAGCTGCTGGATATCGACCTCGGTTTTTTTAAAAGAAACCCTTTCCCCGGGGATCTGGAGGAGTTGGGGACACGGGTGAGAATCCGATAACTTTATCTAGTCTTTAGATTTTGAGCGTTCACCGGGTGATTTTTATCTTTGAAATCGGGTTTTTTTCGCAGCGACTGAAAAGCGAGCGCCGCGTGAGGCATTCTGGGATATGGAGTTCTCTCGGGTCAAACACGAGGGCAAGACCCGTAAATAAAAGGGTTTACTTGGTCTCTCTGGGGCTGGGGGACCTTTCTTTCCCCCTCCTCTCCCCCCGGGGGGCGGGTGGCAGCGGTTACGGGAGTTTTTATGGGGAATCGGACCTTGGAAATCAAATTTTGTTCCACGCGGCAGCTGAAAAGCGAGCGCCGCGTGAGGCATTCTGGGATATGGAGTTCTCTCGGGTCAAACACGAGGGCAACGCTCTTAAATAAAAGGGTTTACTTTGGGTTTTTGGGGCTGGGGGACCTTTCTTTCCCCCTCCTCTCCCCCCCCGGGGGGTGGGTGGCGGCGGATTCGGGAGTTTTTTGGGGAATCGGACCTTGGAAATCCGTTTTTTCTGCGCGGCCGCTGAAAAGCGAGCATTCTGGGAGATTGAGTTTCGTTTAACGAGCGAGCGGGTTTAAAAAGGAGGAAATCGGTGGGAAGTTTAATTAATTGTTTAAAATACCCTTATAATTAAAATACATAGCCGGAGGTGGGGATTTGGAGAAGTAGCTTCATGTTTTTAATTGAAAAATCAGGTGAGGCGGACAGGTAATCAAGCCCCGGGGTCAGCGGAGACAGTCAGACTCCGTGGCGCCAGAATGACCTGGAGCATTAAAACAGATTCAAAGGTTAAAAAGCAATATTTTTAAAAACATTACCTCAAAAAAAATAACCCCAAACATCTAAGATCAACTGAAGGAACATTAAAACATTAGGTTAAAAAAATATAATTTAAAAATAACGAACACGTGGAGCGAAGGGGGCGGGGCCAGCCCTGCATGAGACAGGACTCATTACATACAGGACAGAAATTCTAACCAATCCCAGGTCAAGGCTAGCCTGCTTGTGGGCGGGAACAAAACTTCAGCCAACAGTAGCACACAGGGGAGGGGCCAGTCCAAGGCACCGGACTTATAAGCGGCTGTAAACAAAATTAAAATCCTTTCTCCCTGATGAAGCTTAAGGATAAGCGAAACGTCGGAGTAAAAAAGATTCCAGGCCGGAGAACTTACTGAACTAAAGAGTTTTTGGATAGTACTGTTGCAGGCAGAGAACCATCGAAGCCAGAGAGCCACCGGAGGGGAGGTGAGACCGGTGGAAAAAGAGTCTTTCCAGGCGGGACAGCCGGCTGAGCTGGGGAGTGTTTGGAGGACGCAGTCCCAGGCAGGAGACTATCTGAGCCAGGGAGCCACCGTGGGGTGAGATTACAGTTACTAGCGGGGACCTCTATTACCAAATAGAAGCTAGTAACATCTTTTAAAACATTTTGCACCTTTCTTCACCCAGAGAATGGCTAACACTATGCGGAACACATGCAGTTTGTCTGACAACCGTACGCATATGAGGTCGGACCCTGGTACACATAGGTGTCTCCCCGTAGCCAGGGATGAATTTGCTACAACAGTGAGAATAATTTATAGAATTTTCCAGACAATCCACCATCTAATATTCTTAAAGGGCCAGAATCAGCCCCCTAAGGGCATCTTAAAACAAGCTGATAAACTAACCTGCTTTATAAAACCGGCAAAACCGTCACAGGAAACCCTAACCAAATTGGCTTTGAATTCAGAAAATTGGGCAAAACAGACCAGACAGATTCTAATTGAGCACTATACAACAAACATGGAAGAATTAAAAAATGAATTTGCTCAGGCTGCAGTGACAGAGCGCCTGGAAGAAATGATGGCGAAAGCCACTAATTGGATTAAAAAGAGTCTTGGACATAAATTCAAAATTCAATCAATTGATGAGGCAAAGAGACATGTGGTGTGATTAGCATCACGGTTGACAGAGCAAGGGACCAGCACACAATTGAGGACAGAACAGCGGACGCCCCCACGCCATAGGCCAAATACCTGGGCAGCCTTGTTCCACCAGCCTGCGATCACAGCCCCCTCATGCCGCAGACGGACTGAAACCCCCCCCCCCACCCCGTGGGCCAGCTGCCACGACTTTGTCACGCCACCGACGGACACCCCCACCCCGTGAGCCAACTGCCACAACCTCGTCACGCCACCGACACCCCCCCCCACCCTTTGAGCCAGCTGCCATGACTTCAGCACGCCACCGGCAGACCCCCCCACCCCTTGCACCAGTTGCCACGACTTCGTCACACCACCAACACCCCCCCCCACCCTTTGAGCCAGCTGCCATGACTTCGTCACACCACCAACACCCCCCCCCCACCCTTTGAGCCAGCTGCCATGACTTCGTCACGCCACCGACAGACCCCCTCACCCCTTGGACCAGCTGCCACGACTTCGTCACGCCACCGGCAGACACCCCCACCCCTTGCACCAGTTGCCACGACTTCGTCACGCCACCGACAGACCCCCCCACCCCGTGGGCCAGCTACCCCGACTTCATCACACCACCAGCAGACCACTGAAACCCCCCCTTCCTTGCGGTCCAGGGCAGTGACCCCCCCTTCCCCGCCATCCAGGGCGGCGACTAGCCCTACCCCACCCCACAGGCCAAGGACCAGGATTTCCAATGTGGCCATCATTAGGGACCTGGACATCACACTTGGCTCTCAAGAGCCTGAGCCACGTAGACCCCAGCACTACATGGGGAACCAACATCAGACCGTATTAAACCAAATCACTAGGGATTCCTCAGACCCAAAACAAACAGAAGGGAGAACCCCTCCTACACCAGGGACAAATCCATGCACAACATTCCTGTACCCCAAAACCAGGGTCACGTACCAACCGCTCCCACAGAGACAAAAGAAAGACTGTACCAAACCAACCATCCCAAGAAATACAACAGTTCTAGAGCCCGAGATCAGAGTCACAAAACAACCCCTTCCACGGAAACAAAGGAGCGACCAGACCGGACAGGTAATCCCAATAGACACAGAAATGAGGACAGGAACAATGAGAGCCCAGACAGATAACACAGTAGGAGAGGCAGAAATAGCTGAAGCCGAGGTAGGGAACACAATAGGGGAGGCAGGGGTAGCAGACATAGAAACAGAAAACACACCAACAGGGGCAGAACCTGACTCTGAAGGGGAAGATGCACAGAGAGTGACGAGGCACCCCAACACCAGCCGAAAAAACATTACCTGGAAATTGGAACCCAGAAAATCCATTTTAATAATAGGAGATTCTAACCTCTCCAAGATAAAAAGATGCCCAAATCCCACCACCCAAATTGATAGCTTTCCAGGAGCTAAATTCATTCATGTCACAGCAATTCTGGACAAATTGGAACCCTGTCCGGAGACCAAAAAGGTGGTGCTCTCAGTTGGCATTAATAATCGAACGCAGAGACCACTGACTGCAACCAAGCAACTGCAGTCATTACTTAAATTGGCTAAGAGCACATTCCCAAATGCTCAGATCTGGGTGCCGGAAATTAACTTCAGTAACTTACTTCCAGAAATGGAGAGGGATACAATCAGAGGAATTAACCAGCATATAAAAAAACAGAATTACATACCAGCAATTAATGCTAGATCCTTTAAAGTGGGGGCTGACCACATCCATTGGACAGATAGCACTGCCCATAACATAATAAACCAGTGGATGAAGTGTTTAAACTAAAAAGGACATTAACCCAAGAGAAGGGTAGATTAAACCTGGGGAAAACTGTTATTAATATTTCCCAACTCTTTAACCCCACAGAGGTACAGGAGAGGGTTTTAAACAAGGGCCTTACATTTGTTCCAACCCCAAAACATTGTAAAGTATAAATTCAGGAAGATCTGAAAAGGTTTTACAGGAGAGTAAAACTGACCGATTACTTTAGCGATTCAGAAACAGACAAGCAACCTTTTACACCACCATCAGAATGGACCCCACCAAACAATAAAATAGAGCAAGAAATCCTAAACTTTATTAAACAGACTCAATCACAAATTGAAAAAATCCCTAAACAGACAGACAAGCAAAACCTCACTGGAAGAGAGAGACGGGCAATCATAGAACTTAGAAACAATCTAGATATAATCATAAAACCAGCAGATAAGGGCAGTAGTATAGTGATCATGGATAGGCAACAGTATCTACTTGAAGCTCACAGACAGCTTAATAATACAGCCCACTACACTAAATTAGCAGGACCAATTTACCAGGACACACGAAAAGAGATTGGAAACATTTTAACAGAACTAAAGAAATCTAAACACTTAAATCAGAAACAAGTGGAATACCTAAGGGGGGAACAACCACAACCCAGAAAATTCTACATACTACCCAAAATACACAAGCACCCTGACACATGGACTGTACCAGGAGAAATACCACCAGGAAGACCAATTGTGTCAGACTGTGGTAGTGAATCCTACAGGATAGCAGAATACATTGACTCATTCCTAAACCCCTTATCACAGAAGCACCCTAGCTACATTAAAGACACTTACCACTTCATAGAAATAGTGAACTCACTGACCGTACCCCCGAACGCAATACTCTTTACCATGGACATTGAAAGCCTATACACAAACATAGAAACAGACAGAGGCATACAGGCAGTGGAAAATATCCTTAGAAAGTTCCCCCAACCCCACAGACCAGATGCAGCCATAATCCAGCTATTACACCTAGGACTAACAAAAAATGACTTTGAATTCCAGGAGCAATTCTACCAACAGATTAAGGGCACGGCTATGGGCAAGAAATTTGCCCCGGCCTACGCAAACAGATACATGGCAGACTGGGAAAACACAGTCTTTGAAAAGTGTTCCAAGCTCCCGATGTGTTATTACAGATACCTGGATGACATATGGGGAGTCTGGACTCACACAGAAACAGAATTGCAAGAATTTGTAGGTATTCTCAACAGTCACCACCAATCTATTAAACTTAAAGTTACAACACATAGAGAAAGTGTGGATTTCCTGGACACCACAGTATTTAAATTACATCAGGAGAATAACAGCCACAAGCTAGCAACAAAGGTATTCTTTAAAGAAACAGACACACACACACACTCCTGCACATAAACAGCCACCATCCAAAACATACCTTTCGGGGGCTGGTGAAGTCACAACTGACACGTTTTCACCGCATATGCACAAACGGAGAGGACTTTAGGGAAGCCACCACAACCCTATTTACTGCACTGAGACAGAGAGGTTACACAAAAAGGTTCCTCAGGCACCTTAAGTCTGATTTGCTGAGGGGACTGAATAGCCCACGGCCAAACAGAGAAGTAGCCAGACTACCACTGATAACGACATACGATACAACGACCAAACTAATACACGGAGTGATTAAAACCCAATTTGGGAAACTAAAAGAGGATGTTGACACACTTCGTCGATACAATATAACGTCAGCATACAAAAGAACTCGAAACCTTCGGGACATGCTGGTTCGGAGTAGGATAAGAAAACAGACAACCCAGAACTGCACAAACCCAAAATGTGGGACGTGTAAATATCTAATAATCCGCAAAATGTTACAAAATAGACACACAGGAAAAGCAGCCCTAATTAAACAAAGAATTACATGTGAACAGCACAATGCTGTATATGCAATTCGATGCAAACAATGCCACATCTTGTATGTAGGAGAAACAGGGAATAGTCTAAGGATGAGGCTCACAGGACACCTCAGTGCTATTAGAACAAAGGATGTATACAAACCTACCTCCCGACACTTCATGGAGCATGGTCTTGAATCCCTGGAATTTATGGGGTTGGAGACCAACATGAACTGGACAACCTCACAAAGGAAGAGGAGGGAAAAACACTGGATAACAACCCTACAAACTCAGTTACCAAAGGGCTTAAATCAGATCTAAAATGGGGGAAATCCAACATCAAAAAACAAAACTGCCCCGACCTTAATTACCACAAATCCCAACCCCAGCTTGATAAACCTCTCAAACCGCAACCACACCCTACCCTAATCACAATAAACAGAGCTAACCCCTACTGTTTGAGCTAACCAAAACCACTAAACCCCACACTGCCCACTACAAACAGACCAAAGCCCCAACCCTAACTACAAACAGACCCCATCCATATCCCAAATCCTAACTCCAAATGCACCCCACTCTACCCCTAAAGCCTAACCGTAACTCTAATACAGCAAACCTAATCTCCCACCCCACCAATAAAATCTAAGCCTAACACACCCCACCCTACTCCTAAACCCTGACCCTCACTTAACCCTACCCCTAATGCAACCCTAACCCATAACTCCAACCACCCAGCCCTGAATCTAATCACAAATCTGACCCTGGACCCTAACCCTGATGCACCCTACCCTACCCCTAAACACCTAACCCTAACCCTGATGCACCCTACCCTACCCCTAAACACCTAACCCTAACCCTGATGCACCCAACCCTACCCCTAAAACTTAACCCTAACCCCACCCCACCCCTAAACACCTAACCCTAACCCTGATGCACCCCAACCTAACCCCAATATAGCCCTGAACCTAACTGCGACCCTGACCCTCACCTAACCCCAACACTAACCCCAGTGCAGCAACCCTAACCCTAACCTGAACCCCCCAACCTCAATACAACATAACCCTAACACTACTTAAAATAAAGGGTAGGGTTCCAACACCAATAATAATAACTAAATACTACATAGAGACCATAAATTGGCAAAACCCAGGAACTCATTATAACCCCAGAGGGGGATCAAAGGATTACGGATCAAGAAATTACTAAGAAGAGATCGGCAAGAAAAAGAAGCCAGGTGGTAAGGTAAAGCGTGGGCCAACCAAAAGTGGCAGGTATAAGTGACAAGAAGCTCATGGGTTGAGTGAGAATACGAACACAAGAGGGTGTAACTACCCTCCTGCCCACACCATACAACCTAACATTCAGGAGTGACACGCTTTACATTACCACAGACAAAAAAAGATATAAATGCCAAGAAAAGAAAACCTAGAGAATATATCTTGCAAATACCTTAAATCTAAACTTGATCAGTGAGGTAGATGGTTAAATAACTTTTTGTTCCCCTTTCGCCCCCCCCACAAAAAAAAGCAGCAAGCAACTTATAAAAATAGGGAGCACCAAGGAGGTTTGTTAAATTTTAAAATCTAAAATGTTTCAAAGGTGCACTTAAAATAAAACATGGCTGGAAACGTGGGTCTGACAGACATGGAACTCATCTTCCCAACCCCCCCCCCCCCCGACGAGGTTTGGGACAGCAATAAGGGCACAAAAGATTACATATTTTTTTTAAAAGTTGTAGTTCCCATAGACACGGTCTCTGGACATTGATGCGGGGACGGCCCCTTTAAGAGATGCCTGGTGCTGCGGGGACGGCCCCTTTAAGAGATGCCTGGTGCTGCGGGGAACGCGACAGCCGGGAGCTGCTGGATATCGACCTCGGTTTTTTTAAAAGAAACCCTTTCCCCGGGGATCTGGAGGAGTTGGGGACACGGGTGAGAATCCGATAACTTTATTTAGTCTTTAGATTTTGAGCGTTCACCGGGTGATTTTTATCTTTGAAATCGGTTTTTTTTCGCAGCGACTGAAAAGCATTCTGGGATATGGAGTTCTCTCGGGTCAAACACGAGGGCAAAGCCCGTAAATAAAAGGGTTTACTTGGTCTCACTGGGGCTGGGGGGCCTTTCTTTCCCCCTCCTCTCCCCCCGGGGGGCGGGTGGCAGCGGTTACGGGAGTTTTTATGGGGAATCGGACTTTGGAAATCAAATTTTGTTCCACGCGGCCGCTGAAAAGCGAGCGCCGCGTGAGGCATTCTGGGATATGGAGTTCTCTCGGGTCAAACACGAGGGCAACGCTCTTAAATAAAAGGGTTTACTTTGTTTTTTTGGGGCTGAGGGACCTTTCTTTCCCCCTCCTCTCCCCCCCGGGGGGTGGGTGGCGGCGGATTCGGGAGTTTTTTTGGGGAAACTGACCTTGGAAATCGTTTTTTTCTGCGCGGCCGCTGAAAAGCGAGCGACGCGTGAGGCATTCTGGGAGATTAAGTTTCGTTTAACGAGCGAGCGGGTTTAAAAAGCAGGAAATCGGTGGGAAGTTTAATTAATTGTTTAAAATACCCTCATAATTAAAAGGCATAGCCGGAGGTGGGGGTTTGGAGAAGTAGCTTCATGTTTTTATTTAAAAAATCAGGTGAGGCGGACAGGTAATCAAGCCCCGGGGTCAGCGGAGACAGTCAGACTCCGTGGCGCCAGAATGACCTGGAGCATTAAAACAGATTCAAAGGTTAAAAAGCAATATTTTTAAAAACATTACCTCAAAAAAAATAACCCCAAACATCTAAAATAAACTGAAGGAACATTAAAACATTAGGTTAAAAAAATATAATTTAAAAATAACGAACACGTGGAGCGAAGGGGGCGGGGCCAGCCCTGCATGAGACAGGACTCATTACATACAGGACAGAAATTCTAACCAATCCCAGGTCAAGGCTAGCCTGCTTGTGGGCGGGAACAAAACTTCAGCCAACAGTAGCACACAGGGGAGGGGCCAGTCCAAGGCACCGGACTTATAAGCATCTGTGAACAAAGTTAAAATCCTTTCTCCCTGATGAAGCTTAACGATAAGTGAAACGTCGGAGAAAAAAAGATTCCAGGCCGGAGAACTTACTGAACTGAAGAGTTTTTGGATAGTACTGTTGCAGGCAGAGAACCATCGAAGCCAGAGAGCCACCGGAGGGGTGGTGAGACCGGTGGAAAAAGAGCCTTTCCAGGCGGGACAGCCGGCTGAGCTGGGGAGTGTTTGGAGGACGCAGTCCCAGGCAGGAGACCATCTGAGCCAGGGAGCCACCGTGGGGTGAGATTACAGTTACTAGCGGGGACCTCTATTACCAAATAGAAGCTAGTAACATCTTTTAAAACCTTTTGCACCTTTCTACACCCAGGGGATGGCTAACACTATGCGGAACACATGCAGGTTGTCTGACAACCGTACGCATATGAGGTCGGACCCTGGTACACATAGGTGTCTCCCCGTAGCCAGGGATGAATTTGCTACAACAGTGAGAATAATTTATAGAAATTTCCAGACAATCCACCATCTAATATTCTTAAAGGGCCAGAATCAGCCCCCTAAGGGCATCTTAAAACAAGCTGATAAACTAACCTGCTTTATAAAACCGGCAAAACCGTCACAGGAAACCCTAACCAAATTGGCTTTGAATTCAGAAAATTGGGCAAAACAGACCAGACAGATCCTAATTGAGCACTATACAACAAACCTGGAAGAATTAGAAAATGAATTTGCTCAGGCTGCAGTGACAGAGCGCCTGGAAGAAATTATGACGAAAGCCACTAATTGGATTAAAAAGAGTCTTAGACATAAATTCAAAATTCAATCAATTGATGAGGCAAAGAGACATGTGGTGTGATTAGCATCACGGTTGACAGAGCAAGGGACCAGCACACAATTGGGGACAGAACAGCGGACCGGCACACGGACTAGGACGCCCCCACGCCATAGGCCAAATACCTGGGCAGCCTTGTTCCACCAGCCTGCGATCACAGCCCCCTCATGCCGCAGACGGACTGAAACCCCCCCCCCCACCCCGTGGGCCAGCTGCCACGACTTTGTCACGCCACCGACGGACACCCCCACCCCGTGAGCCAACTGCCACAACCTCGTCACGCCACCGAAACACCCCCCCACCCTTTGAGCCAGCTGCCATGACTTCGTCACGCCACCGACAGACCCCCCCACCCCGTGGGCCAGCTACCCCGACTTCATCACACCACCAGCAGACCACCGAAACCCCCCCTTCCTTGCGATCCAGGGCAGTGACCCCCCCTTCCCCGCCATCCATGGCGGCGACTAGCCCTACCCCACCCCACAGGCCAAGGACCAGGATTTCCAATGTGGCCATCATTAGGGACCTGGACATCACACTTGGCTCTCAAGAGCCTGAGCCACGTAGACCCCAGCACTACATGGGGAACCAACATCAGACCGTATTAAACCAAATCACTAGGGATTCCTCAGACCCAAAACAAACAGAAGGGAGAACCCCTCCTACACCAGGGACAAATCCATGCACAACATTCCTGTACCCCAAAACCAGGATCACGTACCAACCGCTCCCACAGAGACAAAAGAAAGACTGTACCAAACCAACCATCCCAAGAAATACAGCAGTTCTAGAGCCCGAGATCAGAGTCACAAAACAACCCCTTCCACAGAAACAAAGGAGCGACCAGACCGGACAGGTAAACCCAATTGACACAGAAATGGGGACAGGAACAATGAGAGCCCAGACAGATAACACAGTAGGAGAGGCAGAAATAGCTGAAGCCGAGGTAGGGAACACAATAGGGGAGGCAGGGGTAGCAGACATAGAAACAGAAAACACACCAACAGGGGCAGAACCTGACTCTGAAGGGGAAGATGCACAGAGAGTGACGAGGCACCCCAACACCAGCCGAAAAAACATTACCTGGAAATTGGAACCCAGAAAATCCATTTTAATAATAGGAGATTCTAACCTCTCCAAGATAAAAAGATGCCCAAATCCCACCACCCAAATTGATAGCTTTCCAGGAGCTAAATTCATTCATGTCACAGCAATTCTGGACAAATTGGAACCCTGTCCGGAGACCAAAAAGGTGGTGCTCTCAGTTGGCATTAATAATCGAACGCAGAGACCACTGACTGCAACCAAGCAACTGCAGTCATTACTGAAATTGGCTAAGAGCACATTCCCAAATGCTCAGATCTGGGTGCCGGAAATTAACTTCAGTAACTTACTTCCAGAAATGGAGAGGGATAGAATCAGAGGAATTAACCAGCATATAAAAAAACAGAATTACATACCAGCAATTAACGCTAGATCCTTTAAAGTGGGGGCTGACCACATCCATTGGACAGATAGCACTGCCCATAACATAATAAACCAGTGGATGAAGTGTTTAAACTAAAAAGGACATTAACCCAAGAGAAGGGTAGGTTAAACCTGGGAAAAACTATTTTTAATATTTCCCAACTCTTTAACCCCACAGAGGTACAGGAGAGGGTTTTAAACAAGGGCCTTACATTTGTTCCAACCCCAAAACATTGTAAAGTACAAATTCAGGAAGATCTGAAAAGGTTTTACAGGAGAGTAAAACTGACCGATTACTTTAGCGATTCAGAAACAGACAAGCAACCTTTTACACCACCATCAGAATGGACCCCACCAAACAATAAAATAGAGCCAGAAATCCTAAACTTTATTAAACAGACTCAATCACAAATTGAAAAAATCCCTAAACAGACAGACAAGCAAAACCTCACTGGAAGAGAGAGACGGGCAATCATATAACTTAGAAACAATCTAGATATAATCATAAAACCAGCAGATAAGGGCAGTAGTATAGTGATCATGGATAGGCACAGTATCTACTTGAAGCTCACAGACAGCTTAATAATGCAGCCCACTGCACTAAATTAGCAGGACCAATTTACCAGGACACACGAAAAGGGATTGGAAACATTTTAACAGAACTAAAGAAATCTAAACACTTAAATCAGAAACAAGTGGAATACCTAAGGGGGGAACAACCACAACCCAAAAAATTCTACATACTACCCAAAATACACAAGCACCCTGACACATGGACTATACCAGGAGAAATACCACCAGGAAGACCAATTGTGTCAGACTGTGGTAGTGAATCATACAGGATAGCAGAATACATTGACTCATTCCTAAACCCCTTATCACAGAAGCACCCTAGCTACATTAAAGACACTTACCACTTCATAGAAATAGTGAACTCACTGACCGTACCCCCGAACGCAATACTCTTTACCATGGACATTGAAAGCCTATACACAAACATAGAAACAGACAGAGGCATACAGGCAGTGGAAAATATCCTTAGAAAGTTCCCCCAACCCTACAGACCAGATGCAGCCATAATCCAGCTATTACACCTAGGACTAACAAAAAATGACTTTGAATTCCAGGAGCAATTCTACCAACAGATTAAGGGCACGGCTATGGGCAAGAAATTTGCCCCGGCCTACGCAAACATATACATGGCAGACTGGGAAAACACAGTCTTTGAAAAGTGTTCCAAGCTCCCGATGTGTTATTACAGATACCTGGATGACATATGGGGAGTCTGGACTCACACAGAAACAGAATTGCAAGAATTTGTAGGTATTCTCAACAGTCACCACCAATCTATTAAACTTAAAGTTACAACACATAGAGAAAGTGTGGATTTCCTGGACACCACAGTATTTAAATTACATCAGGAGAATAACAGCCACAAGCTAGCAACAAAGGTATTCTTTAAAGAAACAGACACACACACACACTCCTGCACATAAACAGCCACCATCCAAAACATACCTTTCGGGGGCTGGTGAAGTCACAACTGACACGTTTTCACCGCATATGCACAAACGGAGAGGACTTTAGGGAAGCCACCACAACCCTATTTACTGCACTGAGACAGAGAGGTTACACAAAAAGGTTCCTCAGGCACCTTAAGTCTGATTTGCTGAGGGGACTGAATAGCCCACGGCCAAACAGAGAAGTAGCCAGACTACCACTGATAACGACATACGATACAACGACCAAACTAATACACGGAGTGATTAAAACCCAATTTGGGAAACTAAAAGAGGATGTTGACACACTTCGTCGATACAACATAACGTCAGCATACAAAAGAACTCGAAACCTTCGGGACATGCTGGTTCGGAGTAGGATAAGAAAACAGACAACCCAGAACTGCACAAACCCAAAATGTGGGACGTGTAAATATCTAATAATCCGCAAAATGTTACAAAATAGACACACAGGAAAAGCAGCCCTAATTAAACAAAGAATTACATGTGAACAGCACAATGCTGTATATGCAATTCGATGCAAACAATGCCACATCTTGTATGTAGGAGAAACAGGGAATAGTCTAAGGATGAGGCTCACAGGGCACCTCAGTGCTATTAGAACAAAGGATGTATACAAACCTACCTCCCGACACTTCATGGAGCATGGTCTTGAATCCCTGGAATTTATGGGGTTGGAGACCAACATGAACTGGACAACCTCACAAAGGAAGAGGAGGGAAAAACACTGGATAACAACCCTACAAACTCAGTTACCAAAGGGCTTAAATCAGATCTAAAATGGGGGAAATCCAACATCAAAAAACAAAACTGCCCCGACCTTAATTACCACAAATCCCAACCTCAGCTTGATAAACCTCTCAAACCGCAACCACACCCTACCCTAATCACAATAAACAGAGCTAACCCCTACTGTTTGAGCTAACCAAAACCACTAAACCCCACACTGCCCACTACAAACAGACCAAAGCCCCAACCCTAACTACAAACAGACCCCATCCATATCCCAAATCCTAACTCCAAATGCACCCCACTCTACCCCTAAAGCCTAACCGTAACTCTAATACAGCAAACCTAATCTCCCACCCCACCCCTAAAATCTAAGCCTAACACACCCCACCCTACTCCTAAACCCTGACCCTCACTTAACCCTACCCCTAATGCAACCCTAACCCATAACTCCAACCACCCAGCCCTGAATCTAATCACAAATCGGACCCTGGACTCTAACCCTGATGCACCCTACCCTACCCCTAAACACCTAACCCTAACCCTGATGCACCCTACCCTACCCCTAAACACCTAACCCTAACCCTGATGCACCCAACCCTACCCCTAAAACTTAACCCTAACCCCACCCCACCCCTAAACACCTAACCCTAACCCTGATGCACCCCAACCTAACCCCAATATAGCCCTGAACCTAACTGCGACCCTGACCCTCACCTAACCCCAACACTAACCCCAGTGCAGCAACCCTAACCCTAACCTGAACCCCCCAACCTCAATACAACATAACCCTAACACTACGTAAAATAAAGGGTAGGGTTCCAACACCAATAATAATAACTAAATACGACATAGAGACCATAAATTGGCAAAACCCAGGAACTGATTATAACCCCAGAGGGGGATCAAAGGATTACGGATCAAGAAATTACTAAGAAGAGATCGGCAAGAAAAAGAACCCAGGTGGTAAGGTAAAGCGTGGGGCAACCAAAAGTGGCAGGTATAAGTGACAAGAAGCTCAAGGGTTGAGTGAGAATACGAACACAAGAGGGTGTAACTACCCTCCTGCCCACACCATACAACCTAACATTCAGGAGTGACACGCTTTACATTACTACAGACAAAAAAAGATATAAATGCCAAGAAAAGAAAACCCAGAGAATATATCTTGAAAATACCTTAAATCTAAACTTGATCAGTGAGGTAGATGGTTAAATAACTTTTTGTTCCCCTTTCGCCCCCCACAAAAAAAGCAGCAAGCAACTTATAAAAATAGGAGCACCAAGGAGGTTTTTTAAATTTTAAAATCTAAAATATTTAAAAGGTGCACTTAAAATAAAGCATGGCTGGAAATGTGGGTCTGACAGACATGGAACTCATCTTCCCAACCCCCCCCCCCACGAGGTTTGGGACAGCAATCAGGGCACAAAAGATTACATATTTTTTTTTAAAGTTGTAGTTCCCATGGACACGGTCTCTGGACATTAATGCGGGGACGGCCCCTTTAAGAGATGCCTGGTGCTGCGGGGACGGCCCCTTTAAGAGATGCCTGGTGCTGCGGGGAACGCGACAGCAGGGAGCTGCTGGATATCGACCTCGGTTTTTTTTAAAAGAAACCCTTTCCCCGGGGATCTGGAGGAGTTGGGGACACGGGTGAGAATCCGATAACTTTATCTAGTCTTTAGATTTTGAGCGTTCACCGGGTGATTTTTATCTTTGAAATCGGGTTTTTTTCGCAGCGACTGAAAAGCGAGCGCCGCGTGAGGCATTCTGGGATATGGAGTTCTCTCGGGTCAAACACGAGGGCAAGACCCGTAAATAAAAGGGTTTACTTGGTCTCTCTGGGGCTGGGGGGGCCTTTCTTTCCCCCTCCTCTCCCCTCGGGGGGCGGGTGGCAGCGGTTACGGGAGTTTTTATGGGGAATCGGACCTTGGAAATCAAATTTTGTTCCACGCGGCCGCTGAAAAGCATTCTGGGATATGGAGTTCTCTCGGGTCAAACACGAGGGCAACGCTCTTAAATAAAAGGGTTTACTTTGGTTTTTTGGGGCTGGGGGACCTTTCTTTCCCCCTCCTCTCCCCCCCGGGGGGTGGGTGGCGGCGGATTCGGGAGTTTTTTTGGGGAATCGGACCTTGGAAATCGTTTTTTTCTGCGCGGCCGCTGAAAAGCGAGCGACGCGTGAGGCATTCTGGGAGATTGAGTTTCGTTTCACGAGCGAGCGGTGGGAAGTTTAATTAATTGTATAAAATACCATTATAATTAAAAGGCACAGCCGGAGGTGGGGGTTTGGAGAAGTAGCTTCATGTTTTTATTTAAAAAATGAGGTGAGGCGGACAGGTAATCAAGCCCTGGGGTCAGCGGAGACAGTCAGACTCCGTGGCGCCAGAATGACCTGGAGCATTAAAACAGATTCAAAGGTTAAAAAGCAATATTTTTAAAAACATTACCTCAAAAAAAATAACCCCAAACATCTAAGATAAACTAAAGGAACATTAAAACATTAGGTTAAAAAAAATATAATTTAAAAATAACGAACACGTGGAGCGAAGGGGGCGGGGCCAGCCCTGCATGAGACAGGACTCATTACATACAGGACAGAAATTCTAACCAATCCCAGGTCAAGGCTAGCCTGCTTGTGGGCGGGAACAAAACTTCAGCCAACAGTAGCACACAGGGGAGGGGCCAGTCCAAGGCACCGGACTTAAAAGCGGCTGTAAACAAAATTAAAATCCTTTCTCCCTGATGAAGCTTCATGATAAGCGAAACGTCGGAGAAAAAAAGATTCCAGGCCGGAGAACTTACTGAACTAAAGAGTTTTTGGATAGTACTGTTGCAGGCAGAGAACCATCGAAGCCAGAGAGCCACCGGAGGGGAGGTGAGACTGGTGGAAAAAGAGCCTTTCCAGGCGGGACAGCCGGCTGAGCTGGGGAGTGTTTGGAGAACGCAGTCCCAGGCAGGAGACCATCTGAGCCAGGGAGCCACCGTGGGGTGAGATTACAGTTACTAGCGGGGACCTCTATTACCAAATAGAAGCTAGTAACATCTTTTAAAACCTTTTGCACCTTTCTACACCCAGGGAATGGCTAACACTATGCGGAACACATGCAGATTGTCTGACAACCGTACGCATATGAGGTCGGACCCTGGTACACATAGGTGTCTCACCGTAGCCAGGGATGAATTTGCTATAACAGTGAGAATAATTTATAGAATTTTCCAGACAATCCACCATCTAATATTCTTAAAGGGCCAGAATCAGCCCCCTAAGGGCATCTTAAAACAAGCTGATAAACTAACCTACTTCATAAAACCGGCAAAACCGTCACAGGAAACCCTAACCAAATTGGCTTTGAATTCAGAAAATTGGGCAAAACAGACCAGACAGATTCTAATTGAGCACTATACAACAAACATGGAAGAATTAGAAAATGAATTTGCTCAGGCTGCAGTGACGGAGCGCCTGGAAGAAGCAATGGCGAAAGGGACTAATTGGATTAAAAAGAGTCTTAGACATAAATTCAAAATTCAATCAATTGATGAGGCAAAGAGACATGTGGTGGGATTAGCATCACGGTTGACAGAGCAAGGGACCAGCACACAATTGAGGACAGAACAGCGGACCGGCACACGGACTAGGACGCCCCCACGCCATAGGCCAAATACCTGGGCAGCCTTGTTCCACCAGCCTGCGATCACAGCCCCCTCATGCCGCAGACGGACTGAAACCCCCCCCCCACCCCGTGGGCCAGCTGCCACGAGTTTGTCATGCCACCGACGGACCCCCCCACCCTTTGAGCCAGCTGCCATGACTTCAGCACGCCACCGGCAGACCCCCCCACCCCTTGCACCAGTTGCCACGACTTCGTCACTCCACCGACAGACCCCCCCACCCTTTGAGCCAGCTGCCATGACTTCGTCACGCCACCGGCAGACCCCCCCACCCCTTGCACCAGTTGCCACGACTTCTTCACACCACCAACACACCCCCCACCCTTTGAGCCAGCTGCCATGACTTTGTCACGCCACCGACAGACCCCCCCACCCCTTGGACCAGCTGCCACGACTTCGTCACGCCACCGGCAGACCCCCCCACCCCTTGCACCAGTTGCCACGACTTCGTCACACCACCAACACACCCCCCACCCTTTGAGCCAGCTGCCATGACTTTGTCACGCCACCGACAGACCCCCCCACCCCTCGGACCAGCTGCCACGACTTCGTCACGCCACCAACTGACCCCCCCACCCCGTGGGCCAGCTAGCTCGACTTCCTCACACCACCAGCAGACCACCAAAACCCCCCCTTTCCTGTGGTCAAGTGCAGCGACCCCCCCTTCCCCGCCATCCAGGGCGGCGACCAGCCCTACCCCACCCCACAGGCCAAGCACCAGGATTTCCAATGTGGCCATCATTAGGGACCTGGACATCACACTTGGCTCTCAAGAGCCTGAGCCACATAGACCCCAGCACTACATGGGGAACCAACATCAGACCGTATTAAACCAAATCACTAGGGATTCCTCAGACCCAAAACAAACAGGAGGGAGAACCCCCCCTACACCAGGGACAAATCCATGCACAACATTCCTGTACCCCAAAACCAGGGTCACGTACCAACCGCTCCCACAGAGACAAAAGAAAGACTGTACCAAACCAACCATCCCAAGAAATACAGCAGTTTTAGAGCCCGAGATCAAAGTCAGAAAACAACCCCTTCCACAGAAACAAGGGAGCGACCAGACCGGACAGGTAAACCCAATAGACACAGAAATGGGGACAGGAACAATGAGAGCCCAGACAGATAACACAGTAGGAGAGGCAGAATTAACTGTAGCCGAGGTAGGGAACACAATAGGGGAGGCAGGGGGAGCAGACATAGAAACAGAAAACACACCAACAGGGGCAGAACCTGACACTGAAGGGGAAGATGCACAGAGAGTGACGAGGCACCCCAACACCAGCCGAAAAAACATTACCTGGAAATTGGAACCCAGAAAATCCATTTTAATAATAGGAGATTCTAACCTCTCCAAGATAAAAAGATGCCCAAATCCCACCACCCAAATTGATAGCTTTCCAGGAGCTAAATTCATTCATGTCACAGCAATTCTGGACAAATTGGAACCCTGTCCGGAGACCAAAAAGGTGGTGCTCTCAGTTGGCATTAATAATCGAACGCAGAGACCACTGACTGCAACCAAGCAACTGCAGTCATTACTGAAATTGGCTAAGAGCACATTCCCAAATGCTCAGATCTGGGTGCCGGAAATTAACTTCAGTACCTTACTTCCAGAAATGGAGAGGGATACAATCAGAGGAATTAACCAGCATATAAAAAAACAGAATTACATACCAGCAATTAATGCTAGATCCTTTAAAGTGGGGGCTGACCACATCCATTGGACAGATAGCACTGCCCATAACATAATAAACCAGTGGATGAAGTGTTTAAACTAAAAAGGACATTAACCCAAGAGAAGGGTAGATTAAACCTGGGAAAAACTGTTATTAATATTTCCCAACTCTTTAACCCCACAGAGGTACAGGAGAGGGTTTTAAACAAGGGCCTTACATTTGTTCCAACCCCAAAACATTGTAAAGTACAAATTCAGGAGGATCTGAAAAGGTTTTACAGGAGAGTAAAACTGACCGATTACTTTAGCGATTCAGAAACAGACAAGCAACCTTTTACACCACCATCAGAATGGACCCCACCAAACAATAAAATAGAGCCAGAAATCCTAAACTTTATTAAACAGACTCAATCACAAATTGAAAAAATCCCGAAACAGACAGACAAGCAAAACCTCACTGGAAGAGAGAGACGGGCAATCATAGAACTTAGAAGCAATCTAGATATAATCATAAAACCAGCAGATAAGGGCAGTAGTATAGTGATCATGGATAGGCAACAGTACCTACTTGAAGCTCACAGACAGCTTAATAATACAGCCCACTACACTAAATTAACAGCACCAATGTACCAGGACACACGAAAAGAGATTGGAAACATTTTAACAGAACTAAAGAGATCTGAACACTTAAATCAGAAACAAGTGGAATACCTAAGAGGGGAACAACCACAACCCAGAAAATTCTACATACTACCCAAAATACACAAGAACCCTGACACATGGACTGTACCAGGAGAAATACCACCAGGAAGACCAATTGTGTCAGACTGTGGTAGTGAATCCTACAGGATAGCAGAATACATTGACTCATTCCTAAACCCCTTATCACAGAAGCACCCTAGCTACATTAAAGACACTTACCACTTCATAGAAATAGTGAACTCACTGACCGTACCCCCGAACGCAATACTCTTTACCATGGACATTGAAAGCCTATACACAAACATCGAAACAGACAGAGGCATACAGGCAGTGGAAAATATCCTTAGAAAGTTCCCCCAACCCCACAGACCAGATGCAGCCATAATCCAGCTATTACACCTAGGACTAACAAAAAATGACTTTGAATTCCAGGAGCAATTCTACCTACAGATTAAGGGCACGGCTATGGGCAAGAAATTTGCCCCAGCCTACGCAAACATATACATGGCGGACTGGGAAAACACAGTCTTTGAAAAGTGTTCCAAGCTCCCGATGTGTTATTACAGATACCTGGATGACATATGGGGAGTCTGGACTCACACAGAAACAGAATTGCAAGAATTTGTAGGTATTCTCAACAGTCACCACCAATCTATTAAACTTAAAGTTACAACACATAGAGAAAGTGTGGATTTCCTGGACACCACAGTATTTAAATTACAACAGGAGAATAACAGCCACAAGCTAGCAACAAAGGTATTCTTTAAAGAAACAGACACACACACACTCCTGCACATAAACAGCCACCATCCAAAACATACCTTTCGGGGGCTGGTGAAGTCACAACTGACACGTTTTCACCGCATATGCACAAACGGAGAGGACTTTAGGGAAGCCACCACAACCCTATTTCCTGCACTGAGACAGAGAGGTTACACGAAAAGGTTCCTCAGGCACCTTAAGTCTGATTTCCTGAGGGGACTGAATAGCCCACGGCCAAACAGAGAAGTAGCAAGACTACCACTGATAACGACATACGATACAACGACCAAACTAATACACGGGGTGATTAAAACCCAATTTGGAAAACTAAAAGAGGATGTTGACACACTTAGCCGATACAACATAACGTCAGCATACAAAAGAACTCGAAACCTTCGGGACATGCTGGTTCGTAGTAGAATAAGAAAACAGACAACCCCGAACTGCACAAACCCAAAATGTGGGACGTGTAAATACCTAATAATCCGCAAAATGATACAAAATAGACACACAGGAAAAGCAGCCCTAATTAAACAAAGAATTACATGTGAACAGCACAATGCTGTATATGCAATTCGATGCAAAAAATGCCACATCTTGTATGTAGGAGAAACAGGGAATAGTCTAAGGATGAGGCTCACAGGACACCTCAGTGCTATTAGAACAAAGGATGTATACAAACCTACCTCCCGACACTTCATGGAGCATGGTCTTGAATCCCTGGAATTTATGGGGTTGGAGACCAACATGACCTGGACAACCTCACAAAGGAAGAGGAGGGAAAAACACTGGATAACAACCCTACAAACTCAGTTACCAAAGGGCTTAAATCAGATCTAAAATGGGGGAAATCCAACATCAAAAAACAAAACTGCCCCGACCTTAATTACCACAAATCCCAACCCCAGCTTGATAAACCTCTCAAACCGCAACCACACCCTACCCTAATCACAATAAACAGAGCTAACCCCTACTATTTAAGCTAACCAAAACCACTAAACCCCACACTGCCCACAACAAACAGACCAGAGCCCCAACCCAAACGACAAACAGACCCCATCCATATCCCAAATCCTAACTGCAAATGCACCCCACTCTACCCCTAAAGCCTAACCGTAACTCTAATACAGCAAACCTAATCTCCCACCCCACCCCTAAAATCTAAGCCTAACACACCCCACCCTACTCCTAAACCCTGACCCTCACTTAACCCTACCCCTAATGCAACCCTAACCCATAAATCCAACCCCCTAGCCCTGAATCTAATCACAACTCTGACCCTGGACCCTAACCCTGATGCACCCTACCCTAGCCCTAAACACCTAACCCTAACCCTGATGCACCCTACCCTACCCCTAAACACCTAACCCTAACCCTGATGCACCCCTAAACACCTAACCCTAACCCTGATGCACCCTACCCTACCCCTAAACACCTAACCCTAACCCTGATGCACCCAACCCTACCCCTAAAACTTAACCCTAACCCCACCCCACCCCTAAACACCTAACCCTAACCCTGATGCACCCCAACCTAACCCCAATATAGCCCTGAACCTAACTGCGACCCTGACCCTCACCTAACCCCAACACTAACCCCAGTGCAGCAACCCTAACCCTAACCTGAACCCCCCAACCTCAATACAACATTACCCTAACACTACTTAAAATAAAGGGTAGGGTTCCAACACCAATAATAATAACTAAATACTACATAGAGACCATAAATTGGCAAAACCCAGGAACTCATTATAACCCCAGAGGGTGATCAAAGGATTACGGATCAAGAAATTACTAAGAAGAGATCGGCAAGAAAAAGAAGCCAGGTGGTAAGGTAAAGCGTGGGCCAACCAAAAGTGGCAGGTATAAGTGACAAGAAGCTCAAGGGTTGAGTGAGAATACGAACACAAGAGGGTGTAACTACCCTCCTGCCCACACCATACAACCTAACATTCAGGAGTGACACGCTTTACATTACCACAGACAAAAAAAGATATAAATGCCAAGAAAAGAAAACCCAGAGAATATATCTTGCAAATACCTTAAATCTAAACTTGATCAGTGAGGTAGATGGTTAAATAACTTTTTGTTCCCCTTTCGCCCCCCCACAAAAAAAGCAGCAAGCAACTTATAAAAATAGGGAGCACCAAGGAGGTTTTTTAAATTTTAAAATCTAAAATATTTAAAAGGTGCACTCAAAAAAAAGCATGGCTGGAAATGTGGGACTGACAGACATGGAACTCATCTTCCCAAACCCCCCCCCCCCCCCACGAGGTTTGGGACAGCAATAAGGGCACCAAAGATTACATATTTTTAAAAAAAAAGTTGTAGTTCCCATAGGAATCATAGACACGGTCTCTGGACATTGATGCGTGGACGGCCCCTTTAAGAGATGACTGGTGATGCGGGGACGGCCCCTTTAAGAGATGCCTGGTGCTGCGGGGAACGCGACAGCAGGGAGCTGCTGGATATCGACCTCGGGTTTTTTTAAAAGAAACCCTTTCCGCGGGGATCTGGAGGAGTTGGGGACACGGGTGAGAATCCGATAACTTTATCTAGTCTTTAGATTTTGAGCGTTCACCGGGTGATTTTTATCTTTGAAATCGGTTTTTTTTCGCAGCGACTGAAAAGCGAGCGTGAGGCATTCTGGGATATGGAGTTCTCTCGGGTCAAACACGAGGGCAAGACCCGTAAATAAAAGGGTTTACTTGGTCTCTCTGGGGCTGGGGGACCTTTCTTTCCCCCTCCTCTCCCCCCGGGGGGCGGGTGGCAGCGGTTACGGGAGTTTTTATGGGGAATCGGACCTTGGAAATCAAATTTTGTTCCACGCGGCCGCTGAAAAGCATTCTGGGATATGGAGTTCTCTCGGGTCAAACACGAGGGCAACGCTCTTAAATAAAAGGGTTTACTTTGGTTTTTTGGGACTGGGGGACCTTTCTTTCCCCCTCCTCTCCCCCCCCGGGGGGTGGGTGGCGGCGGATTCGGGAGTTTTTTTGGGGAATCGGACCTTGGAAATCGGTTTTTTCTGCGCGGCCGCTGAAAAGCGAGCGACGCGTGAGGCATTCTGGGAGATTGAGTTTCGTTTAAGGAGCAAAGCGGTTGGGAAGTTTAATTAATTGTTTAAAATACCCTTATAATTAAAAGGCATAGCCGGAGGTGGGGGTTTGGAGAAGTAGCTTCATGTTTTTATTTAAAAAATGAGGTGAGGCGGACAGGTAATCAAGCCCCGGGGTCAGCGGAGACAGTCAGACTCCGTGGCGCCAGAATGACCTGGAGCATTAAAACAGATTCAAAGGTTAAAAAGCAATATTTTTAAAAACATTACCTCAAAAAAAATAACCCCAAACATCTAAGATAAACTAAAGGAACATTAAAACATTAGGTTAAAAAAATATAATTTAAAAATAACGAACACGTGGAGCGAAGGGGGCGGGGCCAGCCCTGCATGAGACAGGACTCATTACATACAGGACAGAAATTCTAACCAATCCCAGGTCAAGGCTAGCCTGCTTGTGGGCGGGAACAAAACTTCAGCCAACAGTAGCACACAGGGGAGGGGCCAGTCCAAGGCACCGGACTTAAAAGCATCTGTGAACAAAATTAAAATCCTTTCTCCCTGATGAAGCTTAAGGATAAGTGAAACGTCGGAGAAAAAAAGATTCCAGGCCGGAGAACTGACTGAACTAAAGAGTTTTTGGATAGTACTGTTGCAGGCAGAGAACCATCGAAGCCAGAGAGCCACCGGAGGGGAGGGGAGACTGGTGGAAAAAGAGCCTTTCCAGGCGGGACAGCCGGCTGAGCTGGGGAGTGTTTGGAGGACGCAGTCCCAGGCAGGAGACCATCTGAGCCAGGGAGCCACCGTGGGGTGAGATTACAGTTACTAGCGGGGACCTCTATTGCCAAATAGAAGCTAGTAACATCTTTTAAAACCTTTTGCACCTTTCTACACCCAGAGAATGGCTAACACTATGCGGAACACATGCAGGTTGTCTGACAACCGTACGCATATGAGGTCGGACCCTGGTACACATAGGTGTCTCACCGTAGTCAGGGATGAATTTGCTGTAGCGGTGAGAATAATTTATAGAATTTTCCAGACAATCCACCATCTAATATTCTTAAAGGGCCAGAATCAGCCCCCTAAGGGCATCTTAAAACAAGCTGATAAACTAACCTACTTCATAAAACCGGCAAAACCGTCACAGGAAACCCTAACCAAATTGGCTTTGAATTCAGAAAATTGGGCAAAACAGACCAGACAGATTCTAATTGAGCACTATACAACAAACCTGGAAGAATTAGAAAATGAATTTGCTCAGGCTGCAGTGACGGAACGCCTGGAAGAGGCAATGGCGAAAGGGACTAATTGGATTAAAAAGAGTCTTAGACATAAATTCAAAATTCAATCAATTGATGAGGCAAAGAGACATGTGGTGGGATTAGCATCACGGTTGACAGAGCAAGGCACCAGCACACAATTGGGGACAGAACAGCAGACCGGCACACGGACTAGGACGCCCCCACGCCATAGGCCAAATACCTGGGCAGCCTTGTTCCACCAGCCTGCGATTACAGCCCCCTCATGCCGCAGACGGACTGAAACCCCCCCCCCCACCCCGTGGGCCAGCTGCCACGACTTTGTCATGCCACCGACGGACCCCCCACCCTTTGAGCCAGCTGCCATGACTTCAGCACGCCACCGGCAGACCCCCCCCACCCCTTGCACCAGTTGCCACGACTTCGTCACGCCACCGACAGACCCCCCCACCGTTTGAGCCAGCTGCCATGACTTCAGCACGCCACCGGCAGACCACCCCACCCCTTGCACCAGTTGCCACGACTTCGTCACGCCACCGACAGACCCCCCCACCCTTTGAGCCAGCTGCCATGACTTCAGCACCCCACCGGCAGACCCCCCCACCCCTTGCACCAGTTGCCACGACTTCTTCACACCACCAACACACCCCCTCACCCTTGGAGCCAGCTGCCATGACTTCGTCACGCCACCGACAGACCCCCCTACCCCTTGGACCAGCTGCCACGACTTCGTCACGCCACCGGCAGACCCCCCCCACCCCTCGCACAAGTTGCCACGACTTCGTCACGCCACCGACAGACCCCCCACCCCGTGGGCCAGCTAGCTCGACTTCGTCACACCACCAGCAGACCACCGAAACCCCCCGTTCCCTGTGGTCCAGGGCAGCGACACCCCCTTCCCCGCCATCCAGGGCGGCGACCAGCCCTACCCCACCCCACAGGCCAAGGACCAGGATTTCCAATGTGGCCATCATTAGGGACCTGGACATCACACTTGGCTCTCAAGAGCCTGAGCCACATAGACCCCAGCACTATATGGGGAACCAACATCAGACCGTATGAAACCAAATCACTAGGGATTCCTCAGACCCAAAACAAACAGGAGGGAGAACCCCCCCTACACCAGGGACAAATCCATGCACAGCATTCCTGTACCCCAAAACCAGGGTCACGTACCAACCGCTCCCACAGAGACAAAAGAAAGACTGTACCAAACCAACCATCCCAAGAAATACAGCAGTTTTAGAGCCCGAGATCAAAGTCACAAAACAACCCCTTCCACAGAAACAAGGGAGCGACCAGACCGGACAGGTAAACCCAATAGACACAGAAATAGGGACAGGAACAATGAGAGCCCAGACAGATAACACAGTAGGAGAGGCAGAAATAGCTGTAGCCGAGGTAGGGAACACAATAGGGGAGGCAGGGGGAGCAGACACAGAAACAGAAAACACACCAACAGGGGCAGAACCTGACTCTGAAGGGGAAGATGCACAGAGAGTGACGAGGCACCCCAACACCAGCCGAAAAAACATAATCTGGAAATTGGAACCCAGAAAATCCATTTTAATAATAGGAGATTCTAACCTCTCCAAGATAAAAAGATGCCCAAATCCCACCACCCAAATTGATAGCTTTCCAGGAGCTAAATTCATTCATGTCGCAGCAATTCTGGACAAATTGGAACCCTGTCCGGAGACCAAAAAGGTGGTGCTCTCAGTTGGCATTAATAATCGAACGCAGAGACCACTGACTGCAACCAAGCAACTGCAGTCATTACTTAAATTGGCTAAGAGCACATTCCCAAATGCTCAGATCTGGGTGCCGGAAATTAACTTCAGTAACTTACTTCCAGAAATGGAGAGGGATACAATCAGAGGAATTAACCAGCATATAAAAAAACAGAATTACATACCAGCAATTAATGCTAGATCCTTTAAAGTGGGGGCTGACCACATCCATTGGACAGATAGCACTGCCCATAACATAATAAACCAGTGGATGAAGTGTTTAAACTAAAAAGGACATTCACCCAAGAGAAGGGTAGATTAAACCTGGGAAAAACTGTTATTAATATTTCCCAACTCTTTAACCCCACAGAGGTACAGGAGAGGGTTTTAAACAAGGGCCTTACATTTGTTCCAACCCCAAAACATTGTAAAGTACAAATTCAGGAGGATCTGAAAAGGTTTTCCAGGAGAGTAAAACTGACCGATTACTTTAGCGATTCAGAAACAGACAAGCAACCTTTTACACCACCATCTGAATGGACCCCACCAAACAATAAAATAGAGCCAGAAATCCTAAACTTTATTAAACAGACTCAATCACAAATTGAAAAAATCCCTAAACAGACAGACAAGCAAAACCTCACTGGAAGAGAGAGACGGGCAATCATAGAACTTAGAAACAATCTAGATATAATCATAAAACCAGCAGATAAGGGCAGTAGTATAGTGATCATGGATAGGCAACAATACCTACTTGAAGCTCACAGACAGCTTAGTAATACAGCCCACTACACTAAATTAACAGCACCAATGTACCAGGACACACGAAAAGAGATTGGAAACATTTTAACAGAACTAAAGAGATCTAAACACTTAAATCAGAAACAAATGGAATACCTAAGAGGGGAACAACCACAACCCAGAAAATTCTACATCCTACCCAAAATACACAAGCACCCTGACACATGGACTGTACCAGGAGAAATACCACCAGGAAGACCAATTGTGTCAGACTGTGGTAGTGAATCCTACAGGATAGCAGAATACATTGACTCATTCCTAAACCCCTTATCACAGAAGCACCCTAGCTACATTAAAGACACTTACCACTTCATAGAAATAGTGAACTCACTGACCGTACCCCCGAACGCAATACTCTTTACCATGGACATTGAAAGCCTATACACAAACATAGAAACAGACAGAGGCATACAGGCAGTGGAAAATATCCTTAGAAAGTTCCCCCAACCCCACAGACCAGATGCAGCCATAATCCAGCTATTACACCAAGGACTAACAAAAAATGACTTTGAATTCCAGGAGCAATTCTACCTACAGATTAAGGGCACGGCTATGGGCAAGAAATTTGCCCCGGCCTACGCAAACATATACATGGCGGACTGGGAAAACACAGTCTTTGAAAAATGTTCCAAGCTCCCGATGTGTTATTACAGATACCTGGATGACATATGGGGAGTCTGGACTCACACAGAAACAGAATTGCAAGAATTTGTAGGTATTCTCAACAGTCACCACCAAATCTATTAAACTTAAAGTTACAACACATAGAGAAAGTGTGGATTTCCTGGACACCACAGTATTTAAATTACAACAGGAGAATAACAGCCACAAGCTAGCAACAAAGGTATTCTTTAAAGAAACAGACACACACACACTCCTGCACATAAACAGCCACCATCCAAAACATACCTTTCGGGGGCTGGTGAAGTCACAACTGACACGTTTTCACCGCATATGCACAAACGGAGAGGACTTTAGGGAAGCCACCACAACCCTATTTCCTGCACTGAGACAGAGAGGTTACACGAAAAGGTTCCTCAGGCACCTTAAGTCTGATTTCCTGAGGGGACTGAATAGCCCACGGCCAAACAGAGAAGTAGCAAGACTACCACTGATAACGACATACGATACAACGACCAAACTAATACACGGGGTGATTAAAACCCAATTTGGAAAACTAAAAGAGGATGTTGACACACTTGGTCGATACAACATAACGTCAGCATACAAAAGAACTCGAAACCTTCGGGACATGCTGGTTCGTAGTAGAATAAGAAAACAGACAACCCCGAACTGCACAAACCCAAAATGTGGGACGTGTAAATACCTAATAATCCGCAAAATGATACAAAATAGACACACAGTAAAAGCAGCCCTAATTAAACAAAGAATTACATGTGAACAGCACAATGCTGTATATGCAATTCGATGCAAACAATGCCACATCTTGTTTGTCGGAGAAACAGGGAATAGTCTAAGGATGAGGCTCACAGGACACCTCAGTGCTATTAGAACAAAGGATGTATACAAACCTACCTCCCGACACTTCATGGAGCATGGTCTTGAATCCCTGGAATTTATGGGGTTGGAGACCAACATGAACTGGACAACCTCACAAAGGAAGAGGAGGGAAAAACACTGGATAACAACCCTACAAACTCAGTTACCAAAGGGCTTAAATCAGATCTAAAATGGGGGAAATCCAACATCAAAAAACAAAACTGCCCCGACCTTAATTACCACAAATCCCAACCCCAGCTTGATAAACCTCTCAAACCGCAACCACACCCTACCCTAATCACAATAAACAGAGCTAACCCCTACTGTTTGAGCTAACCAAAACCACTAAACCCCACACTGCCCACAACAAACAGACCAAAGCCCCAGCCCTAACTACAAACAGACCCCATCCATATCCCAAATCCTAACTCCAATGCACCCCACTCTCCCCCTAAAGCCTAACCGTAACTCTAATACAGCAAACCTAATCTCCCACCCCACCTCTAAAATCTAATCCTAACACACCCCGTTGGCTGCTGCTGTAAGGGGAATAGACAGGCGTTTCTGCGGCCGCAACCGAGACTCCAGGATGGTGTGTTGCCTCCCTGGTGCAAGGATCAAGGATGTCTCGGAGCGGCTACAGAACATTTTGGAGGGGGAGGGCGAACAGCCAGCTGTCGTGGTGCACATAGGCACCAACGATATAGGTAAAAAAGGGGATGAGGTCCTAAAAGCAGAATATAGGGAGTTAGGAGGTAAATTAAAAAATAGGACCTCAAAGGTAGTAATCTCAGGATTGCTGCCAGTGCCACGTGCTAGTCAGAGTAGAAATAGGAGGATATTTCAAATGAATACGTGGCTAGAGGAATGGTGCAAGGGGGAGGGATTCAAATTCCTGGGACACTGGAAACGGTTCTGGGGGAGGTGGGACCAGTACAAACCGGACGGTCTGCACCTGGGCAGGGCCGGGACCGCTGTCCTAGGAGGAGTGTTTGCTAGTGCTGTTGGGGAGGGTTTAAACTAAAGTGGCAGGGGGTTGGGAACCTGAGCAGGGAGAGAGAGGAAAGCGTAACAGGAAGGGACAGAAGGTATGGAGTAATAGGTAAAGTGTTAAAAAAGGAAAAAGCAGGAACTAAGCGTCACAAAACAGATTTGAAAGTTCTTTATCTGAATGCACGTAGCATTCGTAATAAAATGGACGAGTTAACGGCACAAATAACTACGTATGGGTATGATCTTGTGGCCATTACAGAAACATGGCTGCAGGGTGACAACGACTGGGAATTAAATATGCCAGGGTATTTAACAATCAGGAAGGACAGGCAGGAAGGAAGGGGAGGTGGGGTGGCTATGTTAATAAAGGAAGGAATCACTGTAATACAGAGAAATGATATTGGGACAAAGCATCAAGATAATGAAACAGTTTGGGTGGAGATAAGGAATAATAAGGGAAAAAAAACATTAGTGGGCGTAGTATATAGGCCTCCTAATAGTTGCAACTCTGCTGGAAGAAGTATTAATCAGGAGATAGTCGGGGCATGTAATAAGGGAACAGCCATAATTATGGGGGATTTTAATTATCATATTAACTGGACAAATCAAATTGGGCAGAGCAGCCTTGAGGACGAGTTCATTGAGTGCATCAGGGATGGATTTCTTGAGCAGTATGTAACTGATCCTACAAGGGGGCAGGCAACCTTGGACCTGGTCCTGTGTAATGAGTCAGGATTAATTAATAATGTCCTAGTTAAGGATCCCCTTGGAACGAGCGACCACAACATGGTTGAATTCCATATCCAATTAGAGGGTGAGAAGGTTGATTCTCAAACAAGCGTACTGAGCTTGAATAAAGGAGACTATGATGGTATGAGAGCGGAATTGATTAAAGTGGACTGGGAAAATAGATTAAAGGGTAAGACGGTACATGAGCAGTGGTGTTCATTTAGGGAGTTATTTTACAACTTTCAAAATAAATATATTCCACTGAGGAAAAAAGGGTGTAAAAGAAATGACAGCCACCCGTGGCTAAGTAAAGAAATCAAGGATAGTATCCGACTAAAAAGAAGGACATATAAGGTAGCCAAACTTAGTGGGAGGATAGAAGATTGGGAATTCTTCAAAAGACAGCAAAAAGTAACTAAAGGATTGATTAAGAAAGGGAAGTTAGATTATGAAAAGAAATTAGCAAAAAATATAAAAACAGATAGCAAGAGTTTCTATAGTTATATAAAAAGAAAAAGGGTGGCTAAGGCAAACGTAGGTCCCTTAGAGGATGAGACCGGGAAATTAATGGTGGGAAACATGGAGATGGCAAAAATGCTGAACAAATATTTTGTTTCAGTCTTTACAGTAGAGGACACTAAGAATATCCCAACACTGGACAAACAGGGGACTCTCGGGGGGGATGAGCTAAATATGATTAAAATCACTCAAGAGATGGTACTCAGTAAAATAATGGGACTCAAGGCGGATAAATCCCCTGGACCTGATGGCTTCCATCCTAGGGTCTTGAGGGAAGTGGCAGTAGGGATTGTGGATGCTTTGGTGATAGTTTTCCAAAATTCCCTGGACTCAGGAGAGGTCCCGGCAGATTGGAAAACTGCTAATGTAACACCGTTATTTAAAAAGGGTAGTAGGCAGAAGGCTGGAAATTATAGGCCAGTTAGCTTAACATCTGTGGTGGGTAAAATTTTGGAGTCTATTATTAAGGAGACAGTAACGGAACATTTAGATAAGCATAATTTAATAGGACAAAGTCAGCATGGCTTTATGAAGGGGAAGTCATGTCTGACAAATTTGCTTGAGTTCTTCGAGGATATAACGTATAGGGTGGATAAAGGGGAACCAGTGGACGTAGTGTATTTAGACTTCCAGAAGGCATTCGACAAGGTGCCACATAAAAGATTATTACTTAAGATAAAAAATCACGGGATTGGGGGTAATATTCTGGCATGGGTGGAGGATTGGTTATCGAACAGGAAGCAGAGAGTTGGGATAAATGGTTCATTTTCGGACTGGCAACCAGTAACCAGTGGTGTTCCACAGGGGTCGGTGCTGGGTCCCCAACTCTTTACAATCTATATTAACGATTTGGAGGAGGGGACCGAGTGCAACATATCAAAATTTGCAGATGATACAAAGATGGGAGGGAAAGTAGAGAGTGAGGAGGACATAAAAAACCTGCAAGGGGATATAGACAGGCTGGGTGAGTGGGCGGAAATTTGGCAGATGCAATATAATATTGGAAAATGTGAGGTTATGCACTTTGGCAGGAAAAATCAGAGAGCAAGTTATTTTCTTAATGGCGAGAGACTGGAAAGTACTGCAGTACAAAGGGATCTGGGGGTCCTAGTGCAAGAAAATCAAAAAGTTGGTATGCAGGTGCAGCAGGTGATCAAGAAAGCCAACGGAATGTTGGCTTTTATTGCTAGGGGGATAGAATATAAAAACAAGGAGGTATTGCTGCAGTTATATAAGGTATTGGTGAGACCGCACCTGGAATACTGCATACAGTTTTGGTCTCCATACTTAAGAAAAGACATACTTGCTCTCGAGGCAGTACAAAGAAGGTTCACTCGGTTAATCCCGGGGATGAGGGGGCGGACATATGAGGAGAGGTTGAGTATATTGGGACTCTACTCATTGGAGTTCAGAAGAATGAGAGGCGATCTTATTGAAACATATAAGATTGTGAAGGGTCTTGATCGGGTGGATGCAGTAAGGATGTTCCCAAAGATGGGTGAAACTAGAACTAGGGGGCATAATCTTAGAATAAGGGACTGCTCTTTCAAAACTGAGATGAGGAGAAACTTCTTCACTCAGAGGGTGGTAGGTCTGTGGAATTTGCTGCCCCAGGAAGCTGTGGAAGCTACATCATTAGATAAATTTAAAACAGAAATAAACAGTTTCCTAGAAGTAAAGGGAATTAGGGGTTATGGGGAGCGGGCAGGAAATTGGACATGAAGCTGAGTTCGGATCGGTCAATGCCCTGTGGGTGGCGGAGAGGGCCCAGGGGCTATGTGGCCGGGTCCTGCTCCGACTTCTTGTGCTCTTTAGATTTGTGGTTGGGATCAGATCAGCCATGATCTTATTGAATGGCGGAGCAGGCTCGAGGGGCCGATTGGCCGACTCCTGCTCCAATTTCTTATGTTCTTATGTTCTTATAAACCCTGACCCTCACTTAACCCTACCCCTAATGCAACCCGAACCCATAACTCCAACCCCCCAGCCCTGAATCTAATCACAACTCTGACCCTGGACCCTAACCCTGATGCACCCTACCCTACCCCTAAACACCTAACCCTAACCCTGATGCACCCTACCCTACCCCTAAACACCTAACCCTAACCCTGATGCACCCCTAAACACCTAACCCTAACCCTGATGCACCCTACCCTACCCCTAAACACCTAACCCTAACCCTGATGCACCCAACCCTACCCCTAAAACTTAACCCTCACCCCACCCCACCCCTAAACACCTAACCCTAACCCTGATGCACCCCAACCTAACCCCAATATAGCCCTGAACTTAACTGCGACCCTGACCCTCACCTAACCCCAACACTAACCCCAGTGCAGCAACCCTAACCCTAACCTGAACCCCCCAACCTCAATACAACATAACCCTAACACTACTTAAAATAAAGGGTAGGGTTCCAACACCAATAATAATAACTAAATACTACATAGAGACCATAAATTGGCAAAACCCAGGAACTCATTATAACCCCAGAGGGGGATCAAAGGATTACGGATCAAGAAATTACTAAGAAGAGATCGGCAAGAAAAAGAAGCCAGGTGGTAAGGTAAAGCGTGGGCCAACCAAAAGTGGCAGGTATAAGTGACAAGAAGCTCAAGGGTTGAGTGAGAATACGAACACAAGAGGGTGTAACTACCCTCCTGGCCACACCATACAACCTAACATTCAGGAGTGACACGCTTTGCATTACCACAGACAAAAAAAAGATATAAATGCCAAGAAAAGAAAACCCAGAGAATATATCATGCAAATACCTTAAATCTAAATTTGATCAGTGAGGTAGATGGTTAAATAACTTTTTGTTCCCCTTTCGCCCCCCCACAAAAAAAGCAGCAAACAACTTATAAAAATAGGGAGCACCAAGGAGGTTTTTTAAATTTTAAAATCTAAAATAATTTTAAAAGGTGCACTTAAAAAAAAGTATGGCTGGAAATGTGGGACTGACAGACATGGAACTCATCTTTCCAAACCCCCACCCCCCCCACGAGGTTTGGGACAGCAATAAGGGCACAAAAGATTGCATGTTTTTTTGAAAAAAGTTGGAGTTCCCAAAGACACGGTCTCTGGACATTGATGCGGGGACGGCCCCTTTAAGAGATGCCTGGTGATGCGGGGACGGCCCCTTTAAGAGATGCCTGGTGCTGCGGGGAACGCGACAGCAGGGAGCTGCTGGATATCGACCTTGGGTTTTTTTTAAAAAAGAAACCCTTTCCCCGGGGATCTGGAGGAGTTGGGGACACGGGTGAGAATCCGATAACTTTATCTAGTCTTTAGATTTTGAGCGTTCACCGGGTGATTTTTATCTTTGAAATCGGGTTTTTTTCGCAGCGACTGAAAAGCGAGCATTCTGGGATATGGAGTTCTCTCGGGTCAAACACGAGGGCAAGACCCGTAAATAAAAGGGTTTACTTGGTCTCTCTGGGGCTGGGGGGCCTTTCTTTCCCCCTCCTCTCCCCCCGGGGGGTGGGTGGCGGCGTATTCGGGAGTTTTTTTTTGGGAATCGGACCTTGGAAATCGTTTTTTTCTGCGCGGCCGCTGAAAAGCGAGCGACGCGTGAGGCACTCTGGGAGATTGAGTTTCGTTTAACGAGCGAGCGGGTTTAAAAAGGAGGAAATCGGTGGGAAGTTTAATTAATTGTTTAAAATACCCTCATAATTAAAAGGCATAGCCGGAGGTGGGGGTTTGGAGAAGTAGCTTCAGGTTTTTATTTAAAAAATCAGGTGAGGCGGACAGGTAATCAAGCCCCGGGGTCAGCGGAGACAGTCAGACTCCGTGGCGCCAGAATGACCTGGAGCATTAAAACAGATTCAAAGGTTAAAAAGCAATATTTTTAAAAGCATTACCTCAAAAAAATAACCCCCCCACCGCAAACATCTAAAATAAACTAAAGGAACATTAAAACATTAGGTTAAAAAAATATAATTTAAAAATAACGAACACGTGGAGCGAAGGGGGCGGGGCCAGCCCTGCATGAGACAGGACTCATTACATACAGGACAGAAATTCTAACCAATCCCAGGTCAAGGCTAGCCTGCTTGTGGGCGGGAACAAAACTTCAGCCAACAGTAGCACACAGGGGAGGGGCCAGTCCAAGGCACCGGACTTGAAAGCATCTGCAAACAAAATTAAAATCCTTTCTCCCTGATGAAGCTTAAGGATAAGCAAAACGTCGGAGAAAAAAAGATTCCAGGCCGGAGTACTTACTGAACTAAAGAGTTTTTGGATAGTACTGTTGCAGGCAGAGAACCATCGAAGCCAGAGAGCCACCGGAGGGGAGGTGAGACTGGTGGAAAAAGAGCCTTTCCAGGCGGGACAGCCGGCTGAGCTGGGGAGTGTTTGGAGGACGCAGTTCCAGGCAGGAGACCATCTGAGCCAGGGAGCCGCCGTGGGGTGAGATTACAGTTACTAGCGGGGACCTCTATTACCAAATAGAAGCTAGTAACATCTTTTAAAACCTTTTGCACCTTTCTACACCCAGGGAATGGCCAACACTATGCGGAACACATGCAGGTTGTCTGACAACCGTACGCATATGAGGTCGGACCCTGGTACACATAGGTGTCTCACCGTAGCCAGGGATGAATTTGCTATAACAGTGAGAATAATTTATAGAATTTTCCAGACAATCCACCATCTAATATTCTTAAAGGGCCAGAATCAGCCCCCTAAGGGCATTTTAAAACAAGCTGATAAACTAACCTACTTCATAAAACCAGCAAAACTGTCACAGGAAACCCTAACCAAATTGGCTTTGAATTCAGAAAATTGGGCAAAACAGACCAGACAGATTCTAATTGAGCACTATACAACAAACCTGGAAGAATTAGAAAATGAATTTGCTCAGGCTGTAGTGACGGAGCGCCTGGAAGAAGCAATGGCGAAAGGGACTAATTGGATTAAAAAGAGTCTTAGACATAAATTCAAAATTCAATCAATTGATGAGGCAAAGAGACATGTGGTGGGGTTAGCATCACGGTTGACAGAGCAAGGGACCAGCACACAATTGGGGACAGAACAGCGGACCGGCACACGGACTAGGACGCCCGCACGCCATAGGCCAAATACCTGGGCAGCCTTGTTCCACCAGCCTGCGACCACAGCCCCCTCATGCCGCAGACGGACTGAAACCCCCCCCCCCACCCAGTGGGCCAGCTGCCACGACTTTGTCATGCCACCGACGGACACCCCCAGCCCGTGAGCCAACTGCCACAACCTCGTCACACCAGCGACGGACCCCCCACCCTTTGAGCCAGCTGCCATGA
This sequence comes from Heptranchias perlo, assembly GCF_035084215.1. Taxonomy (NCBI): domain Eukaryota; kingdom Metazoa; phylum Chordata; class Chondrichthyes; order Hexanchiformes; family Hexanchidae; genus Heptranchias; species Heptranchias perlo. Next base: position 82,726 of record NW_027139354.1, read on the forward strand.
CTTCAGCACGCCACCGGCAGACCCCCCCACCCCTTGCACCAGTTGCCACGACTTCGTCACGCCACCGACAGGCCCCCCCCACCCTTTGACCCAGCTGCCATGGCTTCGTCACGCCACCGGCAGACCCCCCCACCCCTTGCACCAGTTGCCACGACTTCGTCACGCCACCGACAGCCCCCCCCCCAACCCTTGGACCAGCTGCCACGAGTTCGTCACGCCACCGGCAGACCCCCCCACCCCTTGCACAAGTTGCCACGACTTCGTCACGCCACCAACAGACCCCCCCACCCCGTGGGCCAGCTAGCTCGACTTCGTCACACCACCAGCAGACCACCGAAACCCCCACTTCCCTGTGGTCCAGGGCAGCGACACCCCCTTCCCCGCCATCCAGGGCGGCGACCAGCCCTACCCCACTCCACAGGCCAAGGACCAGGATTTCCAATGTGGCCATCATTAGTGACCTGGACATCACACTTGGCTCTCAAGAGCCTGAGCCACATAGACCCCAGCACTACATGGGGAACCAACATCAGACCGTATTAAACCAAATCACTAGGGATTCCTCAGACCCAAAACAAACAGGAGGGAGAACCCCCCCTACACCAGGGACAAATCCATGCACAACATTCCTGTACCCCAAAACCAGGGTCACGTACCAACCGCTCCCACAGAGACAAAAGAAAGACTGTACCAAACCAACCATCCCAAGAAATACAGCAGTTTTAGAGCCCGAGATCAAAGTCACAAAACAACCCCTTCCACAGAAACAAGGGAGCGACCAGACCGGACAGGTAAACCCAATAGACACAGAAATGGGGACAGGAACAATGAGAGCCCAGACAGATAACACAGTAGGAGAGGCAGAAATAGCTGTAGCCGAGGTAGGGAACACAATAGGGGAGGCAGGGGGAGCAGACACAGAAACAGAAAACACACCAACAGGGGCAGAACCTGACTCTGAAGGGGAAGATGCACAGAGAGTGACGAGGCACCCCAACACCAGCCGAAAAAACATAATCTGGAAATTGGAACCCAGAAAATCCATTTTAATAATAGGAGATTCTAACCTCTCCAAGATAAAAAGATGCCCAAATCCCACCACCCAAATTGATAGCTTTCCAGGAGCTAAATTCATTCATGTCGCAGCAATTCTGGACAAATTGGAAGCCTGTCCGGAGACCAAAAAGGTGGTGCTCTCAGTTGGCATTAATAATCGAACGCAGAGACCACTGACTGCAACCAAGCAACTGCAGTCATTACTTAAATTGGCTAAGAGCACATTCTCAAATGCTCAGATCTGGGTGCCGGAAATTAACTTCAGTAACTTACTTCCAGAAATGGAGAGGGATACAATCAGAGGAATTAACCAGCATATAAAAAAACAGAATTACATACCAGCAATTAATGCTAGATCCTTTAAAGTGGGGGCTGACCACATCCATTGGACAGATAGCACTGCCCATAACATAATAAACCAGTGGATGAAGTGTTTAAACTAAAAAGGACATTAACCCAAGAGAAGGGTAGATTAAACCTGGGAAAAACTGTTATTAATATTTCCCAACTCTTTAACCCCACAGAGGTACAGGAGAGAGTTTTAAACAAGGGCCTTACATTTGTTCCAACCCCAAAACATTGTAAAGTACAAATTCAGGAAGATCTGAAAAGGTTTTACAGGAGAGTAAAACTGACCGATTACTTTAGCGATTCAGAAACAGACAAGCAACCTTTTACATCACCATCAGAATGGACCCCACCAAACAATAAAATAGAGCCAGAAATCCTAAACTTTATTAAACAGACTCAATCACAAATTGAAAAAATCCCTAAACAGACAGACAAGCAAAACCTCACTGGAAGAGAGAGACGGGCAATCATAGAACTTAGAAACAATCTAGATATAATCATAAAACCAGCAGATAAGGGCAGTAGTACAGTGATCATGGATAGGCAACAGTGCCTACTTGAAGCTCACAGACAGCTTAATAATACAGCCCACTACACTAAATTAACAGCACCAATTTACCAGGACACACGAAAAGAGATTGGAAACATTTTAACAGAACTAAAGTGATCTAAACACTTAAATCAGAAACAAGTGGAATAACTAAGAGGGGAAAAACCACAACCCAGAAAATTCTACATACTACCCAAAATACACAAGCACCCTGACAACACAGTCTTTGAAAAGTGTTCCAAGCTCCCGATGTGTTATTACAGATACCTGGATGACATATGGGGAGTCTGGACTCACACAGAAACAGAATTGCAAGAATTTGTAGGCATTCTCAACAGTCACCACCAATCTATTAAACTTAAAGTTACAACACATAGAGAAAGTGTGGATTTCCTGGACACCACAGTATTTAAATTACAACAGGAGAATATCACCCACAAGCTGGCAACAAAGGTATTCTTTAAAGAAACAGACACACACACACTCCTGCACATAAACAGCCACCATCCAAAACATACCTTTTGGGGGCATGTGAAGTCACAACTGACACGTTTTCACCGCATATGCACAAACGGAGAGGACTTTAGGGAAGCCACCACAACCCTATTTACTGCACTGAGACAGAGAGGTTACACAAAAAGGTTCCTCAGGCACCTTAAGTCTGATTTCCTGAGGGGACTGAATAGCCCACGGCCAAACAGAGAAGTAGCAAGACTACCACTGATAACGACATACGATACAACGACCAAACTAATACACGGAGTGATTAAAACCCAATTTGGGAAACTAAAAGAGGATGTTGACACACTTAGCCGATACAACATAACGTCAGCATACAGAAGAAGTCAAAACCTTCGAGGTATGCTGGTTCGGAGTAGGATAAGAAAACAGACAACCCAGAACTGCACAAACCTAAAATGTGGGACGTGTAAATACCTAATAATCCGCAAAATGATACAAAATAGACACACAGGAAAAGCAGCCCTAATTAAACAAAGAATTACATGTGAACAGCACAATGCTGTATATGCAATTCGATGCAAACAATGCCACATCTTGTATGTAGGAGAAACAGGGAACAGTCTAAGGATGAGGCTCACAGGGCACCTCATTGCTATTAGAACAAAGGATGTATACAAACCTACCTCCCGACACTTCATGGAGCATGGTCTTGAATCCCTGGAATTTATGGGGTTGGAGACCAACATGACCTGGACAACCTCACAAAGGAAGAGGAGGGAAAAACACTGGATAACAACCCTACAAACTCAGTTACCAAAGGGCTTAAATCAGATCTAAAATGGGGGAAATCCAACATCAAAAAACAAAACTGCCCCGACCTTAATTACCACAAATCCCAACCCCAGCTTGATAAACCTCTCAAACCGCAACCACACCCTACCCTAATCACAATAAACAGAGCTAACCCCTACTGTTTGAGCTAACCAAAACCACTAAACCCCACACTGCCCACAACAAACAGACCAAAGCCCCAGCCCTAACTACAAACAGACCCCATCCATATCCCAAATCCTAACTCCAATGCACCCCACTCTACCCCTGAAGCCTAACCGTAACTCTAATACAGCAACCCTAATCTCCCATCCCACCCCTAAAATCTAAACCTAAAACACCCCACCCTACTCCTAAACCCTGACCCTCACTTAACCGTACGCCTAATGCAACCCTAACCCATAACTCTAACCCCCTAGCCCTGAATCTAATCACAACTCTGACCCTGGACCCAAACCCTGATGCACCCTACCCTACCCCTAAACACCTAACCCTAACCCTGATGCACACTACCCTACCCCTAAACACCTAACCATAACCCCACCCCACCCCTAAACACCTAATCCTAACCCTGATGCACCCCAACCGAACCCCAATATAGCCCTGAACCTAACTGCGACCCTGACCCTCACCTGACCCCAACACTAACCCCAGTGCAGCAACCCTAACCCCAACCTGAACTCCCCAACCTCAATACAACATAACCCGAACACTACTTAAAATAAAGGGTAGGGTTCCAACACCAATAATAATTTTCAAGTAAGCAAATAATAACTAAATACTACATAGAGACCATAAATTGGCAAAACCCAGGAACTCATTATAACCCCAGAGGGGGATCAAAGGATTACGGATCAAGAAATTACTAAGAAGAGATCGGCAAGAAAAAGAAGCCAGGTGGTAAGGTAAAGCGTGGGCCAACCAAAAGTGGCAGGTATAAGTGACAAGAAGCTCAAGGGTTGAGTGAGAATACGAACACAAGAGGGTGTAACGACCCTCCTGCCCACACCATACAACCTAACCCTAACCCTAACCCTAACCCTAACCCTGACCCTAACCCTAACCCTAACCCTAATAATACAGCCCACTACACTAAATTAACAGCACCAATGTACCAGGACACACGAAAAGAGATTGGAAACATTTTAACAGAACTAAAGAAATCTAAACACTTAAATCAGAAACAAGTGGAATACCTAAGAGGGGAACAACCACAACCCAGAAAATTCTACATACTGCCCAAAATACACAAGCACCCTGACACATGGACTGTACCAGGAGAAATACCACCAGGAAGACCAATTGTGTCAGACTGTGGTAGTGAATCCTACAGGATAGCAGAATACATTGACTCATTCCTAAACCCCTTATCACAGAAGCACCCTCGCTACATTAAAGACACTTACCACTTCATAGAAATAGTGAACTCACTGACCGTACCCCCGAACGCAATACTCTTTACCATGGACATTGAAAGCCTATACACAAACATAGAAACAGACAGAGGCATACAGGCAGTGGAAAATATCCTTAGAAAGTTCCCCCAACCCCACAGACCAGATGCAGCCATAATCCAGCTATTACACCTAGGACTAACAAAAAATGACTTTGAATTCCAGGAGCAATTCTACCTACAGATTAAGGGCACGGCTATGGGCAAGAAATTTGCCCCGGCCTACGCAAACATATACATGGCGGACTGGGAAAACACAGTCTTTGAAAAGTGTTCCAAGCTCCCGATGTGTTATTACAGATACCTGGATGACATATGGGGAGTCTGGACTCACACAGAAACAGAATTGCAAGAATTTGTAGGTATTCTCAACAGTCACCACCAATCTATTAAACTTAAAGTTACAACACAGAGAGAAAGTGTGGATTTCCTGGACACCACAGTATTTAAATTACAACAGGAGAATAACAGCGACAAGCTAGCAACAAAGGTATTCTTTAAAGAAACAGTCACACACACTCCTGCACATAAACAGCCACCATCCAAAACATACCTTTCGGGGGCTGGTGAAGTCACAACTGACACGTTTTCACCGCATATGCACAAACGGGGAGGACTTTAGGGAAGCCACCACAACCCTATTTACTGCAATGAGACAGAGAGGTTACACGAAAAGGTTCCTCAGGCACCTTAAGTCTGATTTGCTGAGGGGACTGAATAGCCCACGGCCAAACAGAGAAGTAGCAAGACTACCACTGATAACGACATACGATACAACGACCAAACTAATACACGGGGTGATTAAAACCCAATTTGGAAAACTAAAAGAGGATGTTGACACACTTGGTCGATACAACATAACGTCAGCATACAAAAGAACTCGAAACCTTCGGGACATGCTGGTTCGTAGTAGAATAAGAAAACAGACAACCCAGAACTGCACAAACCCAAAATGTGGGACGTGTAAATACCTAATAATCCGCAAAATGATACAAAATAGACACACAGGAAAAGCAGCCCTAATTAAACAAAGAATTACATGTGAACAGCACAATGCTGTATATGCAATTCGATGCAAACAATGCCACATCTTGTATGTAGGAGAAACAGGGAATAGTCTAAGGATGAGGCTCACAGGACACCTCAGTGCTATTAGAACAAAGGATGTATACAAACCTACCTCCCGACACTTCATGGAGCATGGTCTTGATTCCCTGGAATTTATGGGGTTGGAGACCAACATGAACTGGACAACCTCACAAAGGAAGAGGAGGGAAAAACACTGGATAACAACCCTACAAACTCAGTTACCAAAGGGCTTAAATCAGATCTAAAATGGGGGAAATCCAACATCAAAAAACAAAACTGCCCCGACCTTAATTACCACAAATCCCAACCCCAGCTTGATAAACCTCTCAAACCGCAACCACACCCTACCCTAATCACAATAAACAGAGCTAACCCCTACTGTTTGAGCTAACCAAAACCACTAAACCCCACACTGCCCACAACAAACAGACCAAAGCCCCAACCCTAACTACAAACAGACCCCATCCATATCCCAAATCCTAACTCCAATGCACCCCACTCTACCCCTAAAGCCTAACCGTAACTCTAATACAGCAAACCTAATCTCCCACCCCACCCCTAAAATCTAAGCCGAACACACCCCACCCTACTCCTAAATCCTGACCCTCACTTAACCCTACCCCTAATGCAACCCGAACCCATAACTCCAACCCCCTTGCCCTGAATCTAATCACAACTCTGACCCTGGACCCTAACCCTGATGCACCCTACCCTACCCCTAAACACTTAACCCTAACCCTGATGCACCCTACCCTACCCGTAAACACCTAACCCTAACCCTGATGCACCCCTAAACACCTAACCCTAACCCTGATGCACCCTACCCTACCCCTAAACACCTAACCCTAACCCTGATGCACCCAACCCTACCCCTAAACCTTAACCCTAACCCCACCCCACCCCTAAACACCTAACCCTAACCCTGATGCACCCCAACCTAACCCCAATATAGCCCTGAACCTAACTGCGACCCTGACCCTCACCTAACTCCAACACTAACCCCAGTGCAGCAACCCTAACCCTAACCTGAACCCCCCAACCTCAATACAACATAACCCTAACACTACTTAAAATAAAGGGTAGGGTTCCAACACCAATAATAATTTTCAAGTAAGCAAATAATAACTAAATACTACATAGAGACCATAAATTGGCAAAACCCAGGAACTCATTATAACCCCAGAGGGGGATCAAAGGATTACGGATCAAGAAATTACTAAGAAGAGATCGGCAAGAAAAAGAAGCCAGGTGGTAAGGTAAAGCGTGGGCCAACCAAAAGTGGCAGGTATAAGTGACAAGAAGCTCAAGGGTTGAGTGAGAATACGAACACAAGAGGGTGTAACGACCCTCCTGCCCACACCATACAACCTAACATTCAGGAGTGACACGCTTTACATTACCACAGACAAAAAAAGATATAAATGCCAAGAAAAGAAAACCCAGAGAATATATCTTGCAAATACCTGAAATCTAAACTTGATCAGTGAGGTAGATGGTTAAATAACTTTTTGTTCCCCTTTCGCCTCCCCACAAAAAAAGCAGCAAGCAACTTATAAAAATAGGGAGCACCAAGGAGGTTTTTTAAATTTTAAAATCTAAAATATTTAAAGGTGCACTCAAAAAAAAGCATGGCTGGAAATGTGGGACTGACAGACATGGAACTCATCTTCCCAAACCATCCCCCCCCCACGAGGTTTGGGACAGCAATAAGGGCACAAAAGATTACATATTTTTGTAAAAAAAGTTGTAGTTCCCATAGGAATCATAGACACGGTCTCTGGACATTGATGCGGGGACGGCCCCTTTAAGAGATGCCTGGTGATGCGGGGACGGTCCCTTTAAGAGATGCCTGGTGCTGCGGGGAACGCGACAGCAGGGAGCTGCTGGATATCGACCTCGGGTTTTTTTAAAAGAAACCCTTTCCCCGGGGATCTGGAGGAGTTGGGGACACGGGTGAGAATCCGATAACTTTATTTAGTCTTTAGATTTTGAGCGTTCACCGGGTGATTTTTATCTTTGAAATCGGGTTTTTTTCGCAGCGACTGAAAAGCGAGCGCCGCGTGAGGCATTCTGGGATATGGAGTTCTCTCGGGTCAAACACGAGGGCAAGACCCGTAAATAAAAGGGTTTACTTTGGTTTTGTGGGGCTGGGGGACCTTTCTTTCCCCCTCCTCTCCCCCCCGGGGGGTGGGTGGCGGCGGATTCGGGAGTTTTTTTTGGGGAATCGGACCTTGGAAATCGGTTTTTTCTGCGCGGCCGCTGAAAAGCGAGCGCCGCGTGAGGCATTCTGGGAGATTGAGTTTCGTTTAACGAGCAAAGCGGTTGGGAAGGTTAATTAATTGTTTAAAATACCCTTATAATTAAAAGGCATAGCCGGAGGTGGGGGTTTGGAGAAGTAGCTTCATGTTTTTATTTAAAAAATGAGGTGAGGCGGACAGGTAATCAAGCCCCGGGGTCAGTGGAGACAGTCAGACTCCGTACCGCCAGAATGACCTGGAGCATTAAAACAGATTCAAAGGTTAAAAAGCAATATTTTTAAAAACATTACCTCAAAAAAAATAACCCCAAACATCTAAGATAAACTAAAGGAACATTAAAACATTAGGTTAAAAAAATATAATTTAAAAATAACGAACACGTGGAGCGAAGGGGGCGGGTCCAGCCCTGCATGAGACAGGACTCATTACATACAGGACAGAAATTCTAACCAATCCCAGGTCAAGGCTAGCCTGCTTGTGGGCGGGAACAAAACTTCAGCCAACAGTAGCACACAGGGGAGGGGCCAGTCCAAGGCACCGGACTTGAAAGCATCTGTAAACAAAATTAAAATCCTTTCTCCCTGATGAAGCTTAAGGATAAGTGAAACATCGGAGAAAAAAAGATTCCAGGCCGGAGAACTTACTGAACTAAAGAGTTTTTGGATAGTACTGTTGCAGGCAGAGAACCATCGAAGCCAGAGAGCCACCGGAGGGGAGGGGAGACTGGTGGAAAAAGAGCCTTTCCAGGCGGGACAGCCGGCTGAGCTGGGGAGTGTTTGGAGGACGCAGTCCCAGGCAGGAGACCATCTGAGCCAGGGAGCCACCGTGGGGTGAGATTACAGTTACTAGCGGGGACCTCTATTACCAAATAGAAGCTAGTAACATCGTTTAAAACCTTTTGCACCTTTCTACACCCAGGGAATGGCTAACACTATGCGGAACACATGCAGGTTGTCTGACAACCGTACGCATATGAGGTCGGACCCTGGTACACATAGGTGTCTCACCATAGCCAGGGATGAATTTGCTATAACAGTGAGAATAATTTATAGAATTTTCCAGACAATCCACCATCTAATATTCTTAAAGGGCCAGAATCAGCCCCTTAAGGGCATCTTAAAACAAGCTGATAAACTAACCTACTTCATAAAACCGGCAAAACCGGCACAGGAAACCCTAACCAAATTGGCTTTGAATTCAGAAAATTGGGCAAAACAGACCAGACAGATTCTAATTGAGCACTATACAACAAACCTGGAAGAATTAGAAAATGAATTTGCTCAGGCTGCAGTGACAGAGCGCCTGGAAGAAGCAATGGCGAAAGGGACTAATTGGATTAAAAAGAGTCTTAGACATAAATTCAAAATTCAATCAATTGATGAGGCAAAGAGACATGTGGTGGGATTAGCATCACGGTTGACAGAGCAAGGGACCAGCACACAATTGGGGACAGAACAGTGGACCGGCACACGGACTGGGACGCCCCCACGCCATAGGCCAAATACCTGGGCAGCCTTGTTCCACCAGCCTGCGATCACAGCCCCCTCATGCCGCAGACGGAGTGAACCCCCACCCCACCCCGTGGGCCAGCTGCCACGACTTTGTCATGCCACCGACGGACCCCCCCACCCTTTGAGCCAGCTGCCATGACTTCAGCACGCCACCGCCAGACCCCCCCACCCCTTACACCAGTTGCCACGACTTCGTCACGCCACCGACAGACCCCCCCACCCTTTGAGCCAGCTGCCATGACTTCGTCACGCCACCGGCAGACCCCCCCACCCCTTGCACCAGTTGCCACGACTTCGTCACACCACCAACATACCCCCCCACCCTTTGAGCCAGCTGCCATGACTTCGTCACGCCACCGACAGACCCCCCCACCCCTTTGACCAGCTGCCACGACTTCGTCACGCCACCGGCAGACCCCCCCACCCCGTGGGCCAGCTCGCTCGACTTCGTCACACCACCAGCAGACCACCGAAACCCCCCCTTCCCTGTGGTCCAGGGCAGCGACCCCCCCTTCCCCGCCATCCAGGGCGGCGACCAGCCCTACCCCACCCCACAGGCCAAGGACCAGGATTTCCAATGTGGCCATCATTAGGGACCTGGACATCACACTTGGCTCTCAAGAGCCTGAGCCACATAGACCCCAGCACTACATGGGGAACCAACATCAGACCGTATTAAACCAAATCACTAGGGATTCCTCAGACCCAAAACAAACAGGAGGGAGAACCCCTCCTACACCAGGGACAAATCCATGCACAGCATTCCTGTACCCCAAAACCAGGGTCACGTACCAACCGCTCCCACAGAGACAAAAGAAAGACTGTACCAAACCAACCATCCCAAGAAATACAGCAGTTTTAGAGCCCGAGATCAAAGTCACAAAACAACCCCTTCCACAGAAACAAGGGAGCGACCAGACCGGATAGGTGAACCCAATAGACACAGAAATGGGGACAGGAACAATGAGAGCCCAGACAGATAACACAGTAGGAGAGGCAGAAATAGCTGTAGCCGAGGTAGGGAACACAATAGGGGAGGCAGGGGGAGCAGACACAGAAACAGAAAACACACCAACAGGGGCAGAACCTGACTCTGAAGGGGAAGATGCACAGAGAGTGACGAGGCACCCCAACACCAGCCGAAAAAACATAATCTGGAAATTGGAACCCAGAAAATCCATTTTAATAATAGGAGATTCTAACCTCTCCAAGATAAAAAGATGCCCAAATCCCACCACCCAAATTGATAGCTTTCCAGGAGCTAAATTCATTCATGTCGCAGCAATTCTGGACAAATTGGAACCCTGTCCGGAGACCAAAAAGGTGGTGCTCTCAGTTGGCATTAATAATCGAACGCAGAGACCACTGACTGCAACCAAGCAACTGCAGTCATTACTTAAATTGGCTAAGAGCACATTCCCAAATGCTCAGATCTGGGTGCCGGAAATTAACTTCAGTAACTTACTTCCAGAAATGGAGAGGGATACAATCAGAGGAATTAACCAGCATATAAAAAAACAGAATTACATACCAGCAATTAATGCTAGATCCTTTAAAGTGGGGGCTGACCACATCCATTGGACAGATAGCACTGCCCATAACATAATAAACCAGTGGATGAAGTGTTTAAACTAAAAAGGACATTAACCCAAGAGAAGGGTAGATTAAACCTGGGAAAAACTGTTATTAATATTTCCCAACTCTTTAACCCCACAGAGGTACAGGAGAGGGTTTTAAACAAGGGCCTTACATTTGTTCCAACCCCAAAACATTGTAAAGTACAAATTCAGGAGGATCTGAAAAGGTTTTCCAGGAGAGTAAAACTGACCGATTACTTTAGCGATTCAGAAACAGACAAGCAACCTTTTACACCACCATCAGAATGGACCCCACCAAACAATAAAATAGAGCCAGAAATCCTAAACTTTATTAAACAGACTCAATCACAAATTGAAAAAATCCCTAAACAGACAGACAAGCAAAACCTCACTGGAAGAGAGAGACGGGCAATCATAGAACTTAGAAACAATCTAGATATAATCATAAAACCAGCAGATAAGGGCAGTAGTATAGTGATCATGGATAGGCAACAGTGCCTACTTGAAGCTCACAGACAGCTGAATAATACAGCCCACTACAATAAATTAACAGCACCAATGTACCAGGACACACGAAAAGAGATTGGAAACATTTTAACAGAACTAAAGAGATCTAAACACTTAAATCAGAAACAAATGGAATACCTAAGAGGGGAACAACCACAACCCAGAAAATTCTACATCCTACCCAAAATACACAAGCACCCTGACACATGGACTGTACCAGGAGAAATACCACCAGGAAGACCAATTGTGTCAGACTGTGGTAGTGAATCCTACAGGATAGCAGAATACATTGACTCATTCCTAAACCCCTTATCACAGAAGCACCCTAGCTACATTAAAGACACTTACCACTTCATAGAAATAGTGAACTCACTGACCGTACCCCCGAACGCAATACTCTTTACCATGGACATTGAAAGCCTATACACAAACATAGAAACAGACAGAGGCATACAGGCAGTGGAAAATATCCTTAGAAAGTTCCCCCAACCCCACAGACCAGATGCAGCCGTAATCCAGCTATTACACCTAGGACTAACAAAAAATGACTTTGAATTCCAGGAGCAATTCTACCTACAGATTAAGGGCACGGCTATGGGCAAGAAATTTGCCCCGGCCTACGCAAACATATACATGGCGGACTGGGAAAACACAGTCTTTGAAAAGTGTTCCAAGCTCCCGATGTGTTATTACAGATACCTGGATGACATATGGGGAGTCTGGACTCACACAGAAACAGAATTGCAAGAATTTGTACGAATTCTCAACAGTCACCACCAATCTATTAAACTTAAAGTTACAACACATAGAGAAAGTGTGGATTTCCTGGACACCACAGTATTTAAATTACAACAGGAGAATAACAGCCACAAGCTAGCAACAAAGGTATTCTTTAAAGAAACAGACACACACACACTCCTGCACATAAACAGCCACCATCCAAAACATACCTTACGGGGGCTGGTGAAGTCACAACTGACACGTTTTCACCGCATATGCACAAACGGAGAGGACTTTAGGGAAGCCACCACAACCCTATTTACTGCACTGAGACAGAGAGGTTACACGAAAAGGTTCCTCAGGCACCTTAAGTCTGATTTCCTGAGGGGACTGAATAGCCCACGGCCAAACAGAGAAGTAGCAAGACTACCACTGATAACGACATACGATACAACGACCAAACTAATACACGGGGTGATTAAAACCCAATTTGGAAAACTAAAAGAGGATGTTGACACACTTAGCCGATACAACATAACGTCAGCATACAAAAGAACTCGAAACCTTCGGGACATGCTGGTTCGTAGCAGAATAAGAAAACAGACAACCCAGAACTGCACAAACCCAAAATGTGGGACGTGTAAATACCTAATAATCCGCAAAATGATACAAAATAGACACACAGGAAAAGCAGCCCAAATTAAACAAAGAATTACATGTGAACAGCACAATGCTGTCTATGCAATTCGATGCAAACAATGCCACATCTTGTATGTAGGAGAAACAGGGAATAGTCTAAGGATGAGGCTCACAGGACACCTCAGTGCTATTAGAACAAAGGATGTATACAAACCTACCTCCCGACACTTCATGGAGCATGGTCTTGAATCCCTGGAATTTATGGGGTTGGAGACCAACATGAACTGGACAACCTCACAAAGGAAGAGGAGGGAAAAACACTGGATAACAACCCTACAAACTCAGTTACCAAAGGGCTTAAATCAGATCTAAAATGGGGGAAATCCAACATCAAAAAACAAAACTGCCCCGACCTTAATTACCACAAATCCCAACCCCAGCTTGATAAACCTCTCAAACCGCAACCACACCCTACCCTAATCACAATAAACAGAGCTAACCCCTACTGTTTGAGCTAACCAAAACCACTAAACCCCACACTGCCCACAACAAACAGACCAAAGCCCCAGCCCTAAGTACAAACAGACCCCATCCATATCCCAAATCCTAACTCCAAATGCACCCCACTCTCCCCCTAAAGCCTAACCGTAACTCTAATACAGCAAACCTAATCTCCCACCCCACCCCTAAAATCTAAGCCTAACACACCCCACCCTACTCCTAAACCCTGACCCTCACTTAACCCTACCCCTAATGCAACCCTAACCCATAACTCCAACCCCTTAGCCCTGAATCTAATCACAACTCTGACCCTGGACCCGAACCCTGATGCACCCTACCCTACCCCTAAACACCTAACCCTAACTCTGATGCACCCTACCCTACCCCTAAACACCTAACCCTAACCCTGATGCACCGATAAACACCTAACCCTAACCGTGATGCACCGTACCCTACCCCTAAACACCTAACCCTAACGCTGATGCACCCAACCCTACCCCTAAAACTTAACCCTAACCCCACCCCACCCCTAAACACCTAACCCTAACCCTGATGCACCCCAACCTAACCCCAATATAGCCCTGAACCTAATTGCGACCCTGACCCTCACCTAACCCCAACACTAACCCCAGTGCAGCAACCCTAACCCTAACCTGAACACCCCCAACCTCAATACAACATAACCCTAACACTACTTAAAATAAAGGGTATGGTTCCAACACCAATAATAATTTTTAAGTAAGCAAATAATAACTAAATACTAGATAGAGACCATCAATTGGCAAAACCCAGGAACTCATTATAACCCCAGAGGGGGATCAAAGGATTACAGATCAAGAAATTACTAAGAAGAGATCGGCAAGAAAAAGAAGCCAGGTGGTAAGGCAAAGCGTGGGCCAACCAAAAGTGTCAGGTATAAGTGACAAGAAGCTCAAGAGTTGAGTGAGAATACGAACACAAGAGGGTGTAACTACCCTCCTGCCCACACCATACAACCTAACCCTAACCCTAACCCTAACCCTAACCCTAACCCTAATACAGGCCAGTGAGCCTAACATCAGTGGTAGGAAAATTATTGGAAAAAGTTCTGAAGGACAAAATTTGTCTCCACTTGGAGAAGCAAGGATTAACCAGGGTTAGTCAACATGGCTTTGTCAAGGGAAGATCATGTCTGACTAATTTGATTGAATTTTTTGAGGGGGTGTCTAGGCGTGTGGATGAGGGTAACGCAGTGGATGTGGTATACATGCATTTCAGTAAGGCCTTCGATAAAGTCCCCCACAGGAGACTGGTCAAGAAGGTACGAGCCCATGGAATCCAGGGTGCCTTGGCACTTTGGATACAAAACTGGCTTCGTGGCAGAAGGCAGAGGGTGATGGTCGAAGGTTGTTTTTGTGACTGGAAGCCTGTGGCCAGTGGCGTACCACAGGGATCGGTGCTGGGTCCCTTGCTGTTTGTGGTCTACATTAATGACTTGGATATGAATGTAAAAGGTATGATCAGTAAGTTCGCTGATGATACAAAAATTGGTAGGGTGGTAAATAGCGAGGAGGATAGCCTCAGTCTGCAGGACGATATAGATGGGTTGGTCAGATGGGCGGAACAGTGGCAAATGGAATTTAACCCGGAAAAGTGCGAGGTGATGCACTTTGGAGGGACTAACAAGGCAAGGGAATGCACAATGAATGGGAGGACCCTAGGCAAGACAGAGGGTCAGAGGGATCTTGGTGTGCAAGTTCACAGATCCCTGAAGGCGGCGGAACAGGTAGATAAGGTGGTAAAGAAGGCATATGGGATACTTGCCTTTATTAGCCGAGGCATAGAATATCAGAGCAAGGAGGTTATGATGGAGCTGTATAAAACACTGGTTCGGCCACAGCTGGAGTACTGTGTGCAGTTCTGGTCGCCACACTACAGGAAGGATGTGATCGCTTTGGAGAGGGTGCAGAGGAGATTCACCAGGATGTTACCAGGGTTGGAGCGCTTCAGCTATGAAGAGAGACTGGGAAGATTGGGTTTGTTTTCCTTGGAGCAGAGGAGGCTGAGGGGGGACATGATTGAGGTGTACAAAATTATGAGGGGCACAGATAGGATGGATACTAAGGAGCTTTTTCCCTTCGTTGAGGGTTCTATAACAAGGGGACATAGATTCAAGGTAAAAGGCGGGAGGTTTAGAGGGGATTTGAGAAAGAACTTTTTCACCCAGAGGGTGGTTGGAGTCTGGAACTCACTGCCTGAAAGGGTTGTGGAGGCAGGAACCCTAACAACATTCAAGAAGCATTTGGATGAGCACTTGAAATGCCATAGCATACAAGGCTACGGACCAAATGCTGGAATATGGGATTAGAGTCGACAGGGCTGATGGCCGGCGCGGACACGATGGGCCGAAGGGCCTCTATCCGTGCTGTATAACTCTATGACTCTATGACAGACCTGGAGCCATTGACGCTGTACAGACCGGGAGTCATTGACTCTGTACAGACCGGGTGTCTGCGACTCTGTGCAGACCTCGAGTCAATGACTCTGTCCAAACCTGGAGTCAGTTTCTCTTTCCAGACCTGGAGTCAGTGTCTCTGTACAGACCGCGTGTCAATTGTTCTGCGATTCTGTGCCGGACGGGAGTCAGTCACTCTGTACAGACCTGGAGTCACTGTCTCCTTGCAGACCGGGAGTCAGTGATTCTGTCCGGACCGGGAGTCAGTTACTCTGTACAGACCGGGAGTCAGCGAATCTGCATCGACCGGAAGTCAATTACTCTTCACAGACCGGGAGTCAGTGACTCTGTACAGACCAGTAGTCAGTGACTTTGTCCAGACGGGATGTCAGTGACTCTCCACAGACAGGGAGGCAATGATTCTGTACAGACCGGGAGGCAGTGAGTCTTCATGGACCCGGAGTCAGTAACTCTGAACGGACCGAGAGTTAGCCACTCTGTTCATGCTGGAGTCAGTGACTCTGCACAGACCGGGAGTCAGTGACCCTGTAAAGACCGGAATCTGTGTCTCTGTACAGACAGTGAGTCATTTGAATCACCTGGATTCAGTGACCCTGCACAGACAGGAAGACAGTGACTCTGTACAGGCCGGGGAGTCAGTGATTCTTTACAGACCTGAATTCAGTGACGTTGTCCAGACCGGGAATCGGTGTTTCTGTCCGGACCGGAACTCGGTGACTCTGTACAGACCGGGCGTCAGTGACTCTTCGCAGACCGGGAGTCGGTCACTCTGTAAAGACCGGGTGTCCGTGGTTCTGTACAGACCTGGAATCAGTTACTGTACACAGACCTGGAGTCGGGTTCTCTGCACAGACCGTGATTCAGTGGTTCTGTACAACACGGGAGTCTGTGATTCTGTACGGACCGGGAGTCAGTGAATCTGTACAGACAGGGAATCATTGACCCTGTACAGACCGAGAGTTAGTGACTTTGAACAGACAGGATGTCAGTGACTCTGCATGGACCGGGAATCAGTGACGCTGCAGACCGGGATTCAGTGACGCTGTACAGGCAGGGAGTCCGTGAATCTGAACAAACCGAGAGTCCGTGAATCTGTACAGGCCGGGAGTCAGTGACTCTGTAGGACCGGGAGTCAATGAATCTATACAGACCTGGAGTTAGTGGCTCTGTACAGACCGGGTGTCAGTGACTCTGTGCAGACCGGGTGTCAATGAGCCTTCAGAGACCGGGAGTCGGTAACAATGAATGGACCGTGACTTAGTGACTCTGTACCGACCTGGAGTCAGTAATTCTGCGCAGACCGGGAGTCCGTGACACTGTACAGACCGGAATCAGTGAATTTGTACAAACAGGAATCATTGATTCAGTACAGACTTGGAGTCAGTTTCTCAGTACAGACCGGGAGTCAGTGTCTCTGGGCAAACCTGGAGTCAGTGTCCCTGTGCAGACCGGGATTCAATGGCTCTGTGCAGACCGGGAGTTGGTGATTCTGTACGGACCTGAAGTCAGTTACTCTGTACAGACCAGGAGTCAGTGACACTGTGCGTAGCGGGATTCAGTGACTCACTGCAGACCTGGAGACAGTGAATCTGTACAGACCGGGAGTTATTGGCTCTGTGCAGACCGGGAGTCAGTGATTTTGTCCAGAACGGGAGTCAGTGAGTCTTTAAGACCGGGAGTCAGTAACTCTGAACAGACCGAGTGTAAGTGACTCTGTACAGACCGGAATCAGTGAATCTGTACAGATAGGGTGTCAGTGAATCTGTACAGGCCGGGAGTCAGTGACACTGTGCGTAGCGGGATTCAGTGACTCACTGCAGACCTGCAGACAGTGAATCTGTACAGAACGGGAGCTAGTGGCTCTGTGCGGACCGCGAGTCAGTGATTCTGTCCAGACCGGGTGTCAGAGAGCCTTTACAGACCGGGAGTCAGTAACTCTGTCCAGACTGGGAGTCAGTGAATCTGCATCGACCGGAATTCAATCACCATGTACAGACCGGGTGTCAGTGACTCTGTTCAGACCGGGTTTCATTGACTCTGTGCAGACCTGGAATCAGTGTCCCTGGGCAGACCGGGATTCAATGGCTCTGTGCAGACCGGGAGTCGGTGATTCTGTACGGACTTGAAGTCGGTGACTGTGTGCAGACCTGAAGTCAGTGACTCTGCATAGACCGGAAGTCAGTTACTCTGTACAGACCGGGAGTCAGTGACTCTGTGTACACAATGAATGGGAGGACCCTAGGCAAGACAGAGGGTCAGAGGGATCTTGGTGTGCAAGTTCACAGATCCCTGAAGGCGGCGGAACAGGTAGATAAGGTGGTAAAGAAGGCGTATGGGATACTTGCCTTTATTAGCCGAGGCATAGAATATAAGAGCAAGGAGGTTATGATGGAGCTGTATAAAACACTGGTTAGGCCACAGCTGGAGTACTGTGTGCAGTTCTGGTCGCCACACTACAGGAAGTATGTGATCGCTTTGGAGAGGGTGCAGAGGAGATTCACCAGGATGTTACCAGGGTTGGAGCGCTTCAGCTATGAAGAGAGACTGGGAAGATTGGGTTTGTTTTCCTTGGAGCAGAGGAGGCTGAGGGGGGACATGATTGAGGTGTACAAAATTATGAGGGGCACAGATAGGATGGATACTAAGGAGCTTTTTCCCTTCGTTGAGGGTTCTATAACAAGGGGACATAGATTCAAGGTAAAAGGCGGGAGGTTTAGAGGGGATTTGAGAAAGAACTTTTTCACCCAGAGGGTGGTTGGAGTCTGGAACTCACTGCCTAAAAGGGTTGTGGAGGCAGGAACCCTCACAACATTCAAGAAGCATTTGGATGAGCACTTGAAATGCCATAGCATACAAGGCTACGGACCAAATGCTGGAATATGGGATTAGAGTAGACAGGGCTGATGGCCGGCGCGGACACGATGGGCCGAAGGGCCTCTATCCGTGCTGTATAACTCTATGACTCTATGACAGACCTGGAGCCATTGACGCTGTACAGACCGGGAGTCATTGACTCTGTATAGACCGGGTGTCTGCGACTCTGTACAGACCTCGAGTCAATGACTCTGTGCAGACCTGGAGTCAGTTTCTCTTTCCAGACCTGGAGTCAGTGTCTCTGTACAGACCGCGTGTCAATTGTTCTGCGATTCTGTGCCGACAGGGTGTCAGTGACTCTGTACAGACCGGGAGTCAGTGACTCTGTACAGAGAGGAATCATTGATTATGTGCAGACCGGGAGTCAGCAACACTGTACAGTCCCGTAGTCAATGTCTCTGTGCAGACCGGTTGTCGATGATTCTGTACGGACCGGGAATCAGTGACTGTACAGACCGGGAGTCAGTGACTCTGCATCGACCGGAATTCAGTTATTCTGTACAGACCGGGAGTCAGTGACGCTGTACAGACCGGGAGTCAGTGATTCTGTCCAGACCTGGAGTCAGTGAGTCTGCACAGACCTGGAGCCAGTGACGCTGCACAGACCGGGAGTCATTGACTCTGTACAGACCGGCTGTCAGCGAATCTGTACAGACCTCGAGTCAGTGACTCTGTACAGACCTGGAGTGAGTGTTTCGGTGCAGACCGTGTGTCAGTTGTTCTGTACCGAACAGAAGTCTGTGATTCTGTGCAGACCGGGAGTCAGTGTTTCTGTATAGACCGGGAGTCGGCGACTCTGTATGGTCCGGAAGTCAGTGAGTCTGTGCAGCCCGGGAGTCAGTGAGTCTGCACAGACGAGATTCAGTGACTCTGCACAGACTGGGAGTCAGTGTCTCTGTACAGGCCGGGCGTCTGTGATTCTGGCCGGACTGGGAGTCAGTGAGTCTGTCCAGACCTGGAGTCAGTGACTCTGTACAGACGGGGAGTCAGCAACTCGGTACAGATGGGGAATCATTGATGATGTACAGACATGGAGTCAGCGACTCAGTACAGACCTGGAGTCAGCGATTCTGAACAGACCTGGAGTCAGTGTCTCTGTGCAGACCGGGAGTCGGTGATTCTGTATGAACCGGGAATCAGTGTCTCTGTACAGAACGGGAGTCAGTGACTCTGTGCAGACCGGGTTGCATTGACTCTGTACAGACCTGAATTCAGTGACTTTGTACAGGCCGGTAGTCAGTGGCACTGTGCCGACATAGAGTCAGTTTCTCGGTACAGACCGGTAGTCAGTGGCTCTGTGCAGACCGGGAGTCAGTGGTTCTCTACGGACCGGGAATCAGTGGCTCTGCGCAGACCGGGAGTTAGGGGTACTGTACGGACCGGCAGTCAGTGAGTCTGCACAGACTTGGATCAAGTGAAGCTGTACAGACCGGGAGTCAGTGACCCTGTACAGACCGGGAGTCATTGACTCTGTAAAGACCGGGAATCATTGAATCTGTACAGACCGGGAGTCAGCGACGCTGTACAGACTCATTACAGACCTGGACTCAATTTCTCTGAACAGACCGGGAGTCAGTGACTCTGTACAGACCGGAAGTCAGTTACTCTGCACAGACCTGGAGTCGGCGAGTCTGCACAGACGGGGATTCAGTGACTCTGTACAGACCGGGAGTCAGTTACTCTGGACAGACCTGAAGTTAGTTCGTCTGCAGAGAACGGGAGTCAGTGACTCTGTGCAGACCAGGAGTCAGTGACTCTGTGCAGACCGGAAGTCATCGATTCTGTACGGATTGGACATCAGAAACTCTGCACAGAGTTTGAGTCACTAACGTTGTACAGACCGGGATTCAGTGAATCTGTACGGAACTGGAGTCAGTGACTCTGTACAGACCTTGATTCATGGTCTCTGGACAGACTGGTAGTCAGTGGCTCTGTGCATACGGGGAGTCAGTGTCTCTGTACAGACCGGGAGTCAGTGACTCTGTGCAGACCGGGATTCAGTGTCTCTGGACAGACTGGTAGTCAGTGGCTCTGTGCAAACGGGGAGACAGCGTCTCTGTACAGACTGGTAGTCAGTGGCTCTGTGCAGACAGGGAGTCAGCGACTCGGTACAGATGGGGAATCATTGATGATGTACAGACATGGAGTCAGCGACTCAGTACAGACGTGGAGTCAGTGACTCTGTACAGACCTGGAGGCAGTGACTGTGTCCAGACTTGGAGTCAGTGAGTCTGTACAGACCTGGAGCCAGTGACGCTGCACAGACCAGGAGTCGGTGACTCTGTTCAAACCTGGAGTCAGTGTCTCTGTACAGACCGGAAGTCAGTTACTCTGTACAGACCTGGACACATTGACTCTGCACAGACCAGGAGTCAGTGACTCTGTACAGACAGGGAATCATTGATTATGTACAGACCTGGAGTCAGCGATTCTGTACAGAACGGGAGTCAGTGACTCTGTGCAGACCGGGATTCGGTGACTCTGCACGACCTGGAGTCAGTGAATATGCACAGACCGGGAGTCATTGACTCTGTACAGACCGGGAGTCAGCGACTCTGTACAGACTCTGTACAGAACTGGACTCAGTTTATCTGAACAGACCGGGAGTCAGTGACTCTGTACAGAACGGGAGTCAGTTTGTCTGTACAGACCGATGTCAGTGTTTCTGTACAAACCGGGAGTCGGTGACTCTGTACGGACCGTGAGTCAGTGACTCTGTACAGACCTTGAGTCAGTGAGTCTGCACAGACCTGGAGCAAGTGATGTTGTACAGACCGGAAGTCAGTGACTCGGTACAGACCGGGAGTCAGTGAATCTTTACAGACCTGGAGTCAGTGAGTCTGTACAGACGAAAGTCAGTGACACTGTAAAGACTGGGAGTCAATGACTCTGTACAGGCCGGGCGTCTGTGATTCTGAACGGAACGGGAGTCAGTGACTCTGTACAGACCGGGAGTCAGTGACGTTGGCCAGACTGGGAGTCAGTGAGTCTGTACAGACCTGGAGTCAGTCACTCTGCACAGACCGGGTGTCAGTGTCACTGTGTAGACCGAGAGTCAGTGACTCTGTATTGACAGGGAGTCCGTGAATCTGAACATGCCGAGAGTCAGTGGCTCTGTACTAACCAGGAGTCAGTGACTGTGTACAGACATGGAGTCAGTGCCTCTGTACAGACCGGTAGTCAGTGTCTCTGTGCAGACCGGGAGTCAATGTCTCTGTGCAGACCGGATTCAGTGATTCTGCACAGACTGGGAGTCAGTGCCTCTGTACAGACCGGTAGTCAGTGTCTCTGTGCAGACCGGGAGTCAATGTCTCTGTGCAGACCGGATTCAGTGATTCTGCACAGACCGGGAGTCAGTGACTCTGTACAGACCGGGAGTCAGTGACTCTGTATAGACGGGGAATTATTGATTATGTGCACATCTGGAGTCAGCGACTCTGTGCAGACCGGGAGTCAGTGACTCTGTACAGACCGAGAGTCAGTAACTCTGAACAGACGGAGAGTAACTGACAGTGTACTACCGGGTGTCAGTGACGCTGTCCGACGAGAGTCACTGGCTCTGTGCAGATCTGGAGTCAGTGACTCTGCACAGACCGGGAGACACTTACTCTGTATAGAACCGGTGTCAGTGACTCTGTGCAGGCCGGCAGTTACTGACTTTGTACGGACCGGAATCAGTGATTCTGTACAGACAGGGAGTCCGTGAATATGTACAGGACGGGAGTCAGTCACCCTGTGCAGACCTGGAGTCAGTTACTCTGTATAGAACGGGAGTCATTGACTCTGTACAGGCCTGGTGTTTGTGACTCTGTACGGACCGGAATCAGTGATTCTGTAAAGAAAGGGAGTCAGTGGCTCTGTACAGACCTTAAGTCAGTGACGCTATGCAGACCGGGAGTCTGTGATTCTGTACACACCTGGAGTCAGTGACTCTGTACAGACAGGGAGTCAGTGACTCTGTCCAGACCTGGGGACAGTGAGTCTGTACAGACCTGGAGCCAGTGACTCAGCACAGACCTGGAGTCAGTGTCTCTGTACAGACCGAGAATCAGTAACTCTGAACAGACCGAGAGTCACTGACTCTGTACGAGCGGGAGTCAGTGACGCTGTACGACGGGGAGTCAGTGACTCTGTATAGAACCGGAGTCACTGACTCTGTACAGACCGGGAGTTAGTGACTCTGTACGGACCGGAATCAGTGATTCTGTGCAGACTGGGAGTCAGTGTATCTGTACAGGACGGGAGTCAGTCACTCTGCACAGAACTGGAGTCAGTTACTCTGTACAGACCGGGAGTCAGTGAATCTGTACAGACCGGAAGTCAATTACTCTTTACAGACCGGGAGTCAGTGACTCTCCGCAGTCCGGGAGGCAATGATTCTGTACAGACCGGGAGGCAGTTAGTCTTCATAGACCCGGAGTCAGTAACTCTGAACGGACCGAGAGTTAGCCACTCTGTTCAGAGCTGGAGTAGTAACTCTGCACAGACCGGGAGTCAGTGACCTTGTAAATACCGCAATCAGTGACTCTGTACAGACAGTGAGTCAATGAATCTGTACAGACCTGGATTCAATGGCTCTGCACCGACCGAGTGTCAGTGCCTCTGTACATTCCGGGTGTCAAAGATTCTGTACATACTGGAAGTCAGTGACGCTGTACAGGCCGGGGAGTCAGTGACTCTGCACAGACCTGGAGACAGTGTCTCTGTACAGACCGGGTGTCAGTGTCTCTGCACAGAGCGGGTGTCAATGACTCAGTACAGACAGGGAGTCAGTGATTCTGTACAGACCTGGAGTCAGTGCCACGATACGGACCGAACGTCAGTGAGTCTGTACAGACCGGGATTCAGTGACTCTGTACAGTCGGGGAGTCATTGATTCTGTGCAGGCCGGGGAGTCAGTGATTCATTAGAGACCTGAATTCAGTGACGTTGTCCAGACCGGGAATCGGTGTTTCTGTACGGACCGGAACTCGGTAACTCTGTACAGACCGGGCGTCAGTGACTCTTTGCAAACCGGGAGTCGGTCACTCTGTACAGACCGGGTGTCCGTGATTCTGCACAGACCTGGAATCAGTTACTGTGCACAGACCTGGAGTCGGGTTCTCTGCACAGACCGTGAGTCAGTGGTTCTGTACAAAACGGGAGTCTGTGATTCTGCACGGACCGGGATTCAGTGAATCTGTACAGACAGGGAATCATTGACCCTGTACAGACCGAGAGTTAGTGACTTTGAACAGACAGGGTGTCAGTGACTCTGCATAGACCAGAAGTCAGATTCGCTGCACGGACCGGAAGTCAGTGATTCTGGGCAGAAAGGGAGTCAGTGACTCTGCATAGACCGGGAATCAGAGACACTGTGCCGACCGGGAGTCAGTTACTCGGTACAGGCAGGGAGTCAGTGAATCTGTACAAACCGAGAGTCAGTGAATCTGTACAGAACAGGAGTCAGTGACTCTGTAGGACTGGGAGTCACTGACTCCGTACAGACCTGGAGTCAGGGTCTCTGTACAGACAGTTAGTCAGTGAATCTGGACAGACCTGGAGTCAGTGGCTCTGCACAGACCGGGTGTCAGTGACTCTGTCCAGACCGGGTGTCAGTGAGTCTTCAGAGATCGGGAGTCGGTAACTCTGAACGGACCAAGACGTAATGACTCTGTACCGACCTGGAGTCAGTGACGCTGCACAGACCGGGAATCAGTGACACTGTACAGACCGGAATCAGTGAATCTGTACAAACAGGGAGTCATTGATTCAGTACAGACCTGGAGTCAGTTTCTCTGTACAAACTGGGAGTCAGTGACTCTGTGCAGACCTGGAGTCAGTGTCCCTGTGCAGACTGGGATTCAATGGCTCTGTGCAGACCGGGCGTCAGTGACTCTTTGCAGACCGGGAGTCGGTGACTTTGTGCAGACCGGATGTCAGTGACCGTGCATAGACTGGAAGTCAGTAACTCTGTACAGACCAGGACTCAGTGACTCTGTGCATAGCGGGTTTCAGTGACTTTCTGCAGACCTGGAGTCAGTGAATCCGTACAGCCCGGGAGTTAGTGGCTCTGTGCAGACCGGGAGTCAGTGATTCTGTCCAGACCGGGAGTCAGTAACTCTGAACAGACCAAGTGTTAGTGACTCTGTCCAACCGGGAGTAAGTTACGCTGTACGACCGGGAGTCAGTGATGCTGTACAGACCTGGAGTCAGCGACTCTGCACAGAATGGGAATCAGTTACTCTGTATAGAACGGGAGTCAATTTCTCTGTGCAGGCCGGGAGTCAGCGACTCTGCGCAGTTTGGATTAATTGATTATGTGCAGACCTGGAGTCAGCGACTCTGCACAGAGCGGGAGTCAGTGATTCTGTACCGAAATGAAGTCGGTTATTCTGTACAGACCGGAATCAGTGATTCATTGCAGACGGTGAGTTAGTGAATCTGCACAGACCTGGAGTTTATTTTTTAAATTCATTCACGGGATGTGGGCGTCGCTGGCAAGGCCGGCATTTATTGCCCATCCCTAATTGCCCTCGAGAAGGTGGTGGTGAGCCGCCTTCTTGAACCGCTGCAGTCCGTGTGGTGACGGTTCTCCCACAATGCTGTTAGGAAGGGAGTTCCAGGATTTTGACCCAGCGACGATGAAGGAACGGCGATATATTTCCAAGTCGGGATGGTGTGTGACTTGGAGGGGAACGTGCAGGTGGTGTTGTTCCCATGCGCCTGCTGCCCTTGTCCTTCTAGGTGGTAGAGGTCGCGGGTTTGGGAGGTGCTGTCGAAGAAGCCTTGGCGAGTTGCTGCAGTGCATCCTGTGGATGGTGCACACTGCAGCCACAGTGCGCCGGTGGTGAAGGGAGTGAATGTTTAGGGTGGTGGATGGGGTGCCAATCAAGCAGGCTGCTTTATCTTGGATGGTGTCGAGCTTCTTGAGTGTTGTTGGAGCTGCACTCATCCAGGCAAGAGGAGAGTATTCCATCACACTCCTGACTTGTGCCTTGTAGATAGTGGAAAGGCTTTGGGGAGTCAGGAGGTGAGTCACTCGCCGCAGAATACCCAGCCTCTGACCTGCTCTCGTAGCCACAGTATTTATATGGCTGGTCCAGTTAAGTTTCTGGTCAATGGTGACCCCCAGGATGTTGATGGTGGGGGATTCGGTGATGGTAATGCCGTTGAATGTCAAGGGGATGTGGTTGGACTCTCTCTTGTTGGAGATGGTCATTGCCTGGCACTTATCTGGTGCGAATGTTACTTGCCACTTATGAGCCCAAGCCTGGATGTTGTCCAGGTCTTGCTGCATGCAGGCTCGGACTGCTTCATTATCTGAGGGGTTGCGAATGGAACTGAACACTGTGCAGTCATCAGCGAACATCCCCATTTCTGACCTTATGATGGAGGGAAGGTCATTGATGAAGCAGCTGAAGATCGTTGGGCCTAGGACACTGCCCTGAGGAACTCCTGCAGCAATGCCCTGGGGCTGAGATGACTGGCCTCCAACAACCACTGCCATCTTCCTTTGTGCCAGGTATGACTCCAGCCACTGGAGAGTTTTCCCCCTGATTCCCATTGACTTCAATTTTACGAGGGCTCCTTGGTGCCACACATCGGTCAAATGCTGCCTTGATGTCAAGGGCAGTCACTCTCACCTCACCTCTGGAATTCAGCTCTTTTGTCCATGTTTGGACCAAGGCTGTAATGAGGTCTGGAGCCGAGTGGTCCTGGCGGAACCCAAACTGAGCATCGGTGAGCAGGTTATTGGTGAGTAAGTGCCGCTTGATAGCACTGTCGACGACACCTTCCATCACTTTGCTGATGATTGAGAGTAGACTGATGGGGCGCTAATTGGCCGGATTGGATTTGTCCTGCTTTTTGTGGACAGGACATACCTGGGCAATTTTCCACATTGTCGGGTGGATGCCAGTGTTGTAGCTGTACTGGAACAGCTTGGCTAGAGGCGCAGCTAGTTCTGGAGCACAAGTCTTCAGCACTACAGCTGGGATGTTGTCGGGGCCCATAGCCTTTGCTGTATCCAGTTCACTCAGCCGTATCTTGATATCACGTGGAGTGAATCGAATTGGCCGAAGACTGGCTTCCGTGATGGTGGGGATATCGGGAGGAGGCTGAGATGGATTATCCACTCGGCACTTCTGGCTGAAGATGGTTGCAAACGCTTCAGCCTTGTCTTTTGCACTCACGTGCTGGACTCCGCCATCATTGAGAATGGGGATGTTTGCAGAGCCTCCTCCTCCCGTTAGTTGTTTAATTGTCCACCACCATTCACGACTGGATGTGGCAGGACTGCAGAGCTTTGATCTGATCCGTTGGTTGTGGAATCGCTTAGCTCTGTCTATAGCATGTTGCTTCCGCTGTTTAGCATGCATGTAGTCCTGAGTTGTAGCTTCACCAGGTTGGCACCTCATTTTTAGGTACGCCTGATGCTGCTCCTGGCATGCTCTTCTACACTCCTCATTGAACCAGCGTTGATCCCCTGGCTTGTTGGTAATGGTAGAGTGAGGAATATGCCGGGCCATGAGGTTACAGATTGTGCTGGAATACAATTCTGCTGCTGCTGATGGCCCACAGCGCCTCATGGATGCCCAGTTTTGAGCTGCTAGATCTGTTCTGAATCTATCCCATTTAGCACGGTGGTGGTGCCACACAACACGTTGGATGGTGTCCTCAGTGCGAAGACGGGATTTCATCTCCACGATGACTGTGCGGTGGTCACTCCTACCAATGCTGTCATGGACAGATGCATTTGCGACAGGTAGATTGGTGAGGACGAGGTCAAGTAAGTTTTTCCCTCGTGTTGGTTCGCTCACCACCTGCCGCAGGCCCAGTCTAGCAGCTATGTCCTTCAGGACTCGGCCAGCTCGGTCAGTTGTGGTGCCACCGAGCCACTCTTGGTGATGGACATTGAAGTCCCCCACCCAGAGTACATTTTGTGCCCTTGCTACCCTCAGTGCTTCCTCCAAGTGGTGTTCAACATGGAGGAGGACTGATTCATCAGCTGAGGGAGGACAGTAGGTGGTAATCATCAGGAGCTTTCCTTGCCCATGTTTGACCTGATGCCATGAGATTTCATGGGGTCCAGAGTCAATGTTGAGGACTCCCAGGGCCACTCCCTCCTGACTGTATATCACTGTACCGCCACCTCTGGTGGGTCTGTCCTGCCGGTGGGACAGGACATACCCAGGGATGGTGATGGAAGAGTCTGGGACGTTGGCTGAAAGATATGATTCTGTGAGTATGGCTATGTCAGGCTGTTGCTTGACGAGTCTGTGGGACAGCTCTCCCAATTTTGGCACAAGTCCCCAGATGTTAGTAAGGAGGACCTTTCAGGGTCGACTGGGCTTGGTGTTTTGCCGTTGTCGTGTCCGGTGCCTAGTGGTCCGATGCCGGGTGGTCCGTCCGGTTTTATTCTTATTTTGACATTTTGTAGCGAGATTTTACAACTGAGTGGCTTGCTAGGCCATTTCAGAGGGCAATTAAGAATCAACCACATTGCTGTGGGTCTGGAGTCACATGTAGGCCAGACCGGGTAAGGGCGGCAGGCTTCCTTCCCTAAAGGACATTAGTGAACCAGATGGGTTGTTATGACAATCCGGTCGTTTCATGGCCATCATTACTGATACTAGTATTTTAATTCCAGATTTTTTATTTAATTAATTGGCTCTGGTACAGACCGGGTGTCAGTGACTTTGTACAGACCGGGTGTCAGTGAGCCTTCATAGATCGGGAGACAGTAAGTCTGTCCAAACCTGGAGTCAGTGACTCGGTACAGGCCGGGGAGTCAGTGACTCTGTACAGATCGGAATCAGTGAATCTGTACAGACAGGGAGTCAGTGAATCGCTACAGGCCGGAAGTCCGTGACTCTATATGGACCGGAATCAGTGACTCTTTTCAGACAGTGAGTCAGTTAACCTGTGCAGACCTGGATTCAGTGGCTCTCAACAGATCGGGTGTCAGTGACTCTGTACAGACCGGAAGTCAGTGACTCTGTAGAGACCGGGAGTCAGTGGCTCTGTAAGACCTGGAGTCAGTAACTCTGTACAAACCAGGCGTCAGTGACTCCGTACAGACCCATAGTCTGTGAGTCTGTACAGACCGGGAGTCAGTGACACTGTACAGTCGGGGTGTCAGTGTGGCTGTACAGACCTGGTGTCGGTGAATCTGCACAGAGCGGGAGTCAGTTACTCCGTACAGAACGGGAGTCAATTACTCTGTACAGGCCGGGAGTCAGCGACTCTGTGCAGTTCGGAATCAGTGATAATGTACAGACCTGGAGTCAGCGACTCTGTGCAGAGCGGGAGTCAGTGATTCTGTACCGACGGAAAGTCGGTGACTCTGTACAGACCGGAATCAGTGACTCTGTGCAGACAGTGAGTGAGTGAATCTGCACAGACCTGGAGTCACTGGCTCTGTACAGGCCGGGTGTCAATGAATCTTTACAGAACGGGTGTCAGTGAGTCTTCATCGATCGGGAGTCAGTAAGTCTGTACAGACAGGGAGTCAGTATCTTGGTGCAGGCCGGGGAGTCAGAGACTCTGGAAAGATCGGAATCATTGACTATGTATAGAGAGGGAGTCAGTGACTCTGTACATACCGGTGGTCAGTGGCTCTGTAAGACCGGGAATCAGTAACTCTGTACAGCCCTGCAGTCAGTGACTCGGTACAGACCGGAATCAGTGAATCTGAACAGACAAGGAATCAGTGAATCTGTAGAGGCCGGGAGTCCGTGAATCTGTATGGACCGGAATCAGTGACTCTTTTCAGACAGTGAGTCAGTGAACCTGTGCAGACCTGGAGTCAGTGGCTCTCTGCAGATCGGGTGGCAGTGATTCTGTACAGAGCTGAGGTCAGTGACTCTGTAGAGACCGGGAGTCAGTGGCTCTGTAAGAGCGGGAGTCAGTAACTCTGAACAGACCGGGATTTAGTAACTCTGAACAGACCGGGCGTCAGTGACTCTGTACTGTCGGGGAGTCAGTGATTCTGTACAGACCTGGAGTCGGTGTCTCTGTACAGGTCGGGAGTCAGTGACTCTGTACAGTTCGGAATCATTGATTATGTACAGGCCTGGAGTCAGCGACTCTGTACAGACCGGGAGTCAGTGATTCTGTCCGTACCGCAAGTCGGTGACTCTGTACAGACCGGCAGTCAGTGATTCTGTACGGCCCGGGAGTCAGTTACTCTGCCCAGACCGGGAGTCAGTGAATGTGCATCGACCGGAAGTCAATTACTATGCACAGACCGGGAGTCAGTGACTCTGTTCAGACCGGGTGTCAGTGACAGTGGACAGACTGGGTATCAATGGCTCTCTGCAGACCGTGAGTCAGTGAGTCTTCATAAACCGGGAGTCAATAACTTTGAACGGAACGAGAGTTAGTGACTCTGTGCTGACCTGGAGTGAGTGACGCTGCACAGACCGGGAGTCAGTGACTCTTTACAGACGGTGTGTCAGTGATTCTCTACAGACCGGGAGTCAGTGACTGTACAGGCCGGGAGTCAGTGTCTATGTGCAGACAGGAATCAGTGAATCTGTAGAGACAGAGAGTCAGTGAATCTGTACAGGCCGGGAGTCCGTGACTCTGTATGGACCGGAATCAGTGACTCTGTTCAAACATTGAGTCAGTGAAACTGTGCTGACCTTGAGTCAGTGGCTTTGTACAGATCGGGTGTCAGTGTCTCTGTGCAGACCGAAGTCAGTGACTGTGTACAGGCCGGGGAGTCAGTGACTCTGTACAGACCTGGAGTCAGTGACTGTGTACGGACCGGGAGTCAGTGACTTGTTGCAGACGGGGTGTCAGTCACTCTGTGCAAGGCACTACCTTCCGGTCTGTACCGAGTCACTGACACGGACAGTTCGTGACTGCGTACAGACAGGAATCAGCGACTCTGTGCAGACAGCGAGTCAGTGAATCTGTACATACCGAGAGTCAGTGGATCTGTACAGACCGGGAGTCAGTGACTCTGTAGGACCGGGAGTCACTGACTCTGTACGGACCTGGAGTCAGTGTCTCCGCGCAGACCGGGATTCAATGGCTCTGTGCAGACCGGGAGTCGGTGATTTTGTACGGACTTGAAGTCGGTGACTCTGACGGAAGTCACTGACTCTGCATAGACCGGAAGTCAGTTACTCAGTACAAACCGGGATTCAGTGACTCTCTACGGACCGGGAGTCAGTGAATTTTTACAGACGGGGTGTCACTGACTCTCTGCAGAGTAAATTCCTTCCGGTCTGTACAGAATCACTGACACCGAGAGTTCGTGACTCTGTGCAGACATGGAGTCAGCGACTCTGTTGGACCGGGAGTCTCTGACTCTGTACGGACCATGCGTCAGTGGCTCTGTACAGACCGGGTGTCAGTGATTCTGTACAGACCTGGAGTCAGGGTCCCTGTGCAGACCGGGATTCAATGGCTCTGTGCAGACCGGGAGTTGGTTATTCTGTACGGACTTGAAGGCGGTGACTCTGTGAAGACCGGAAGTCAGTGACTTTGCATAGACCGGACGTCAGTTACTCTGCACAGACCGGGAGTCAGTGACTGTGCATAGCGGGATTCAATGAATCTCTGCAGACCTGGAGTCAGTGAATCTGTACAGAACGGGAGTTAGTGGCTCTGTGCAGACTGGGAGTCAGTGATTCCGTCCAGACCGGGTGTCAGTGAGTCTTTACAGACCTGGAGTCAGTCTCTCTGAACAGACAGAGTGTTAGTGACTCTGTCCAACCGGGAGTCAGTGACGCTGTACGACCGGGAGTCAGTGATGCTGTGCAGACCTGGAGTCAATGACTCTGCACAGACCTGGAGTCAGTTACTCTGTATAGAACGGGAGTCAATTACTCTGTACAGGCCGGGAGTCAGCGAATCTGCGCAGTTCGGAATCATTGATTATGTACAGACCTGGAGTCAGCGACTCTGTACAGAGCCGGAGTCAGTGATTCTGTACCGACCGGAAGTCGGTGACTCTGTACAGACCGAAATCAGAGACTCGGTACAGGCCGGGGAGTCAGTGACTTTGTCCAGATCGGGAGTTTGTAAGTCTGTACAGACCGGGTGTCAGTGACTCTGTCCAGGCCGGGGAGTCAGTGACTCTGTAAAGATCGGAATCATTGACTCTGTACAGAGAGGGAGTCAGTGACTCTGTACGCACCGTTAGTCAGTGGCTCTGAAAGACCGGGAATCAGTAACTCTGAACGGACCGGGCGTCAGTGACTCCATACGGACCCGGAGTCTGTGAGTTTCGTTGGACCGGAAGTCAGTTTCTCTGTACAGTCTGGGAGTCATTGATTCTGTACAGACCTGGAGTCGGAGACTCTGCGCAGGCCGGGAGTCAGTGACTCTGTACAGTTCGAAATCATTGATTATGTACAGACCTGGAATCAGCCACTCTGTGCAGACCGGGAGTCAGTGATTCTGTACGGCCCGGGAGTCAGGTACTCTCTCCAGACGGGTAGTCAGTGAATCTGCATCGACCGGAAGTCAATTACTATGTACAGACCGGGAGTCGGTGATTCTGTACGGACTTGAAGTCGGTGACTCTGTGCAGACCGGAAGTCAGTGACTCTGCACAGACCGGACGTCAGTTACTCTGCACAGACCGGGAATCAGTGACTCTGTGCATAGCGGGATTCATTGACTCCCTGCAGACCTGGAGTCAGTGAATCTGTACAGACCGGGAGTAAATGGCTCTGTGCAGAAATGGAGTCAGTGATTCTGTCCAGACCGGGTGTCAGTGAGTCTTAACAGACCGGGAGTCAGTATCTCTGAACGTACCGAGTGTTAGTGACTCTGTCCAACCGGGAGTCAGTGACGCTGTCCGACCGGGAGTCAGTGATGATGTGCAGACCAGGAGTCAGTGACTCTGCACAGACCGTGAGTCAATTACTCTGTATATAACGGGAGTCAATTACTCTGTCCAGGCCGGGAGTCACCGATTCTGTGCAGTTCGGAATCATTGATTATGTACAGACCTGGAGTCAGCGACTCTGCACAGAGCGGGAGTCAGTGATTCTCTACCGACCGGAAGTCGGCGACTCTGTACAGACCGGAATCAGTGACTCGGTACAGGCCGTGGAGTCAGTGACTCTGTACAGATTGGGAGTCAGTAAGTCTGTACAGACGGGGAGTCAGTGAGTCGGTACAGGCCGGGGAGTCAGTGACTCTGTAAAGATCGGAATCATTGATTCTGTGCAGAGAGGGAGTCAGTGACTCTGTGCACACCGGTAGTCAGAGGCTCTGTAAGACCGGGATCAGTGAATCTGTACAGACATTGAGTCAGTGAATCTGTACAGGCCGGGAGTCTGTGACTCTGTATGGACCGGAATCAGTGACCTTTTTAGACAGTGATTCAGTGAACCTGTGCAGACCTGGAGTCACTGGCTCTCTACAGATCGGGTGTCAGTGACTCTGTACAGACCGAAAGTCAGTGATTCTGTAGAGACCGGGAGTCAGTGGCTCTGTAAGACCGGGAGTCAGTAACTCTGTACAGACCGGGCGTCAGTGACTCCGTACAGACCCGTAGTCTGTGAGTCAGTACAGACCGGGAGTCAGTGACTCTGTACAGTTCGGAGTCATTGATTATGTACAGACCTGGAGTCAGCTACTCTGTACAAACCGGGAGTCAGTGATTCTGTACGGCCCGGGTGTCAGTTACTCTGTCCAGACCGGGAGTCAGTGAATCTGCATCGACCGGAAGTCAATTACTATGTACAGACCTGGATTCAGTGACATTGTTCAGACCGGGAGTCAGTGACATTGTACAGACTGGGTATCAATGACTCTCAGCAGACCGGGAGTCAATGAGTCTTCATAGACCGGGAGTCAATAACTTTGAACGGAACGAGAGTTAGTGACTCTGTGCTGACCTGGAGTTAGTGACACTGCACAGACCGGGAGTCAGTGTCTGTACAGGCCGGGAGTCAGTTTCTCTGTACAGACCGGAATCAGTGAATCTGTACAGACAGGGAGTCAATGAAACTGTACAGGCCGGGAGTCCGTGACTCTGTATGGACCGGAATCAGTGACTCTGTTGAGACAGTGAGTCAGTGAAACTGTGCAGAACTGGGGTCAGTGGCTCTGTACAGATCGCGTGTCAGTGACTCTGTGCAGACCGAAGTCAGTGACTCTGTACAGACCTGGATTCAGTGACTCTGTACAGAAAGGGAGTCAGTGAATCTGTACATACCGAGAGTCAGTGAATCTGCACAGACCTGAGTCAGTGACTCTGCACAGACCGTGCATAAGTGACTCTGTACAGACCTGGAGTCAGTGAGTCTGTACAGACCAGGAGTAAGTGACACTATACAGACCGAGAGGCAGTGATTCGGTAAGGACCGTGAGTCAGTCCCTCTATACAAACCGGAGTCAGTGAGTCTGTGCAGACTACGAGTCAATAATTCTGTACAGGCCGGTCGTCAGTGATTCTTTACAGACCTGAATTCAGTGTCGTAGTCCAGACTGGGAATCGGTGTTTCTGTACGGACCGGAACTCGGTGAGTCTGTACAGACCGGGCGTCAGTGACTCTTTGAAGACCGGGAGTCGGTCACTGTGTACAGACCGGGTGGCCGTGATTCTGTACAGACCTGGAATCAGTTGCTGTGCACAGACCTGGAGTCGGGTTCTCTGCACAGACCGGGAGTCAGTGGTTCTGTACAGACCGAGAGTTAGTGACTTTGAACAGACAGGGATTCAGTGACTCTGCATAGAACGGAAGTCAGATTCGCTGCACGGACCGGACGTCAGTGTTTCTGGACAGAAAGGGAATCAGTGACACTGTGCAGACCTGGATTCAGTGTCTCTGTGCAGACAGTTAGTCAGTGAATCTGTACAGACCTGGAGTCATTGATTCAGTACAGACCTGGAGTCAGTTTCGCTGTACAGACCGGGATTCAATGGCTCTGTGCAGACAGGGAGTCAGTGATTCTGTACAGACCGGGAGTCAGTGAGTCTTTACAGACCGGGAGTCAGGAACTCTGAACAGACCGATTGTTAGTGACTCTGTCCAACCGGGAGTCATCGACTCTGTGCAGTTCGGAATCATTGATTATGTACAGACCTGGGGTCAGCGACTCTGCACAGACCGGGAGTCAGTTACTCTGTACGGAACTGGAGTCAATTACTCTGTACAGGCCGGGATTCATCGACTCTGTGCAGTTCGGAATCATTGATTATGTACAGACCTGGGGTCAGCGACTCTGCACAGAGTGGGAGTCAGTGATTCTGTACCGACATGAAGTCGATTACTCTGTACAGACCGGAATCAGTGAATCTGTGCAGGCAGTGAGTCAGTGAATCTGCACAGACCTGTACAGGGCGGATGACAGTGACTCTGTACAGACCGGGTGTAAGTGAGTCTTCAGAGATCGGGAGTCAGTTAGTCTGAACAGACCGGGAGTCAGTGACTATGTACAGATCGGAATCATTGACTCTGTACTGAGAGGGAGTCAGTGACTCTGTAAGACCGGGAATCAGTAACTCTGTACAATCCTGCAGTCAGTGACTCTGTACGGACTGGGAGTCAGTTACTTTGTACAGACGGGGTGTCAGTGACTCTCTACAGAATCACGGCCTTCCGGTCTGTACAGAGTCACTGACACCGAGAGTTCGTGACTCTGTACAGACCTGGAGTCAGTGACTCTGCACAGACCGGGAGTCAGTGACTGTATCGGCCGGGGGTGAGTGTCTCTGTACAGAAAGGAATCAGTGAATCTGTACAGACAGTGAGTCAGTGAATCTGTACAGGCCGGGAGTCCGTGACTCTGTATGGATCGGATCAGTGACTCTGTTCAGACCGCGAGTCACTGAAACTGTGCAGACCTGGGGTCAGTGTGTCTGTACAGATCGGGTGTCAGTGACTCTGTGCAGACCGGAACTCAGTGACTGTGTACAGGCCGGGGAGTCAGTGACTCTGTACAGACCTGGAGTCAGTGACTCTGTACGGACCGGGAGTCAGTGACTTTGTACAGACGGGGTGTCAGTGACTCTCTGCAGAGTCACTGCCTTCCGGTCTGTAAAGAGTCACTGACACCGAGAGTTCGTGACTCTGTACAGACCGGAATCAGTGACTCTGTACAGACAGGGAGTCAGTGAATCTGTACATACCGAGAGTCAGTGAATCTGTACAGACCGGGAGACAGCCACTCTGTAGGACCGGGAATCACTGACTCTGTACGGAACTGGAGTCAGTGTCTCTGTACAGACAGTTTTTTCAGTGAATCTGTGCAGACTTGGCGTCAGTGATTATGTACAGAGCGGGAGTCAGTGACTCGGAACAGGCGGGGGAGTCAGTGACTCTGTACAGACCGGTAGTCAGTGGCTCTGTAAGACCGGGAATCAGAAACTCTGTACAGTCCTGCAGTCAGTGACTCTGTACGGACCGGGAGTCAGTGACTTTGTACAGACGGGGTGACTGTGACTGTACAGGCCTGGAGTTAGTGTCTCTGTACAGACCAGAATCAGTGAATCTGTACAGACAGGGAGTCAGTGAATCTGTACAGGCCGGGAGTCCGTGATTCTGTATGGACCGGAATCAGTGACTCTGTTGAGACAGTGAGTCAGTGAAACTGTGCAGACCTGGAGTCAGTGGCTCTGTACAGATTGGGTGTCAGTGACTCTGTGCAGACCGGATGTCAGTGACTGTGTGCAGGCCGGGGAGTCAGTGACTCTGTACAGACCTGGAGTCAGTGACTTTGTACAGACGGGGTGTCAGTGACTCTCTGCAGAATCACTGCCTTCCGGTCTGCACAGAGACACTGACACCGAGAGTTCGTGACTCTGTACAGACCGGAATCAGTGACTCTGTACAGACAGGGAGTCAGTGAATCTGTACAGACCTGAAGTCAGTGTCCCTGTGCACGCCGGGATTCAATGGCTCTGTGCAGACCGGGAGTCGCTGAATCTGTACGGACTTGAAGTCAGTTACTCTGCACAGACCGGGAGATAGTGGCTCTGTGCAGAACGGGAGTCAGTGATTCTGTCCAGACCGGGTGTCAGTGAGTCTTAAAAGACCGGGAGTCAGTATCTCTGAACGTACCGAGTGTTAGTGACTCTGTCCAACCCGGAATAAGTGACGCTGTCCGACCGGGAGTCAGTGATGATGTGCAGACCAGGAGTCAGTGACTCTGCACAGACCGTGAGTCAATTACTCTGTACAGGCCGGGAGTCACCGACTCTGTGCAGTTCGGAATCATTGATTATGTACAGACCTGGAGTCAGCGACTCTGTCCAGAGCGGGAGTCAGTGATTCTGCACCGACCGGAAGTCGACGACTCTGTACAGACCTGAATCAGGGACTCGGTACAGGCCGTGGAGTCAGTGACTCTGTACAGACCGGGATCAGTGAATCTGTACAGACATTGAGTCAGTGAAACTGTGCAGACCTGGAGTCAGTGGCTCTCTACAGATCGGATGTCAGTGACTCTGTACAGACCGAAAGTCAGTGACTCTGTCGAGACCGGGAGTCAGTGGCTCTGTAAGACCGGGAATCAGTAACTCTGTACAGACCGGGCGTCAGTGACTCCGTACTGACCCGTAGTCTGTGAGTCAGTACAGACCGGGAGTCAGTGACTCTGGACAGTCGGGGTGTCATTGATTCTGGACAGACCTGGAGTCGGTGACTCTGTACAGGCCGGGAGTCAGTAACTCTGTACAGTTCGGAGTCGTTGATTATGTACAGACCTGGAGTCAGCGACTCTGTACAAACCGGGAGTCAGTGATTCTGTACGGCCCGGGTGTCAGTTACTCTGTCCAGACCGGGAGTCAGTGAATCTGCATCGACCGGAAGTCAATTACCATGTACAGACCTGGAGTCAGTGACTCTGTTCAGACCGGGAGTCAGTGACATTGTACAGACTGGGTATCAATGACTCTCAGCAGACCGGGAGTCAATGAGTCTTCATAGACCGGGAGTCAATAACTTTGAACGGAACGAGAGTTAGTGACTCTGTGCTGACCTGGAGTTAGTGACACTGCACAGACCGGGAGTCAGTGACTTTACAGGCCGGGAGTCAGTTTCTCTGTACAGAAGGGAGTCAGTGAAACTGTACAGTTACTTTGTACAGACGGGGAGTCACTGACAACGAGAGTTCGTGACTCTGTACAGACCGGAATCAGTGACACTGTACAGAAAGGGACTGAGTGAATCTGTACATACCGAGAGTCAGTGAATCTGCACAGACCTGATTAAGTGACTCTGCACAGACTGTGCATAAGTGACTCTGCACAGACCTGGAGTCAGTGACTGTATTCAGACCGAGAGGCAGTGATTCGGTAAGGACCGTTGGTCAGTACCTCTATACAAACCGGAGTCAGTGAGTCTGTGCAGACTACGAGTCAATAATTCTGTGCAGGCCGGTCGTCAGTGATTCTCTACAGACCTGAATTCAGTGACGTTGTCCAGACCGGGAATCGGTGTTTCTGTACAGACCGGAAATCGGTGAGTCTGTACAGACCGGGCGTCAGTGACTCTTTGAAGACGGGGAGTCGGTCACTGCGTACAGACCGGGTGTCCGTGATTCTGTACAGACCTGGAATCAGTTACTGTGCACAGACCTGGAGTCGGGTTCTCTGCACAGACCGGGAGTCAGTGGTTCTGTACAAAACGGGAATCTGTGATTCTGTCCGGACCGGGAGTCAGTGAATCTGTACAGACAGGGAATCATTGACACTGTACAGACCGAGAGTTAGTGACTTTGAACAGACAGGGATTCAGTGACTCTGCATGGACTGGAAGTCAGATTCGCTGCACGGACCGGAAGTCAGTGATTCTGGACAGAAAGGGAATCAGTGACTCTGCATAGACCGGGAATCAGTGACACTGTGCAGACCTGGATTCAGTGTCTCTGTACAGACAGTTAGTCAGTGAATCTGTACAGACCTGGAGTCATTGATTCAGTACAGACCTGGAGTCAGTTTCGCTGTACAAACCGGGAGTCAGTGACTTCTCTGCAGACCTGGAGTCAGTGAGTCTGTGCAGACCTGGAGCAAGTGACGATGTACAGACCGGGAGTCAGTGAGTCTGTTCAGAGCGGGAATCACTGACCCTGTACTGACAGGGAATCATTGACCCTGTACATACCGAGAGTTGGTGACTTTGTACAGACAGGATGTGAGTTTCTCTGTATGGACCGTGAGTCATTGACTCTGTGTAGACCAGAAATCAGTGACTCTGTGCAGACCGGAAGTCAGTGACATTGCATAGACCGGAAGTCAGTTTCGCTGCACGGACCGGATGTCAGTGTCTCTGCACCGACAACGAGTCAGTGACTCTGTGCAGCTCGGTTGTCAGTGATTCTGTACAGAGCGGGAGTCATTGATTCTGTGCAAACCTGGAGTCAGTGACTCTGTACAGACCTGAAATCAGTGACGCTGTGCAGACCGGCAGTAAGTGACTCTGTACAGACCTGGAGTGGGGTTCTCTGTACAGATCGGGAGTCAGTGGTTCTGTACAGAACGGTAGTCCGTGATTCTGTAAGGACCGGGAGTCAGTGAATCGGTACAAACGGGGAGGCATTGATTGTTTACAAACCTGGAATCAGTGACTCTGTACAGACCGAGATCCAGGGAGTCGGTGCAGACCTGGAGGCAGTGAGTCTGTGCAGACCTGGAGCAAGTGACGATGGACAGACCGGGATTCAGTGAGTCTGTCCAGACCGAGAGGTAGTCGCTTTGCACAGACAGGGACAGTAACTTATTTAGACTGTGTGTCATTGACTCTGTGCAGACCAGCAATCAGTGAGTCTGCACAGACCAGGAGTCAGTGACTCTGTCCAGACCTGGGGACAGAGTGTCTGAACAGACCTGGAGTCAGTGACGCTGTACAGTCCTGGAGTCATTTACTCTGTATGGAACCGGAGTCTTTGATTCTGTACAGACCAGGAGTCAGTGAGTCTGTACAGACCGGGAGTCAGTGAATCTGTATGGACCGTGAGTCATTGAATCTGTGCAGACCAGCAATCAGTGACGCTGTGCAGACCGGGATTCAGTGACAGTGCATAGACCGGAAGTCAGTTTCGCTGCACGGACCGGAAGTCGGTGACTCTGTACAGACCGGGAGTTAGTGACTCTATGCGACCGGGAGTCGGTGACTCTGTACAGGCCTGGAGTCAGTGACTCTGCACAGAACGGGAGTCAGTGATTCTCTACAGACCGGGAGTCATTGATTCTGTACAGACCTGGAGTCAGTGACTCTGTGCAGACCAGCAATCAGTGAGTCAGCACAGACCGGGAGTCAGTGACAGTGCTTCGACCGGAAGTCAGTTTCGCTGCACGGAATGGAAGTCAGTGGCTCTGTACAGACCGGGTTTCAGTATCTCTGTCGGACCGGGAGTCAGTGACTCTGTACAGACCAGGAGTCACTGACTCTGTACAGACCTGGAGTCAGTTACTCTGTACAGACCGGGAGTCAATGAGATTGTTCAGACCGGGAGTCAGTTAATCTGTACAGTCGGGGAGTCATTGATTCTGTGCAGACCTGGAGTCAGTGACTCTGTACAGAACTGACGACACTGGCTCTGCACAGAGCGGGAGTCAGTGACACTGTGTAGATCGGGAGTCAGTGACTGTACAGACCGGGAGTCAGTGACAATGTACAGACCTGGAGTCAGCAACTCTGTGCAGACGGGAGTAAGTGACTCTGTAGAGACCGGGAGTCAGTGATTCTGTACCATCCGGGAGTCGGTGACTCTGTACAGGCCGGCAGTTAGTGACTCTGTACGGACCGGAAACAGTGACTCTGTACAGAAAGGGAGTCACTGGCTCTGCAGAGACCTGGAGTCAGTGAATCTGTACAAAACTTGGAGTCATTGACGCTGTACCGACCGGATTCCAGTGACTCCGTGCAGACCTGGAGTCAATGAGTCTGTGCAGACCTGGAACAAGTGACGATGCACAGACCGGGAGTCAGTGAGTCTGTTCAGAGCGGGAATCACTGACACTGTACTGACAGGGAATCATTGACCCTGTACATACCGAGAGTTGGTGATTTTTTACAGACAGGGTGTCAGTTACTCTGTATGGGCAGCGAGTCATTGACTCTGTGCAGACCAGAAATCAGTGACTCTGTGCAGACCGGAAGTCAGTGACACTGCATAGACCGGAAGTCAGTTTCGCTGCACGGACCGAATGTCAGTGACTCTGCACGACCGGGAGTCAGTGACTCTGTGCTGACCTGGAGTCAGTGACACTGTGTCGACCGGGAGTCAGTGACTCTGTACAGACCAAAATCATTGACTCTGTAAAGACAGGGAGTCGGTGAATCTGAACATACCGAGAGTAAGTGGCTCTGTTCACACCGGTTGTTAGTGTCTCTGTAGGACCGGGAGTCAGTGAATCGGTACAGACCTGGAGTCACTGTCTCTGTGCAGACCGGGAGTCAGTGAATCTGTACAGACCGGATTCAGTGACTTTGCACAGAGCGGTATTCAGTGACTCCGTACAGACGGGGAATTATTGATTAAAGACAGACCTGGAGTTAGCGACTCTGTCCAGACCTGGGGACAGAGGGTCTGGAGAGGTCGGTCGTCAGTGATTCTGCACAGACGGGGAGTCATTGATTCTGCACAGACGTGGTGACATTGATTCTGTGCAGACCTGGAGTCAGTGACTCTGTACAGACCTGAAATCAGTGACGCTGTCCAGAACGGGAGTAAGAGTCTCTGCACAGACCTGGAGTCGGGATCTCTGTACAGACCGGAAGTCAGTGGTTCTGTACACAACGGGAGTCTGTGATTCTGTACGGACCGGGAGTCAGTGAATCGGTACAGTCGGGGTGTCATTGATTCTATACAGAACTGGAAACAGTGACTCTGTAAAAAACCTGGATTCAGAGACGCTGCACAGACCGGGATCCAGTGACTCCGTACAGACCTGGAGTCAGTGAGTCTGTACATACCTGGAGCAAGTGATGATGTAAAGACCGGTAGTCAGTGAGTCTGTACAGACCGGGAATCAATGACCCTGTACTGAAAGGCAATCATTTACCTTGTACAGACCGAGAGTTAGTGAATTTGTACAGACAGGGAATCAGTGGACTCTGTACAGACCGGGAGTCAGTGATTCTGTACGGACCGGGAGTCGGTGACACTGTACAGACCGGGAGTTAGTGACGCTGTAAAGACCAGAGTCAGTGTCTCTGTTTTGACCACGAGTCAGTGACTCTGTACAAGTCAGTAGTCAGTGATTCTGTCCAGACGGGGAGTCGTTGA
Source organism: Heptranchias perlo (assembly GCF_035084215.1). Classification (NCBI taxonomy): domain Eukaryota; kingdom Metazoa; phylum Chordata; class Chondrichthyes; order Hexanchiformes; family Hexanchidae; genus Heptranchias; species Heptranchias perlo. The sequence continues at coordinate 124,765 of NW_027139354.1, forward strand.
TTCTGTACAGACGTGGAGTCATTGATTCTGTACAGACCTGGAGTCAGTAACTCTATGGAGACCGGTAGTCAGTGTCTCTGTACAGACGGGGAATTATTGATTATATATAGACCTGGAGCCAGTGGCGCTGTGCAGACCTGGAGTCAGTGTCTCTGTAGAGACCGAGATTCATTAACTCTGAACAGACCGAGAGTTACTGACTCTGTACGACCGGGAGTCAGTGATGCTGTGCGACGGGGAGTCAGTGACTCTGTACAGACCGGGAGTCAGTGACTCTGTCCAGACCTGGGGACAGATTATCTGTACGAACCTGAAGCCAGTTGCGCTGTACAGACCTGGAGTCATTTACTCTGTATCGAACCGGAGTCAGTGACTCTGTGCAGACCGGCAGTCAGTGACTCTGTACAGAAGGGGAATTATTGATTGTGTACAGACCTGGAGTCAGCGACTCTGTACAGACCTGGAGTCAGTGACTCTGTACAGAAGGGGAATTATTGATTGTGTACAGACCTGGAGTCAGCGAATCTGTACAGACCTGGAGTCAGTGACTCTGTACAGACCTGGAGTTAGTGACTCTGTACAGACCTGGAGTTAGTGACTCTGTACAGACCTGGAGTCAGTGACTCTGTACAGATCGGGAGTCAGTGATTCTGTAAAGACCAGAGTCAGTGTCTCTGCACCGACCACGAGTCAGTGACTCTGTGCAGGTCGGTAGTCAGTGATTCTGTACAGATCGGGAGTTAGTGACTCTGTACAGACCTGGAGTCAGTGACTCTGTACAGATCGGGAGTAAGTGACTCTGTACAGATCGGGAGTTAGTGACTCTGTACAGACCTGGAGTTAGTGACTCTGTACAGACCTGGAGTCAGTGACTCTGTACAGATCGGGAGTTAGTGACTCTGTACAGACCTGGAGTTAGTGACTCTGTACAGACCTGGAGTCAGTGATTCTGTAAAGACCAGAGTCAGTGTCTCTGCACCGACCACGAGTCAGTGACTCTGTGCAGGTCGGTAGTCAGTGATTCTGTACAGACGGGGAGTCATTGATTCTTTACAGACGTGGAGACATTGATTCTGTACAGACCTGGAGTCAGTGACTCTGTGCAGACCTGAAATCAATGACGCTGTCCAGACCGGGAGGAAGAGAATCTGTACAGACCTGGAGTCGGGTTCACTGTACAGACCGGGAGCCAGTGGTTCTGTACAGAACGGGAGTCTGTGATTCTGTACGGACCGGGAGTCAGTGAATCGGTACAAACGGGGAGTCATTGATTCCGTACAGAACTGGAGACAGTGAATCTGTACAAAACCTGGCGTCAGTGGCGCTGCACAGACTGGGATCCAGTGACGATGTACACACCGATAGTCAGTGAGTCTGTACAGACCGGGAATCAAAGACCCTGTACTGAAAGGGAATCATTGACCTTGTACAGACCGAGAGTTAGTTACTTTGTACAGACAGGGAATCAGTGACTCTGTACAGACCGGGAGTCAGTGATTCTGTACAGACCTGGAGTCAGTGACTCTGTACAGATCGGGAGTTGGTAACTCTGTACAGATCGGGGTTGGTGACTCTGTACAGACCTGGAGTCAGTGACTCTGTACAGATCTGGAGTTAGTGACTCTGTACAGACCTGGAGTCAGTGACTCTGTACAGGCCGGGAGTCAGCGATTGTGTGCAGTTCGGAATCATTGATTATGTGCAGACCTGGAGTCAGCGACTCTGTACAGGGCTGGAGTCAGTGGTTATGTACCGACCGAAAGTCGTTGACTATGTACAGACCGGAATCATTGACTCTGTACAGAGAGGGAGTCAGTGACTCTGTGCAGACCGCTAGTCAGTGGCTCTGTAAGACCGGGAATCAGTAACTCTGTACAGTCCAGCAGTCAGTGACGCTGTCCGGACCGGGAGTCAATGACTTTGTACAGACGGGGTGTCTGTGAATGTACAGGCCTGGAGTAAGTGTCTCTGTACAGACCGGAATCAGTGAATCTGTACAGCCAGGGAGTCAGTGAATCTGTACAGGCCGGGAGTCCGTGACTCTTTATGGACCGGAATCAGTGACTCTTTTCAGACAGTGAGTCACTGACTCTGGACAGACCTGAGTCAGTGACTCTGCACAGACCGGCAGTCAGTGACCCTGTGAATACCGAGAGTCAGTGATTCTGCGCAGAACGGAATCAGGGACTCTGTGCAGACAGGTAGTCCGTGAAACTGAACATGCCGAAAGTCAGTGGCTCTGTACAGACCGGTAGTCAGTGTCTCTGTGCAGACCGGGAGTCAATGTCTCTGTGCAGACCGGATTCAGTAATTCTGCACAGCGCGGGAGTCAGTGACTCTGGACAGACCGGGAGTAAGTGAGTCTGTACAGACGGGGAATTAGTGATTATGTGCAAACCTGGAGTCAGCGACTCTGTGCAGACCGAGAGTCAGTAACTTTGAACAAACGGAGAGTTACTGACTCTGTACGACCGGGTGTCAGTGACTCTGAGCAGACCTGGAGTCAGTGACTCTGCACAGACCGGGAGACAGTTACTCTGTATAGAACCGGAGTCAGTGACTCTGTGCAGACCGGCAGTCAGTGAGTCTGTACAGACCGGGAGTCAGTGACTCTGTACAGAAGGGGAATTATTGATTGTGTACAGACCTGGAGTCAGCGACTCTGTACAGACCTGGAGTCAGTGACTCTGTTACAGATCGGGAGTTAGTGACTCTGTACAGACCTGGAGTCAGTGAATCTGTACAGACCTGGAGTTAGTGACTCTGTACAGACCTGGAGTCAGTGACTCTGTACAGATCGGGAGTCAGTGATTCTGTAAAGAGCAGAGTCAGTGTTTCTGCACCGACCACGAGTCAGTGACTCTGTGCAGGTCGGTAGTCAGTGATTCTGTACAGACGGGGAGTCATTGATTCTTTACAGACGTGGAGACATTGATTCTGTACAGACCTGGAGTCAGTGACTCTGTGCAGACCTGAAATCAATGACGCTGTCCAGACCGGGAGGAAGAGAATCTGTACAGACCTGGAGTCGGGTTCACTGTACAGACCGGGAGTCAGTGGTTCTGTACAGAATGGGAGTCTGTGATTCTGTACGGACCGGGAGTCAGTGAATCGGTACAAACGGGGAGTCATTGATTCCGTACAGAACTGGAGACAGTGAATCTGTACAAAACCTGGCGTCAGTGACGCTGCACAGACCGGGATCCAGTGACGATGTACACACCGATATTCAGTGAGTCTGTACAGACCGGGAATCAAAGACCCTGTACTGAAAGGGAATCATTGACCTTGTACAGACCGAGAGTTAGTTACTTTGTACAGACAGGGAATCAGTGACTCTGTACAGACCGGGAGTCAGTGATTCTGTGCAGACCTGGAGTCAGTGACTCTGTACAGACCTGAAATCAGTGACGCTGTCCAGAACGGGAGTAAGAGACTCTGTACAGACCTGGAGTCGGGAACTCTGTACAGACCGGAAGTCAGTGGTTCTGTACACAACGGGAGTCTGTGATTCTGTACGGACCGGGAGTCAGTGAATCGGTACAGTCGGGGTGTCATTGATTCTATACAGAACTGGAAACAGTGACTCTGTACAAAACCTGGATTCAGAGACGCTGCACAGACCGGGATCCAGTGACTCCGTACAGACCTGGAGTCAGTGAGTCTGTGCATACCTGGAGCAAGTGATGATGTAAAGACCGGTAGTCAGTGAGTCTGTACAGACCGGGAATCAATGACCCTGTACTGAAAGGCAATCATTTACCTTGTACAGACCGAGAGTTAGTGAATTTGTACAGACAGGGAATCAGTGGACTCTGTACAGACCGGGAGTCAGTGATTCTGTACGGACCGGGAGTCGGTGACACTGTACAGACCGGGAGTTAGTGACGCTGTAAAGACCAGAGTCAGTGTCTCTGTTTTGACCACGAGTCAGTGACTCTGTACAAGTCAGTAGTCAGTGATTCTGTCCAGACGGGGAGTCGTTGATTCTGTACAGACGTGGAGTCATTGATTCTGTACAGACCTGGAGTCAGTGACTCTGTGCAGACCTGAAATCAATGACGCTGTCCAGACCGGGAGGAAGAGAATCTGTACAGACCTGGAGTCGGGTTCACTGTACAGACCGGGATTCAGTGGTTCTGTACAGAATGGGAGTCTGTGATTCTGTACGGACCGGGAGTCAGTGAATCGGTACAAACGGGGAGTCATTGATTCCGTACAGAACTGGAGACAGTGAATCTGTACAAAACCTGGCGTCAGTGACGCTGCACAGACCGGGATCCAGTGACGATGTACACACCGATAGTCAGTGAGTCTGTACAGACCGGGAATCAAAGACCCTGTACTGAAAGGGAATCATTGACCTTGTACAGACCGAGAGTTAGTTACTTTGTACAGACAGGGAATCAGTGACTCTGTACAGACCGGGAGTCAGTGATTCTGTGCAGACCTGGAGTCAGTGACTCTGTACAGACCTGAAATCAGTGACGCTGTCCAGAACGGGAGTAAGAGACTCTGTACAGACCTGGAGTCGGGAACTCTGTACAGACCGGAAGTCAGTGGTTCTGTACACAACGGGAGTCTGTGATTCTGTACGGACCGGGAGTCAGTGAATCGGTACAGACGGGGTGTCATTGATTCTATACAGAACTGGAAACAGTGACTCTGTACAAAACCTGGATTCAGAGACGCTGCACAGACCGGGATCCAGTGACTCCGTACAGACCTGGAGTCAGTGAGTCTGTGCATACCTGGAGCAAGTGATGATGTAAAGACCGGTAGTCAGTGAGTCTGTACAGACCGGGAATCAATGACCCTGTACCGAAAGGCAATCATTTACCTTGTACAGACCGAGAGTTAGTGAATTTGTACAGACAGGGAATCAGTGACTCTGTACAGACCGGGAGTCAGTGATTCTGTACGGACCGGGAGTCGGTGACACTGTACAGACCGGGAGTTAGTGACGCTGTAAAGACCAGAGTCAGTGTCTCTGTTTTGACCACGAGTCAGTGACTCTGTACAAGTCAGTAGTCAGTGATTCTGTCCAGACGGGGAGTCGTTGATTCTGTACAGACGTGGAGTCATTGATTCTGTACAGACCTGGAGTCAGTAACTCTATGGAGACCGGTAGTCAGTGTCTCTGTACAGACGGGGAATTATTGATTATATATAGACCTGGAGCCAGTGGCGCTGTGCAGACCTGGAGTCAGTGTCTCTGTAGAGACCGAGATTCAATAACTCTGAACAGACCGAGAGTTACTGACTCTGTACGACCGGGAGTCAGTGATGCTGTGCGACGGGGAGTCAGTGACTCTGTACAGACCGGGAGTCAGTGACTCTGTCCAGACCTGGGGACAGATTATCTGTACGAACCTGAAGCCAGTTGCGCTGTACAGACCTGGAGTCATTTACTCTGTATCGAACCGGAGTCAGTGACTCTGTGCAGACCGGCAGTCAGTGACTCTGTACAGAAGGGGAATTATTGATTGTGTACAGACCTGGAGTCAGCGACTCTGTACAGACCTGGAGTCAGTGACTCTGTACAGAAGGGGAATTATTGATTGTGTACAGACCTGGAGTCAGCGAATCTGTACAGACCTGGAGTCAGTGACTCTGTACAGACCTGGAGTTAGTGACTCTGTACAGACCTGGAGTTAGTGACTCTGTACAGACCTGGAGTCAGTGACTCTGTACAGATCGGGAGTCAGTGATTCTGTAAAGACCAGAGTCAGTGTCTCTGCACCGACCACGAGTCAGTGACTCTGTGCAGGTCGGTAGTCAGTGATTCTGTACAGATCGGGAGTTAGTGACTCTGTACAGACCTGGAGTCAGTGACTCTGTACAGATCGGGAGTAAGTGACTCTGTACAGATCGGGAGTTAGTGACTCTGTACAGACCTGGAGTTAGTGACTCTGTACAGACCTGGAGTCAGTGACTCTGTACAGATCGGGAGTTAGTGACTCTGTACAGACCTGGAGTTAGTGACTCTGTACAGACCTGGAGTCAGTGATTCTGTAAAGACCAGAGTCAGTGTCTCTGCACCGACCACGAGTCAGTGACTCTGTGCAGGTCGGTAGTCAGTGATTCTGTACAGACGGGGAGTCATTGATTCTTTACAGACGTGGAGACATTGATTCTGTACAGACCTGGAGTCAGTGACTCTGTGCAGACCTGAAATCAATGACGCTGTCCAGACCGGGAGGAAGAGAATCTGTACAGACCTGGAGTCGGGTTCACTGTACAGACCGGGAGCCAGTGGTTCTGTACAGAACGGGAGTCTGTGATTCTGTACGGACCGGGAGTCAGTGAATCGGTACAAACGGGGAGTCATTGATTCCGTACAGAACTGGAGACAGTGAATCTGTACAAAACCTGGCGTCAGTGGCGCTGCACAGACTGGGATCCAGTGACGATGTACACACCGATAGTCAGTGAGTCTGTACAGACCGGGAATCAAAGACCCTGTACTGAAAGGGAATCATTGACCTTGTACAGACCGAGAGTTAGTTACTTTGTACAGACAGGGAATCAGTGACTCTGTACAGACCGGGAGTCAGTGATTCTGTACAGACCTGGAGTCAGTGACTCTGTACAGATCGGGAGTTGGTAACTCTGTACAGATCGGGGTTGGTGACTCTGTACAGACCTGGAGTCAGTGACTCTGTACAGATCTGGAGTTAGTGACTCTGTACAGACCTGGAGTCAGTGACTCTGTACAGGCCGGGAGTCAGCGATTGTGTGCAGTTCGGAATCATTGATTATGTGCAGACCTGGAGTCAGCGACTCTGTACAGGGCTGGAGTCAGTGGTTATGTACCGACCGAAAGTCGTTGACTATGTACAGACCGGAATCATTGACTCTGTACAGAGAGGGAGTCAGTGACTCTGTGCAGACCGCTAGTCAGTGGCTCTGTAAGACCGGGAATCAGTAACTCTGTACAGTCCAGCAGTCAGTGACGCTGTCCGGACCGGGAGTCAATGACTTTGTACAGACGGGGTGTCTGTGAATGTACAGGCCTGGAGTAAGTGTCTCTGTACAGACCGGAATCAGTGAATCTGTACAGCCAGGGAGTCAGTGAATCTGTACAGGCCGGGAGTCCGTGACTCTTTATGGACCGGAATCAGTGACTCTTTTCAGACAGTGAGTCACTGACTCTGGACAGACCTGAGTCAGTGACTCTGCACAGACCGGCAGTCAGTGACCCTGTGAATACCGAGAGTCAGTGATTCTGCGCAGAACGGAATCAGGGACTCTGTGCAGACAGGTAGTCCGTGAAACTGAACATGCCGAAAGTCAGTGGCTCTGTACAGACCGGTAGTCAGTGTCTCTGTGCAGACCGGGAGTCAATGTCTCTGTGCAGACCGGATTCAGTAATTCTGCACAGCGCGGGAGTCAGTGACTCTGGACAGACCGGGAGTAAGTGAGTCTGTACAGACGGGGAATTAGTGATTATGTGCAAACCTGGAGTCAGCGACTCTGTGCAGACCGAGAGTCAGTAACTTTGAACAAACGGAGAGTTACTGACTCTGTACGACCGGGTGTCAGTGACTCTGAGCAGACCTGGAGTCAGTGACTCTGCACAGACCGGGAGACAGTTACTCTGTATAGAACCGGAGTCAGTGACTCTGTACAGGCCGGGGGTTAGTCACTTAGTACGGACCGGAATCAGTGATTCTGTACAGACAGGGAGTCCGTGAATATGTACCGGACGGGAGTCAGTCACCCTGTGCAGACCTGGAGTCAGTTGCTCTGCGTAGAACGGGTGTCAGTGACTGTGTACAGGCCGGGAGTTTGTGACTCTGTCCGGACCGGAATCAGTGATTCTGTAAAGAAAAGGAATCAGTGGCTCTGTACAGACCTGGAGTCAGTGACTCTGTACAGACCTTAAGTCAGTGACGCTGTGCAGACCGGGAGTAAGTGACTCTGTCCAGACCTGGAGCCAGTGACGCTGCACAGACCTGGGGTCAGTGTCTCTGTGCAGACCGAGAATCAGTAACTTTGAACAGACCGAGAGTTACTGACTCTGTACGACCGGGAGTCAGTGACGCTGTACGACGGGGAGTCAGGGACTCTGTATAGAACAGGAGTCACTGACTCTGTACAGACGGGGAGTTAGTGACTCTGTACGCACCGGAATCAATGATTCTGTGCAGTCTGGGAGTCAGTTTATCTGTACAGGACGGGAGTCAGTCATTCTGTACAGACCTGGAGTCACTGTCTCCCTACAGACCGGGAGTCAGTGATTCTGTACGGACCGGGTGTCAGTTACTCTGTACAGACCGGGAGTCAGTGAATCTGCATCGACCGGAAGTCAGTTACTCTTTACAGACCGGGAGTCAGTGACTCTGTGCAGACCAGTAGTCAGTGACTTTGTCCAGACGGGATGTCAGTGACTCTCCACAGACAGGGAGGCAAAGATTCTGTACAGACCGGGAGGCAGTGAGTCTTCATGGACCCGGAGTCAGTAACTCTCAACGGACCGAGAGTTAGTCACTCTGTTCAGAGCTGGAGTCAATGACTCTGCACAGACCGGGAGTCAGTGACCCTGTAAAGACCGGAATCAATGACTCTGTACAGACATTGAGTCATTTGAATCTGTACAGACCTGGATTCAGTGACCCTGTAAAGACCGGAATCTGTGTCTCTGTACAGACAGTGAGTCATTTGAATCACCTGGATTCAGTGACCCTGCACAGACAGGAAGACAGTGACTCTGTACAGGCCGGGGATTCAGTGATTCTTGACAGACCTGAATTCAGTGACGTTCTCCAGACCGGGAATCGGTGTTTCTGTACGGATCGGAACTCGGTGACTCTTTACAGACCGGGCGTCAGTGACTCTTCGCAGACCGGGAGTCGGTCACTCTGTAGAGACCGGGTGACCGTGCTTCTGTACAGACCTGGAATCAGTTACTGTGCACAGACCTGGAGTCGGGTTCTCTGCACAGACCGTGATTCAGTGGTTCTGCACAAAACGGGAGTCTATGATTCTGTACGGATCGGGAGTCAGTGAATCGGCACAGAAAGGGAATCATTGACCCTGTACAGACCGAGATTTAGTGACTTTGAACAGACAGGGTGTCAGTAACTCTGCATAGACCGGAAGTCAGATTCGCTGCACGGACCGGAAGTCAGTGATTCTGGACAGAATGGGAGTCAGTGACTCTGCATAGACCGGGAATCAGTGACACTGCAGACCGGGATTCAGTGACGCTGTACAGGCAAGGAGTCCGAGAATCTGTACAAACCGAGAGTCAGTGAATCTGTCCAGACCGGGAGTCAGTGACTCTGTAGGACCGGGAGTCAGTGACTCTGTACAGACCCGGAGTCAGTTTCTCTGTACAGACAGTTAGTCAGTAAATCTGTACAGACCTGGAGTTAGTGGCTCTGTACAGACCGGGTTTCAGTGACTCTGTACAGACCGGGTGTCAGTGAGCCTTCAGAGACCGGGAGTCGGTAACTCTGAACTGACCGAGACTTAATGACTCTGTACTGACCTGGAGTCAGTAACTCTGCGCAGACCGGGAGTCCGTGACACTGTACAGACCGGAATCAGTGACTTTGCACAAACAGGGAGTCATTGATTCAGTGCAGACCTGGAGTCAGTGTCCCTGTGCAGACCGGGATTCAATGGCTCTGTGCAGACCGGGAGTCGGTGATTCTGTACGGACCTGAAGTCAGTGACTCTGTGCAGACCGGAAGTCGGTGACTCTGCATAGTCCGGAAGTCAGTTACTCTCTACAGACCAGGAGTCAGTGACTCTGTGCGTAGCGGGATTCAGTGACTCTCTGCAGACCTGGAGTCAGTGAATCTGTACAGACCTGGAGTTAGTGGCTCTGTTCAGACCGGGAGTCAATAATTCTGTCCAGACCGGGAGTCAGTGAGTCTTTACAGAACAGGAGTCAGTAACTCTGAACAGACCGAGTGTTCGTGACTCAGTCCAACCGGGAGTCAGTGACGCTGTACGACCGGGAGTCAGTGATGCTGTACAGACCTGGAGTCAGTAACTCTACACAGACCGGGAGTCAGTTACTCTGTACAGGCCGGGAGTCAGCGACTCTGTGCAGTTCAGAATCATTGACTCGACAGCGAGGGAGTCAGTGACTTTTTCAGACCTGGAGTAACTCTGTACAGTCCTGCAATCAGAGACTATGTACGGACCGGCAGTCAGTGACTTTGTACAGACGGGGTGTCAGGGACTCTGTACAGAGTCACTGCACTCCGGTCTGTACAGAGTCACTGACACCGAGAGTTCCTGACTCTGTACAGACCTGGAGTCAGTGACTCTGCACAGACCGAGAGTCAGTGACTGTGCAGACAGGGAGTCAGTGAATCTGTACAGGCCGGGAGTCCGTGACTCTGCACGGACCGGAATCAGTGACTCTGTTCAGACAGTGAGTCAGTGAAACTGTGCAGACCTGGAGTCAGTGGCTCTGTCCAGAACGGGTGTCAGTGACTCTGTGCAGAACGGAAATCAGTGACTGTGTACATGCCGGGGAGTTAGTGACTCTGTACAGACCTGGAGTCAGTGACTCTGTGCGGACCGGGAGTCAGTGACATTTTACAGACGCGGTGTCAGTGACTCTCTGCAGAGTCACTGCCTTCCGGTCTGTACAGAGTCACTGACACCGAGAGTTCGTGACACTGTACAGACCGGTATCAGTGAACCTGTACAGACAGCGAGTCAGTGAATCTGCACATACCGAGAGTCTTCCAGTCTGTACAGAGTCACTGACACCGAGAGTTCCTGACTCTGTGCAGACCTGGAGTCAGTGACTTTGCACAGACCGGGAGTCAGTGACTCTGTCCAGGCCGGGAGTCGGTGACTCTGTACAGACCGGAATCAGTGACTCTGATCTAAGAAGACTCACTGACACCCGGTCTGCACAGAGTCACTGGTTCCGGTCTGTACAGAGCAATCGACTTCCGATCGGTACAGAATCAGTGACTCCCGCTCTGTTCAGAGTCGCTGACTCCAGGTCTGTACATAATCAATGATTCCGAACTGCACAGAGTCGCTGACTCCCGGCCTGTACAGAGTAATTGTATCCCGTTCTAAACTTTGTAACTGACTCCCGGTCTGTGCAGAGTCACTGACTCCAGGTCTGCACAGCATCACTGACTCCCGGTCGTACAGCGTCACTGACTCCCGGTTGGACAGAGTCACTAAAACTCGGTCTGTTCAGAGTTATTGACTCCCGGTCTGCAAAGACTCACTGACTCCCGGTCTGCACAGAGCCACTAACTCCCGGTCTGTACAGATTCACTGACTCCAGGTCTGCAGAGAGTCACTGAATCCCGCTATGCACAGAGTCACTGACTCCCGGTCTGTTCAGAGCAACTGACTTCCGGTCTATGCAGAGTCACTGACTTCCGGTCTGCACAGAGTCACCGACTTCAAGTCAGTACAGAATCAACGACTCCCGGTCTGCACAGAGCTATTGAATCACGGTCTGCACAGGCACACTGAATCCAGGCCTGTACAGAACCACTGACGCCAGGTCCGTACAGAGTCAGTGACTCCCGGTCTGTACAGATTCACTGAGTCTCGGTATGTACAGATTCACTGACTCACTGTCTGTGGAGTCACTGATTCCGGTCTGTACAGAGTCACGAACTCTCGGTGTCAGTGACTGCACAGACCGGAAGGCAGTGACTCTGCAGAGAGTCACTGACACCCCGTCTGTAAAACGTCACTGACTCCCGGTCCGTACAGAGTCACAGACTCCAGGTCTGTACAGAGTCACTGACTCTCCGGTCTGTACACAATCACTGACTTCCGGTCTGTACATTGTCACTGGCACCCGATCTGTACAGAGCCACTGACTCCAGGTCTGCACAGTTTCACTGACACACTGTTTGAACAGAGTCACTGATTCCGGTCCATTCAGAGTCACGGACTCCCGGCCTGTACAGATTCACTGACTCCCTGTCTGTAGAGTCACTGACTCCCGGTCTGTGCAGAGTCACTGACTCCCGGTCCGTACAGAGTCACTGATTGCAGGACTGTACAGAGTTACTGATTCCCGGACTTACAGAGCCACTGACTACCGGTCTGTACAGAGTCACTGACTTCCTCTCTGTACAGAGTCAATGATTCCGATCTGCACATAGTCACTGACTCCCCGGCCTATACCGAGTCACTGACTCCCGGTCTGTACAGACTTAGTGACTCCCGATCTGTAAAGACGCACTGATACCCGGTCTGTAAAGAGTCACTGACACCCGGCCTGTACAGAGTCACTGACTCCATGTCTGTGCAGATTCACTGACTCACTGTCTGCACAGAGTCATCGAATTCCGGTCGGTACAGAATCACTGACTCCCGCTCTGTACAGATTCGCAGACTCCCGGCCTGAACAGAGTAATTGACTCCCGTTCTATACAGAGTAACTGACTCCCGGTCTGTGCAGAGTCAATGACTCCAGGTCTGAACAGCATCACTGAATCCCGGTCGGACAGCGTCACTGACTCCCGGTTGGACAGATTCACTGACAAACTGTCTGTACAGAGACACTGACTCCAGGTCCATACAGAGTCACGGACTCCCGGCCTGTACACAGTCACTGACTCCCAGTCTGTACAGATTCACTGACTCTCGGTATGTACAGATTGACTGACTCCCTGTCTGTACAGCCATTGATTCCGGTCTGTACAGAGTCACGAACTCTCAGTGTCAGTGACTGACACTGTACAGACCTGAGTCAGTGATTCTGCACAGACCGGCAGTCAGTGACACTGTGAATACCGAGAGTCAGTGACTCTGTACAGACCGGGAGTCAGTGAGTCTGTACAGACGGGGAATTAGTGATTATGTGCAAACCTGGAGTCAGCGACTCTGTGCAGACCGGGAGTCAGTGAAACTGTGCAGACCTGGAGTCAGTGGCTCTTTACAGATCGGGTGTCAGTGACTCTATACAGACCGGAAGTCAGTGACTGTGTACAGGCCGGAGAGTCAGTGAATCTGTACAGACTTGCAGTCAGTGTCTCTGTACGGACCGGGAATCAGTGACTTTTTACAGACGTGGTGTCAGTGACTCTCTGCAGAGTCACTGCCTTCCGGTCTGTACAGAGTCACTGATCACGAGTGTTCGTGACTCTGTACAGACCGGAATCAGTGACTCTGTACAGACAGGGAGTCAGTGAATCTGTACATAACGAGACTCAGTGAATCTGTACAGACCGGGAGTCAGTGACTCTGTACAGGCCTGGAGTCAGTGTCCCTGTGCAGACCAGGATTCAATGGCTCTGTGCAGACCGGGAGTCGGTGATTCTGTACTGACTTGAAGTCGGTGACTCTGTGCAGACCGGAAGTCAGTGAGCTTGCATAGACCGGAAGTCAGTTACACTGTACAGACCGGGAGTCAGTCATGCTGCACAGACCTGGAGTCAGTGACTCTGCACAGAACGGGAGTCAGTTACTCTGTATAGAACGGGAGTCAATTAATCTGTACAGGCAGGGATTATGCGAATCTGTGCAGTTCGGAATCATTGATTATGTGCAGACCTGCAGTCAGCGACTCTGTTCAGAGCGAGAGTCAGTGATTCTGTACCGACCGGAATTCGGTGACTCTGTACAGACCGGAATCAGTGACTCTGTGCAGACAGTGAGTCAGTAAATCTGCACAGACCTGGAGTCAGTGGCTCTGTACAGACCGGGAGTCAGCGACTCGGTACAGGCCGGGGAGTCAGTGACTCTGTGCAGATCGGAATCATTGACTCTGTACAGAGAGGGAGTCAGTGACTCTGTACAGACGGGTAGTCATTGGCTCTGTAAGACCGGAATCAGTGACTCTGTACAGACAGGGAGTCAGTGAATCTGGACATACGGAGAGTCAGTGAATCTCTACAGATCGGGAGTCAGTGACTCTGTAGGACCGGGATTCACTGACTCTGTACGGACCTGGCGTCAGTGGCTCTGTACAGACCGGGTGTCAGTGTCGCTGCGCAGACCGGGATTCAATGGCTCTGTGCAGACCGGGAGTCGATGATTCTGTACGGACTTGAAGTCGGTGAATCTGTGCAGACCGGAAGTCAGTGACTCTGCATAGACCGGGAGTCAGTGACTCTGTGCATAGCGGGATTCAGTGACTCTCTGCAGACCTGGAGTCAGTAACTCTGAACAGACCGAGTGTTAGTGACTCTGTCCAACCCGGAGTCAGTGACGCTGTACGACCGGGAGTCAGTGACGCTGTGCAGACCTGGAGTCAGTGCCTCTGTGCAGTTCGGAATCATTGATTATTTACAGACCTGGAGTCAGCGACTCTGTCCAGAGCGGGAGTTATTGATTCTGTACCGACCGGAAGTCGGTTACTCTGTACAGACCGGAATCAGTGACTGTGCAGACAGTGAGTCAGTGAATCTGCACAGTCCTGGAGTCAGTGGCTCTGTACAGGCCGGGTGTCAGTGACTCTTTACAGACCCGTTGTCAGTGAGTCTTCATAGATCGGGAGTCAGTAAGTCTGTGCAGACCGATCGTCAGTAACTCGGTACAGGCCGGGGAGTCAGTGACTCTGTAATGATCGGAATCATTGACTTTGTATGGAGAGGGAGTCAGTGACTCTGTACAGACCGGTAGTCAGTGGCTCTGTAAGACCGGGCATCAGTAACTCTTTGCAGTCCTGCAGTCAGTGACTCTGTACAGACCGGAATCAGTGAATCTGTACAGATAGGGTGTCAGTGAATCTGAACAGGCCGGGAGTCCGTGACTCTTTATGGACTGGAATCAGTGACTCTTTTCAGACAGTGAGTCAGTGAACCTGTGCAGACCTGGAGTCAGTGGCTCTCTTCAGATCAGGTGTCAGTGACTCTGTACAGACCGAAGTCAGTGACTCTGTAGAGACCGGGAGTCAGTGGCTCTGTAAGACCGGGAGTCAGTGAGTCTGTACAGAACGGGAGTAAGTGACTCTGTACAGTCCGGGAGTCATTGATTCTGTACAGACCTGGAGTCGGTGACTCTGTACAGGCCGGGAGTCAGTGACTCTGTACAGTTCGGAATCATTGATTATGTACAGACCTGGAGTCAGCGACTCTGTACAGACCGGGAGTCAGTGATTCTGTACGTACCGCAAGTTGGTGGCTCTGTACAGACCGGCAGTCAGTGATTCTGTACGGCCCTGGAGTCAGTTACTCTGTCCAGACCGGGAGTCAGTGAATCTGCATCGACCGGAAGTCAATTATTATGTACAGACCGGGAGTCAGTGTCTCTGTTCAGACCGGGTGCCAGTGACTTTGCACAGAATGGGTATCAATGACTCTCTGCAGACCGGGAGTCAGTGAGTCTTCATAGACCGGGGGTCAATAACTTTGAATGGAACGAGAGTTAGTGACTCTGTGCTGACTTGGAGTCAGTGACACTGCACAGACCGGGAGTCAGTGACTCTGTCCAGGCCGGGAGTCGGTGACTCTGTACAGACCGGAATCAGTGACTCTGTTCAGACAGTGAGTCAGTGAAACTGTGCAGACCTGGAGTCAGTGACTGTGTACAGATCGGGTGTCAGTGACTCTGTACAGACCTCGAGTCAGTGACTCTGTAAGGACCGGGAGTCAGTGACTTTTTACAGACGGGGTGTCAGTGACTCTCTGCAGAGTCACTGCCTTCCGGTCTGTACAGAGTCACTGACTCCAGGTCTGTACAGCATCAATGACTCCCCGACTGTACAGAGCCACTGACTCCCGGTCTGTACTGACTCACAGACTCCGGGCCTGTACGGAGTCACTGACGCCCGGTCTGTACAGAATTAATGACTCCCGGTCTTACAGAGCCACTGACTCCCGGTCTGTACAGATTCACTGACTCCCTGTCTGTACAGAGTCACTGATTCCGGTCTGTACAGAGTCACGAACTCTCGGTGTCAGTGACTCTGTACAGACCGGAACGCAGTGACTCTGCAGAGAGTAACTGACACCACGTCTGTAAAAAGTCACTGACTCCCGGTCCGTACAGAGTCACTGACTCCAGGTCTGTACAGAGTCACTGAATCCAAGGCCTGTACACAGTCACTGACTTCCGGTCAGCACAGAGTCACTGACACACGATCTGTACAGAGCCACTGACTCGAGGTCTGCACAGTTTCACTGAACACTGTCTGAACAGAGTCACTGATTCCGGTCCATACAGAGTCACGGACTCCCGGCCTGTACAGATTCACTGACTCCCTGTCTGTTAAAATTCACTGATTCCGGTCTGTACAGAGACATTGAATCCCGGCCTGTACAGATTCACTGATTGCAGGACTGTACAGAGTTACTGATTTCCCGTCTTACACAGCCACTGACTACCGGTATGTACAGAGTCACTGACTCCCTCTCTGTACGGAGCCAATGATCCCGATCTGAACAGATTCACTGACTCCCAGACCTGCACCGAGTCACTCACTCCCGGTCTGTACAGGCTTACTGACTCCCGATCTAAGAAGACTCACTGACACCCGGTCTGCACAGAGTCACTGGTTCCGGTCTGTCCAGAGTAATTGTATCCCGTTCTAAACTTTGTAACTGACTCCCGGTCGTACAGCGTCACTGACTCCCGGTTGGACAGAGTCACTAAAACTCGGTCTGTTCAGAGTTACTGACTCCCGGTCTGCAAAGACTCACTGACTCCCGGTCTGCACAGAGCCACTAACTCCCGGTCTGTTCAGATTCACTGACTCCAGGTCTGCAGAGAGTCACTGAATCCCGCTATGCACAGAGTCACTGACTCCCGGTCTGCACAGAGTAACTTACTTCCGGTCTATGCAGAGTCACTGACTTCCGGTCTGCACAGAGTCACCGACTTCAAGTCAGTGCAGAATCAACGACTCCCGGTCTGCACAGAGCCATTGAATCACGGTCTGCACAGGCACACGGACTCCAGGCCTGTACAGAGCCACTGACGCCAGGTCCGTACAGAGTCAGTGACTCCCGGTCTGTACAGAACGGGAGTCTGTGATTCTGTACACACCTGGCATCAGTGACTCTGTACAGCCCGGGAGTCAGTGACTCTGTCCAGAACTGGGGACAGTGAGTCTGTACAGACCTGGAGCCAGTGACGCTGCACAGACCTGGAGTCAGTGTCTCTTTGCAGACCGAGAATCAGTAACTTTGAACAGACCGAGAGTTACTGACTCTGTACGACCTGGAGTCAGTGACGCTGTACGACGGGGAGTCAGGGACTCTGTATAGAACCGGAGTCACTGACTCTGTACAGGCCGGGAGTTAGTGACTCTGTACGCGCCGGAATCAATGATTCTGTGCAGACTGGGAGTCAGTTTATCTGTACAGGACGGGAGTCAGTCACTCTGTACAGACCTGGAGTCACTGTCTCCCTACAGACCGGGAGTCAGTGATTCTGTACGGACCGGGAGTCAGTTACTCTGTACAGACCGGGAGTCAGTGAATCTGCATCGACCGGAAGTCAATTACTCTGTACAGACCAGTAGTCAGTGACTTTGTCCAGACGGGATGTCAGTGACTCTCCACAGACAGGGAGGCAATGATTCTGTACAGACCGGGAGGCAGTGAGTCTTCATAGACCCGGAGTCAGTAACTCTGAACGGACCGAGAGTTAGCCACTCTGTTCAGAGCTGGAGTCAGTGACTCTGCACAGACCGGGAGTCAGTGACCCTGTAAAGACCGGAATCTGTGACTCTGTACAGACAGTGAGTCATTTGAATCTGCACAGACCTGGATTCAGTGACCCTGCACAGACAGGAAGACAGTGACTCTGTACAGGCCGGGGAGTCAGTGATTCTTTACAGACCTGAATTCAGTGACGTTGTCCAGACCGGGAATCGGTGTTTCTGTCCGGACCGGAACTCGGTGACTCTGTACAGACCGGGCGTCAGTGACTCTTCGCAGAACGGGAGTCGGTCACTCTGTAAAGACCGGGTGTCCGTGGTTCTGTACAGACCTGGAATCAGTTACTGTGCACAGACCTGGAGTCGGGTTCTCTGCACAGACCGTGATTCAGTGGTTCTGTACAACACAGGAGTCTGTGATTCTGTACGGACCGGGAGTCAGTGAATCTGTACAGACAGGGAATCATTGACCCTGTACAGACCGAGAGTTAGTGACTTTGAACAGACAGGATGTCAGTGACTCTGCATAGACCGGGAATCAGTGACGCTGCAGACCGGGATTCAGTGACGCTGTACAGGCAGGGAGTCCGTGAAACTGTACAAACCGAGAGTCAGTGAATCTGTACAGACCGGGAGTCAATGACTCTGTAGGACCTGGAGTCAGTGACTCTGTGCAGACCTGGAGCCAGTTTCTCTGTCCAAACAGTTAGTCAATGAATCTGTACAGACCTGGAGTTAGTGGCTCTGTACAGACCGGGTGTCAGTGACTCTGTACAGACCGGGTGTCAATGAGCCTTCAGAGACCGGGAGTCGGTAACAATGAACGGACCGTGACTTAGTGACTCTGTACCGACCTGGAGTCAGTAATTCTGCGCAGACCGGGAGTCCGTGACACTGTACAGACCGGAATCAGTGAATTTGTACAAACAGGAATCATTGATTCAGTACAGACTTGGAGTCAGTTTCTCAGTACAGACCGGGAGCCAGTGTCTCTGTGCAAACCTGGAGTCAGTGTCCGTGTGCAGACCGGGATTCAATGGCTCTGTGCAGACCGGGAGTTGGTGATTCTGTACGGACCTGAAGTCAGTTACTCTGTACAGACCAGGATTCAGTGACACTGTGCGTAGCGGGATTCAGTGACTCACTGCAGACCTGGAGACAGTGAATCTGTACAGACCGGGAGTTATTGGCTCTGTGCAGACCGGGAGTCAGTGATTTTGTCCAGAACGGGAGTCAGTGAGTCTTTAAGACCGGGAGTCAGTAACTCTGAACAGACCGAGTGTAAGTGACTCTGTACAGACCGGAATCAGTGAATCTGTACAGATAGGGTGTCGGTGAATCTGTACAGGCCGGGAGTCAGTGACACTGTGCGTAGCGGGATTCACTGACTCACTGCAGACCTGCAGACAGTGAATCTGTACAGACCGGGAGCTAGTGGCTCTGTGCGGACCGCGAGTCAGTGATTCTGTCCAGACCGGGTGTCAGAGAGCCTTGACAGACCGGGAGTCAGTAACTCTGTCCAGACCGGGAGTCAGTGAATCTGCATCGACCGGAATTCAATCACCATGTACAGACCGGGTGTCAGTGACTCTGTTCAGACTGGGTGTCATTGAATCTGTGCATACCTGGAATCAGTGTCCCAGGGCAGACCGGGATTCAATGGCTCTGTGCAGACCGGGAGTCGGTGATTCTGTACGGACTTGAAGTCGGTGACTGTGTGCAGACCTGAAGTCAGTGACACTGCATAGACCGGAAGTCAGTTACTCTGTACAGACCGGGAGTCAGTGACTCTGTGTACACAATGAATGGGAGGACCCTAGGCAAGACAGAGGGTCAGAGGGATCTTGGTGTGCAAGTTCACAGATCCCTGAAGGCGGCGGAACAGGTAGATAAGGTGGTAAAGAAGGCATATGGGATACTTGCCTTTATTAGCCGAGGCATAGAATATCAGAGCAAGGAGGTTATGATGGAGCTGTATAAAACACTGGTTATGCCACAGCTGGAGTACTGTGTGCAGTTCTGGTCGCCACACTACAGGAAGGATGTGATCGCTTTGGAGAGGGTGCAGAGGAGATTCACCAGGATGTTACCAGGGCTGGAGCGCTTCAGCTATGAAGAGAGACTGGGAAGATTGGGTTTGTTTTCCTTGGAGCAGAGGAGGCTGAGGGGGGACATGATTGAGGTGTACAAAATTATGAGGGGCACAGATAGGATGGATACTAAGGAGCTTTTTCCCTTCGTTGAGGGTTCTATAACAAGGGGACATAGATTCAAGGTAAAAGGCGGGAGGTTTAGAGGGGATTTGAGAAAGAACTTTTTCACCCAGAGGGTGGTTGGAGTCTGGAACTCACTGCCTGAAAGGGTTGTGGAGGCAGGAACCCTCACAACATTCAAGAAGCATTTGGATGAGCACTTGAAATGCCATAGCATACAAGGCTACGGACCAAATGCTGGAATATGGGATTAGAGTAGACAGGGCTGATGGCCGGCGCGGACACGATGGGCCGAAGGGCCTCTATCCGTGCTGTATAACTCTATGACTCTATGACTCTGTGCATAGCGGGATTCAGTGAATCTCTGCAGACCTGGATTCAGTGAATCTGTACAGACAGTCAGTCAGTGAAACTGTGCAGACCTGGAGTCAGTGGCTCTGTACAGGCCGGGTGTCAGTGACTCTTTACAGACCGGGTATCGGTGCGACTTCATAGATCGGGAGTCAGTAAATCTGTGCAGACCGGGAGTCAGTGACTCTGTGCAGATCGGAATCATTGTCTCTGTACAGAGAGGGAGTCAGTGATTCTGTACAGACCGGTAGTCAGTGGCTCTGTGAGACCGGGATTCAGCAACTCTGTACAGTCCTGCAATCAGTGACTCTGTACGGACCGGGAGTCAGTGAATCTGTACAGGCCGGGAGTCCGTGACTCTGTATGGACCGGAATCAGTGACTCTGTTCAGACAGTGAGTCAGTGAAACTGTGCAGACCTGGAGTCAGTGGCTCTGTGCAGATCGGGTGTCAGTGACTCTGTACAGACCGGAAGTCAGTGACTGTGTACAGGCCGGAGAGTCAGTGACTCTGTACAGACCTGGAGTCAGTGACTCTGTACGGACCGGGGGTCAGTGACTTTTCACAGACGGGGTGTCAGTGACTCTCTGCAGACCTGGAGTCAGTGACTCTGCATAGACCGGAAGTCAGTTTCTCTGTACCGACCGGGAGTCAGTGACTCTGTGCAAACCTGGAGTCAGTGAATCTGTACGGACTGGCAATTCGTGGCTCTGTGCAGACCGGGAGTCAGTGATTCTGTCCAGACCGGGTGTCAGTTAGAATTACAGATCGGGAGTCAGTAACTCTGAACAGACCGAGTGTTAGTGACTCTGTCCAACCGGGAGTCAGTGACGCTGTACGACCGGGAGTCAATGATGCTGTACAGACCTGGAGTCAGTGACTCTGCACAGACCGGGGGTCAGTTACTCTGTATAGAACGGGAGACAATTACTCTGTACAGGCCGGGAGTCAGCGACTCTGTGCAGTTCGGAATCAATGATCATGTACAGACCTGGAGTCAGCGACTCTGTACAGAGATGGAGCCAGTGATTCTGTACCGACCGTAAGTCGGTTACTCTGTACAGACCGGAATCAGTGACTCTGTGCAGACAGGGGAGTCATTGATTCTGTACAGACCTGGAGTCAGTGAATCTGTTCAAAACCTGGAGTCAGTGACGCTGTGCAGACCGGGATCCAGTGACTCCGTGCAGACCCGAAGTCAGTGAGTCTGTGCAGACCTGGAGCAAGTGACGATGCACAGACTGGGATTCAGTGAGTTTGTCCAGACCGGGAATCACTGAACTTGTACAGCCAGGGAATTATTGACCCTGTCCAGACGGAGAGTTAGTGACTTTGCACAGACAGGGAGTCAGTGACTTCTTTTGACCGTATGCAATGGACTCTGTGCAGACCAGCAATCAGTGAGTCTGCACAGACCGGAGTCAGTGACAGTGCTTAGACCGGAAGTCAGTTTCGCTGCATGGACCGGAAGTCAGTGACTCCATGCAGACTGGGAGTCAGTGAATCTCCAGGACCGGGAGTCAGTGAATCTCTACGACCGGGAGTCAATGACTCTGTACAGACCTGGAGACAGTGACACTGCACAGACCGGGAGTCAGTGACACTGTGTCGACCGGGAGTCTGTGATTCTGTACAGACCGGAATCAGTGACTGTGCAGATAGGGATTCAGTGAATCTGAACATACCGAGAGTCAGTGCCTATGTACAGACTGGTTTTCAGTATCTCTGTAGGACCGGGAGTCAGTGACTCTTTACAGACCGGTATCAGTGACTCTGTCTTGACAAGGAGTCCGTGAATCTGAACATGCCGAGAGTCAGTGGCTCTGTACAGACCGGGTGTCAGTTTGTCTGTCGGACCGCTAGTCAGTGACTCTGTACAGACAGGGATTTACTGTCTCCGTACAGACCTGGAGTCAGTGACTCTGTACGGACCGGGAATCAGTGACTTTGTACAAACGGGGTGTCAGTGACTCTGTGTAGATTCAATGCCTTCCGGACTGTACAGAGTCATTGACACCGAGAGTCCCTGACTCTGTGCAGACCTGGAGTCAGTGACTCTGCACAGATCGGGTGTCAGTGACTCTGTACGGACCTGAAGTCAGTGACTGTGTTCAGGCCGGAGAGTCAGTGACTCTGTACAGACCTGGAGTCAGTGACTCTGTACGGACCGGGAGTCAGTGACTTTTTACAGACGGGGTGTCAGTGTCCCTCTGCAGAATCATTGCCTTCCGGTCTGTACAGAGTCACTGACACCGACAGTTCGTGACTCCACACAGACCGGAATGATTGAGGCTGGACAGACAGGGATTCAGTGAATCTGTACATACCGAGAATCAATGAATCTGTACAGACCGGGAGTCAGTGACACTGTAGGACCGGGAGCCACTGACTCTGTACGGACCTGGCGTCAGTGGCCCTGTACAGTCCGGGTGTCAGTGACTCTGTTCAGGACTGGAGTCAGTGTCCCTGTGCAGACCGGGATTCAATGGCTCTATGCAGATCGGGAGTCGGTGATTCTGTACGGACTTGAAGTCGGTGAATCTGTACAGACCGGGTGTCAGTGTCTCTGTACAGACCGGAAGTCAGTGACTGTGTTCAGGCCGGAGAGTCAGTGAATCTGTACACACCTGGAGTCAGTGACTCTG
Organism: Heptranchias perlo; assembly: GCF_035084215.1. Taxonomy (NCBI): domain Eukaryota; kingdom Metazoa; phylum Chordata; class Chondrichthyes; order Hexanchiformes; family Hexanchidae; genus Heptranchias; species Heptranchias perlo. The sequence goes on from NW_027139354.1 coordinate 147,530, forward strand.
TACGGACCGGGAGTCAGTGACTTTTTACAGACGGGGTGTCAGTGTCTCTCTGCAGCATCATTGCCTTCCGGTCTGTACAGAGTCACTGACACCGAGAGTTCGTGACTCTGTACAGAACGGAATCAGTGACGCTGTACAGACAGGGAGTCAGTGAATCTGTACATACCGAGAATCAGTGAATCTGTACAGACCGGGAGTCAGTGACTCTGTCGGACCGGGAGTCAATGACTCTGTACGGACCTGGCGTCAGTGGCTCTGTACAGACCGGGTGTCAGTGACTCTGTACAGGCCTGGAGTCAGTGTCCCTGTGCAGACCGGGATTCAATGGCTCTGTGCAGACCGGGAGTCAGTAACTCTGTACAGACCGGGAGTCAGTGACTCTGTGCATAGCAGGATTCAGTGACTCTCTCCAGACCTGGAGTCAGTGAATCTGTATAGACCGGGAGTTAGTGGCTCTGTCCAACTGGGAGTCAGTGACGCTGTACGACCGGGAGTCAGTGATGCTGTGCAGACCTGGAGTCAGTGCCTCTGTACAGACGGGGAATTATTGATTATGTGCACACCTGGAGTCAGCGACTCTGTGCAGACCGCGAGTCAGTGACTCTGAGCAGACCGAGAGTTACTGACTCTGTACGACCGGGTGTCAGTGACGCTGTCCGACGGGAATCAGTGACTCTGCACAGAACGGGAGACAGTTACTCTGTATAGAACCGGAGTCAGTGACTCTGTACAGGCCACGATTTAGTGACTTTGTACGGACCGGAATCAGTGAGTCTGTACAGACAGGCAGTCAGGAGTCGGGTTTTCTGTACAGACCGGGAGTCAGTGGTTCTGCACAGAACGGGAGTGTGTGATTCTGTACGGACCGGGAGTCAGTGAATCTGTACAGACAGGGAGTCATTTATTCTGTACAGACCTGGAGTCGGGTTCTCTGTACGGACCGGGAGTCAGTGGTTCTGTACAGAACGGGATTGTGTGATTCTGAACAGACCGGGAGTCAGTGACTCTGTCCAGACCTGGGGACAGTGAGTCTGTACAGAGCTGGAGCCAGTGACGCTGCACAGAACTGGAGTCAGTGTCGCTGTACAGACCGAGAATCAGTAACTCTGAACAGGCCGAGAGTTACTGACTCTGTACGACGGGGATTCAGTGACTCTGTACAGTCGGGGAGTCATTGATTCTGTACAGGCCGGTCGTCAGTGATTCTTTACAGACCTGAATTCAGTGACGTTGTCCAGACCGGGAATCGGTGTTTCTGTACGGACCGGAACTCGGTGACTCTGTACAGACCGGGCGTCAGTGACTCTTTGCAGACCAGGAGTCGGTCACTCTGTACAGACCGTGTGTCCGTGATTCTGTACAGACCTGGAATCAATTACTGTGCACAGACCTGGAGTCGGGTTCTCTGCACAGACCGGGATTCAGTGGTTCTGTACAGCACGGGAGTCTGTGATTCTGTACGGACCGGGAGTCTGTGATTCTGTACGGACCTGGAGTCAGTGAATCTGTACAGACCGAGAGTTATTGACTTTGAACAGACAGGGTGTCAGTGACTCTGCATAGAACGGAAGTCAGATTCGCTGCACGGACCGGAATTCAGTGATTCTGGACAGAAAGGGAGTCAGTGACTGCGTAGACTGGGAATCAGTGACAATGTCCAGACAGGGAGTCAGTGACTCTGTACACACAGGGTGTCAGTGAATCTGTACAAACCGAGAGTCAGAGAATCTGTACAGACCGTGAGTCAGTGATTCTGTAGGACCGGGAGTCAGTGACACTGTACAGACCAGAATCAGTGAATCTGTACAAACAGGGAGTAATTGATTCAGTACAGACAGGAAGTCAGTTACTCTGTGCAGACCAGGAGTCAGTGACTCTGTGCATAGCGGGATTCAGTGACTCTCTGCAGACCTGGAGTCAGTGAATTTGTGCAGGCCGGGAGGTAGCGGCTCCGTGCAGACCGGGAGTCAGTGATTCTGTCCAGACCGGGAGTCAGTGAGTCTTCACAGACTGAGAGTCATTAACTCTGAACAGACCGGGTTTTAGTGACTCTGTCCAACCGGGAGTCAGTGACGCTGTACGACCGGTAGTCAGTGATGCTGTACAGACCTGGAGTCAGTGACTCTGCACAGACCGGGAGTCAGTTACTCTGCATCGAACGGGAGTCAATTACTCTGTACAGGCCGGGAGTCAGCGACTCTGTGCAGTTCGGAATCATTGATTATGTACAGACCTGGAGTCAGCGACTCTGTACAGAGCGGGAGTCAGTGATTCTGTACCGACCGGAAGTCGGTGACTCTGTACAGACCGGAATCAGTGACTCTGTACAGAGAGGGAGTCGGTGAATCTCTACATACCGAGAGTAAGTGACTCTGTACAGACCGGGTGTCAATGAGCCTTCAGAGACCGGGAGTCGGTAACAATGAACGGACCGTGACTTAGTGACTCTGTACCGACCTGGAGTCAGTAATTCTGCGCAGACCGGGAGTCCGTGACACTGTACAGACCGGAATCAGTGAATTTGTACAAACAGGAATCATTGATTCAGTACAGACTTGGAGTCAGTTTCTCAGTACAGACCGGGAGCCAGTATCTCTGTGCAAACCTGGAGTCAGTGTCCGTGTGCAGACCGGGATTCAATGGCTCTGTGCAGACCGGGAGTTGGTGATTCTGTACGGACCTGAAGTCAGTTACTCTGTACAGACCAGGATTCAGTGACACTGTGCGTAGCGGGATTCAGTGACTCACTGCAGACCTGGAGACAGTGAATCTGTACAGACCGGGAGTTATTGGCTCTGTGCAGACCGGGAGTCAGTGATTTTGTCCAGAACGGGAGTCAGTGAGTCTTTAAGACCGGGAGTCAGTAACTCTGAACAGACCGAATGTAAGTGACTCTGTACAGACCGGAATCAGTGAATCTGTACAGATAGGGTGTCGGTGAATCTGTACAGGCCGGGAGTCAGTGACACTGTGCGTAGCGGGATTCACTGACTCACTGCAGACCTGCAGACAGTGAATCTGTACAGACCGGGAGCTAGTGGCTCTGTGCGGACCGCGAGTCAGTGATTCTGTCCAGACCGGGTGTCAGAGAGCCTTGACAGACCGGGAGTCAGTAACTCTGTCCAGACCGGGAGTCAGTGAATCTGCATCGACCGGAATTCAATCACCATGTACAGACCGGGTGTCAGTGACTCTGTTCAGACTGGGTGTCATTGAATCTGTGCATACCTGGAATCAGTGTCCCAGGGCAGACCGGGATTCAATGGCTCTGTGCAGACCGGGAGTCGGTGATTCTGTACGGACTTGAAGTCGGTGACTGTGTGCAGACCTGAAGTCAGTGACACTGCATAGACCGGAAGTCAGTTACTCTGTACAGACCGGGAGTCAGTGACTCTGTGTACACAATGAATGGGAGGACCCTAGGCAAGACAGAGGGTCAGAGGGATCTTGGTGTGCAAGTTCACAGATCCCTGAAGGCGGCGGAACAGGTAGATAAGGTGGTAAAGAAGGCATATGGGATACTTGCCTTTATTAGCCGAGGCATAGAATATCAGAGCAAGGAGGTTATGATGGAGCTGTATAAAACACTGGTTATGCCACAGCTGGAGTACTGTGTGCAGTTCTGGTCGCCACACTACAGGAAGGATGTGATCGCTTTGGAGAGGGTGCAGAGGAGATTCACCAGGATGTTACCAGGGCTGGAGCGCTTCAGCTATGAAGAGAGACTGGGAAGATTGGGTTTGTTTTCCTTGGAGCAGAGGAGGCTGAGGGGGGACATGATTGAGGTGTACAAAATTATGAGGGGCACAGATAGGATGGATACTAAGGAGCTTTTTCCCTTCGTTGAGGGTTCTATAACAAGGGGACATAGATTCAAGGTAAAAGGCGGGAGGTTTAGAGGGGATTTGAGAAAGAACTTTTTCACCCAGAGGGTGGTTGGAGTCTGGAACTCACTGCCTGAAAGGGTTGTGGAGGCAGGAACCCTCACAACATTCAAGAAGCATTTGGATGAGCACTTGAAATGCCATAGCATACAAGGCTACGGACCAAATGCTGGAATATGGGATTAGAGTAGACAGGGCTGATGGCCGGCGCGGACACGATGGGCCGAAGGGCCTCTATCCGTGCTGTATAACTCTATGACTCTATGACTCTGTGCATAGCGGGATTCAGTGAATCTCTGCAGACCTGGATTCAGTGAATCTGTACAGACAGTCAGTCAGTGAAACTGTGCAGACCTGGAGTCAGTGGCTCTGTACAGGCCGGGTGTCAGTGACTCTTTACAGACCGGGTATCGGTGCGACTTCATAGATCGGGAGTCAGTAAATCTGTGCAGACCGGGAGTCAGTGACTCTGTGCAGATCGGAATCATTGTCTCTGTACAGAGAGGGAGTCAGTGATTCTGTACAGACCGGTAGTCAGTGGCTCTGTGAGACCGGGATTCAGCAACTCTGTACAGTCCTGCAATCAGTGACTCTGTACGGACCGGGAGTCAGTGAATCTGTACAGGCCGGGAGTCCGTGACTCTGTATGGACCGGAATCAGTGACTCTGTTCAGACCGGAAGTCAGTGACTGTGTACAGGCCGGAGAGTCAGTGACTCTGTACAGACCTGGAGTCAGTGACTCTGTACGGACCGGGGGTCAGTGACTTTTCACAGACGGGGTGTCAGTGACTCTCTGCAGACCTGGAGTCAGTGACTCTGCATAGACCGGAAGTCAGTTTCTCTGTACCGACCGGGAGTCAGTGACTCTGTGCAAACCTGGAGTCAGTGAATCTGTACGGACTGGCAATTCGTGGCTCCGTGCAGACCGGGAGTCAGTGATTCTGTCCAGACCGGGTGTCAGTTAGAATTACAGATCGGGAGTCAGTAACTCTGAACAGACCGAGTGTTAGTGACTCTGTCCAACCGGGAGTCAGTGACGCTGTACGACCGGGAGTCAATGATGCTGTACAGACCTGGAGTCAGTGACTCTGCACAGACCGGGGGTCAGTTACTCTGTATAGAACGGGAGACAATTACTCTGTACAGGCCGGGAGTCAGCGACTCTGTGCAGTTCGGAATCAATGATCATGTACAGACCTGGAGTCAGCGACTCTGTACAGAGATGGAGCCAGTGATTCTGTACCGACCGTAAGTCGGTTACTCTGTACAGACCGGAATCAGTGACTCTGTGCAGACAGGGGAGTCATTGATTCTGTACAGACCTGGAGTCAGTGAATCTGTACAAAACCTGGAGTCAGTGACGCTGTGCAGACCGGGATCCAGTGACTCCGTGCAGACCCGAAGTCAGTGAGTCTGTGCAGACCTGGAGCAAGTGACGATGCACAGACTGGGATTCAGTGAGTTTGTCCAGACCGGGAATCACTGAACTTGTACAGCCAGGGAATTATTGACCCTGTCCAGACGGAGAGTTAGTGACTTTGCACAGACAGGGAGTCAGTGACTTCTTTTGACCGTATGTCATGGACTCTGTGCAGACCAGCAATCAGTGAGTCTGCACAGACCGGAGTCAGTGACAGTGCTTAGACCGGAAGTCAGTTTCGCTGCATGGACCGGAAGTCAGTGACTCCATGCAGACTGGGAGTCAGTGAATCTCCAGGACCGGGAGTCAGTGAATCTCTACGACCGGGAGTCAATGACTCTGTACAGACCTGGAGACAGTGACACTACACAGACCGGGAGTCAGTGACACTGTGTCGACCGGGAGTCTGTGATTCTGTACAGACCGGAATCAGTGACTCTGTGCAGATAGGGATTCAGTGAATCTGAACATACCGAGAGTCAGTGCCTATGTACAGACTGGTTTTCAGTATCTCTGTAGGACCGGGAGTCAGTGGCTCTGTACAGACCGGGTGTCAGTTTGTCTGTCGGACCGCTGGTCAGTGACTCTGTACAGACAGGGATTTACTGTCTCCGTACAGACCTGGAGTCAGTGACTCTGTACGGACCGGGAATCAGTGACTTTGTACAAACGGGGTGTCAGTGACTCTGTGTAGATTCAATGCCTTCCGGACTGTACAGAGTCATTGACACCGAGAGTCCCTGACTCTGTGCAGACCTGGAGTCAGTGACTCTGCACAGATCGGGTGTCAGTGACTCTGTACGGACCTGAAGTCAGTGACTGTGTTCAGGCCGGAGAGTCAGTGACTCTGTACAGACCTGGAGTCAGTGACTCTGTACGGACCGGGAGTCAGTGACTTTTTACAGACGGGGTGTCAGTGTCCCTCTGCAGAATCATTGCCTTCCGGTCTGTACAGAGTCACTGACACCGACAGTTCGTGACTCCACACAGACCGGAATGATTGAGGCTGGACAGACAGGGATTCAGTGAATCTGTACATACCGAGAATCAATGAATCTGTACAGACCGGGAGTCAGTGACACTGTAGGACCGGGAGCCACTGACTCTGTACGGACCTGGCGTCAGTGGCCCTGTACAGTCCGGGTGTCAGTGACTCTGTTCAGGACTGGAGTCAGTGTCCCTGTGCAGACCGGGATTCAATGGCTCTATGCAGATCGGGAGTCGGTGATTCTGTACGGACTTGAAGTCGGTGAATCTGTACAGACCGGGTGTCAGTGTCTCTGTACAGACCGGAAGTCAGTGACTGTGTTCAGGCCGGAGAGTCAGTGAATCTGTACACACCTGGAGTCAGTGACTCTGTACGGACCGGGAGTCAGTGACTTTTTACAGACGGGGTGTCAGTGTCTCTCTGCAGCATCATTGCCTTCCGGTCTGTACAGAGTCACTGACACCGAGAGTTCGTGACTCTGTACAGAACGGAATCAGTGACGCTGTACAGACAGGGAGTCAGTGAATCTGTACATACCGAGAATCAGTGAATCTGTACAGACCGGGAGTCAGTGACTCTGTCGGACCGGGAGTCAATGACTCTGTACGGACCTGGCGTCAGTGGCTCTGTACAGACCGGGTGTCAGTGACTCTGTACAGGCCTGGAGTCAGTGTCCCTGTGCAGACCGGGATTCAATGGCTCTGTGCAGACCGGGAGTCAGTAACTCTGTACAGACCGGAAGTCAGTGACTGTGTACAGGCCGGAGAGTAAGTGACTCTGTGCAGACCTGGAATCAGTGACTCTGTACGGACCGGGAGTCAGTGACTTTTTACAGACGGGGTGTCAGTATATCTCTGCAGAATCATTGCCTTCCGGTCTGTACAGAGTCAATGACACTGTGCATTCCGGGAGTAGCTGATTCTGTACGGACTTGAAGTCGGTGACTCTGTGCAGACCGGAAGTCAGTTACTCTGTACAGACCGGGAGTCAGTGACTCTGTGCATAGCAGGATTCAGTGACTCTCTCCAGACCTGGAGTCAGTGAATCTGTATAGACCGGGAGTTAGTGGCTCTGTCCAACTGGGAGTCAGTGACGCTGTACGACCGGGAGTCAGTGATGCTGTGCAGACCTGGAGTCAGTGCCTCTGTACAGACGGGGAATTATTGATTATGTGCACACCTGGAGTCAGCGACTCTGTGCAGACCGCGAGTCAGTGACTCTGAGCAGACCGAGAGTTACTGACTCTGTACGACCGGGTGTCAGTGACGCTGTCCGACGGGAATCAGTGACTCTGCACAGAACGGGAGACAGTTACTCTGTATAGAACCTGAGTCAGTGACTCTGTACAGGCCACGATTTAGTGACTTTGTACGGACCGGAATCAGTGAGTCTGTACAGACAGGCAGTCAGGAGTCGGGTTTTCTGTACAGACCGGGAGTCAGTGGTTCTGCACAGAACGGGAGTGTGTGATTCTGTACGGACCGGGAGTCAGTGAATCTGTACAGACAGGGAGTCATTTATTCTGTACAGACCTGGAGTCGGGTTCTCTGTACGGACCGGGAGTCAGTGGTTCTGTACAGAACGGGATTGTGTGATTCTGAACAGACCGGGAGTCAGTGACTCTGTCCAGACCTGGGGACAGTGAGTCTGTACAGAGCTGGAGCCAGTGACGCTGCACAGAACTGGAGTCAGTGTCGCTGTACAGACCGAGAATCAGTAACTCTGAACAGGCCGAGAGTTACTGACTCTGTACGACGGGGATTCAGTGACTCTGTACAGTCGGGGAGTCATTGATTCTGTACAGGCCGGTCGTCAGTGATTCTTTACAGACCTGAATTCAGTGACGTTGTCCAGACCGGGAATCGGTGTTTCTGTACGGACCGGAACTCGGTGACTCTGTACAGACCGGGCGTCAGTGACTCTTTGCAGACCAGGAGTCGGTCACTCTGTACAGACCGTGTGTCCGTGATTCTGTACAGACCTGGAATCAATTACTGTGCACAGACCTGGAGTCGGGTTCTCTGCACAGACCGGGATTCAGTGGTTCTGTACAGCACGGGAGTCTGTGATTCTGTACGGACCGGGAGTCTGTGATTCTGTACGGACCTGGAGTCAGTGAATCTGTACAGACCGAGAGTTATTGACTTTGAACAGACAGGGTGTCAGTGACTCTGCATAGAACGGAAGTCAGATTCGCTGCACGGACCGGAATTCAGTGATTCTGGACAGAAAGGGAGTCAGTGACTGCGGAGACTGGGAATCAGTGACAATGTCCAGACAGGGAGTCAGTGACTCTGTACACACAGGGTGTCAGTGAATCTGTACAAACCGAGAGTCAGAGAATCTGTACAGACCGTGAGTCAGTGATTCTGTAGGACCGGGAGTCAGTGACACTGTACAGACCAGAATCAGTGAATCTGTACAAACAGGGAGTAATTGATTCAGTACAGACAGGAAGTCAGTTACTCTGTGCAGACCAGGAGTCAGTGACTCTGTGCATAGCGGGATTCAGTGACTCTCTGCAGACCTGGAGTCAGTGAATTTGTGCAGGCCGGGAGGTAGCGGCTCCGTGCAGACCGGGAGTCAATGATTCTGTCCAGACCGGGAGTCAGTGAGTCTTCACAGACTGAGAGTCATGAACTCTGAACAGAGCGGGTTTTAGTGACTCTGTCCAACCGGGAGTCAGTGACGCTGTACGACCGGGAGTCAGTGATGCTGTACAGACCTGGAGTCAGTGACTCTGCACAGACCGGGAGTCAGTTACTCTGCATCGAACGGGAGTCAATTACTCTGTACAGGCCGGGAGTCAGCGACTCTGTGCAGTTCGGAATCATTGATTATGTACAGACCTGGAGTCAGCGACTCTGTACAGAGCGGGAGTCAGTGATTCTGTACCGACCGGAAGTCGGTGACTCTGTACAGACCGGAATCAGTGACTCTGTACAGAGAGGGAGTCGGTGAATCTCTACATACCGAGAGTCAGTGTCTCTGTACAGACCGGGTGTCAGTGACTCTGTACAGACCTGGAGTCAGTGTTCCTGTGCAAACCGGGATTCAATGGCTTTGTGCAGACCTGGAGTTGGTGATTCTGTACGGACTTGAAGTCGGTGACTCCGTGCAGACCGGAAGTCAGTGGCTCTGCATAGACCGGAATTCAGTTAATCTGTACAGGCCGGGATTCAGTGACTTTGTGCATCGCGGGATTCAGTGATCTCTGCAGACCTGGAGTCAGTGAATCGGTACAGACCGGGAATTAGTGGCTCTGTGCAGATCGGGAGTAAGTGACTCTTTACAGACCGGGTGTCAATGAGCCTTCAGAGACCGGGAGTCGGTAACAATAAACGGACCGTGACTTAGTGACTCTGTACCGACCTGGAGTCAGTAATTCTGCGCAGACCGGGAGTCCGTGACACTGTACAGACCGGAATCAGTGAATTTGTACAAACAGGAATCATTGATTCAGTACAGACTTGGAGTCAGTTTCTCAGTACAGACCGGGAGCCAGTGTCTCTGTGCAAACCTGGAGTCAGTGTCCGTGTGCAGACCGGGATTCAATGGCTCTGTGCAGACCGGGAGTTGGTGATTCTGTCCGGACCTGAAGTCAGTTACTCTGTACAGACCAGGATTCAGTGACACTGTGCGTAGCGGGATTCAGTGACTCACTGCAGACCTGGAGACAGTGAATCTGTACAGACCGGGAGTTATTGGCTCTGTGCAGACCGGGAGTCAGTGATTTTGTCCAGAACGGGAGTCAGTGAGTCTTTAAGACCGGGAGTCAGTAACTCTGAACAGACCGAATGTAAGTGACTCTGTACAGACCGGAATCAGTGAATCTGTACAGATAGGGTGTCGGTGAATCTGTACAGGCCGGGAGTCAGTGACACTGTGCGTAGCAGGATTCACTGACTCACTGCAGACCTGCAGACAGTGAATCTGTACAGACCGGGAGCTAGTGGCTCTGTGCGGACCGCGAGTCAGTGATTCTGTCCAGACCGGGTGTCAGAGAGCCTTGACAGACCGGGAGTCAGTAACTCTGTCCAGACCGGGAGTCAGTGAATCTGCATCGACCGGAATTCAATCACCATGTACAGACCGGGTGTCAGTGACTCTGTTCAGACTGGGTGTCATTGAATCTGTGCATACCTGGAATCAGTGTCCCAGGGCAGACCGGGATTCAATGGCTCTGTGCAGACCGGGAGTCGGTGATTCTGTACGGACTTGAAGTCGGTGACTGTGTGCAGACCTGAAGTCAGTGACACTGCATAGACCGGAAGTCAGTTACTCTGTACAGACCGGGAGTCAGTGACTCTGTGTACACAATGAATGGGAGGACCCTAGGCAAGACAGAGGGTCAGAGGGATCTTGGTGTGCAAGTTCACAGATCCCTGAAGGCGGCGGAACAGGTAGATAAGGTGGTAAAGAAGGCATATGGGATACTTGCCTTTATTAGCCGAGGCATAGAATATCAGAGCAAGGAGGTTATGATGGAGCTGTATAAAACACTGGTTATGCCACAGCTGGAGTACTGTGTGCAGTTCTGGTCGCCACACTACAGGAAGGATGTGATCGCTTTGGAGAGGGTGCAGAGGAGATTCACCAGGATGTTACCAGGGCTGGAGCGCTTCAGCTATGAAGAGAGACTGGGAAGATTGGGTTTGTTTTCCTTGGAGCAGAGGAGGCTGAGGGGGGACATGATTGAGGTGTACAAAATTATGAGGGGCACAGATAGGATGGATACTAAGGAGCTTTTTCCCTTCGTTGAGGGTTCTATAACAAGGGGACATAGATTCAAGGTAAAAGGCGGGAGGTTTAGAGGGGATTTGAGAAAGAACTTTTTCACCCAGAGGGTGGTTGGAGTCTGGAACTCACTGCCTGAAAGGGTTGTGGAGGCAGGAACCCTCACAACATTCAGGAAGCATTTGGATGAGCACTTGAAATGCCATAGCATACAAGGCTACGGACCAAATGCTGGAATATGGGATTAGAGTAGACAGGGCTGATGGCCGGCGCGGACACGATGGGCCGAAGGGCCTCTATCCGTGCTGTATAACTCTATGACTCTATGACTCTGTGCATAGCGGGATTCAGTGAATCTCTGCAGACCTGGATTCAGTGAATCTGTACAGACAGTCAGTCAGTGAAACTGTGCAGACCTGGAGTCAGTGGCTCTGTACAGGCCGGGTGTCAGTGACTCTTTACAGACCGGGTATCGGTGCGACTTCATAGATCGGGAGTCAGTAAATCTGTGCAGACCGGGAGTCAGTGACTCTGTGCAGATCGGAATCATTGTCCCTGTACAGAGAGGGAGTCAGTGATTCTGTACAGACCTGGAGTCAGTGACTCTGCATAGACCGGAAGTCAGTTTCTCTGTACCGACCGGGAGTCAGTGACTCTGTGCAAACCTGGAGTCAGTGAATCTGTACGGACTGGCAATTCGTGGCTCTGTGCAGACCGGGAGTCAGTGATTCTGTCCAGACCGGGTGTCAGTTAGAATTACAGATCGGGAGTCAGTAACTCTGAACAGACCGAGTGTTAGTGACTCTGTCCAACCGGGAGTCAGTGACGCTGTACGACCGGGAGTCAATGATGCTGTACAGACCTGGAGTCAGTGACTCTGCACAGACCGGGGGTCAGTTACTCTGTATAGAACGGGAGACAATTACTCTGTACAGGCCGGGAGTCAGCGACTCTGTGCAGTTCGGAATCAATGATCATGTACAGACCTGGAGTCAGCGACTCTGTACAGAGATGGAGCCAGTGATTCTGTACCGACCGTAAGTCGGTTACTCTGTACAGACCGGAATCAGTGACTCTGTGCAGACAGGGGAGTCATTGATTCTGTACAGACCTGGAGTCAGTGAATCTGTACAAAACCTGGAGTCAGTGACGCTGTGCAGACCGGGATCCAGTGACTCCGTGCAGACCCGAAGTCAGTGAGTCTGTGCAGACCTGGAGCAAGTGACGATGCACAGACTGGGATTCAGTGAGTTTGTCCAGACCGGGAATCACTGAACTTGTACAGCCAGGGAATTATTGACCCTGTCCAGACGGAGAGTTAGTGACTTTGCACAGACAGGGAGTCAGTGACTTCTTTTGACCGTATGTCATGGACTCTGTGCAGACCAGCAATCAGTGAGTCTGCACAGACCGGAGTCAGTGACAGTGCTTAGACCGGAAGTCAGTTTCGCTGCATGGACCGGAAGTCAGTGACTCCATGCAGACTGGGAGTCAGTGAATCTCCAGGACCGGGAGTCAGTGAATCTCTACGACCGGGAGTCAATGACTCTGTACAGACCTGGAGACAGTGACACTACACAGACCGGGAGTCAGTGACACTGTGTCGACCGGGAGTCTGTGATTCTGTACAGACCGGAATCAGTGACTCTGTGCAGATAGGGATTCAGTGAATCTGAACATACCGAGAGTCAGTGCCTATGTACAGACTGGTTTTCAGTATCTCTGTAGGACCGGGAGTCAGTGGCTCTGTACAGACCGGGTGTCAGTTTGTCTGTCGGACCGCTGGTCAGTGACTCTGTACAGACAGGGATTTACTGTCTCCGTACAGACCTGGAGTCAGTGACTCTGTACGGACCGGGAATCAGTGACTTTGTACAAACGGGGTGTCAGTGACTCTGTGTAGATTCAATGCCTTCCGGACTGTACAGAGTCATTGACACCGAGAGTCCCTGACTCTGTGCAGACCTGGAGTCAGTGACTCTGCACAGATCGGGTGTCAGTGACTCTGTACGGACCTGAAGTCAGTGACTGTGTTCAGGCCGGAGAGTCAGTGACTCTGTACAGACCTGGAGTCAGTGACTCTGTACGGACCGGGAGTCAGTGACTTTTTACAGACGGGGTGTCAGTGTCCCTCTGCAGAATCATTGCCTTCCGGTCTGTACAGAGTCACTGACACCGACAGTTCGTGACTCCACACAGACCGGAATGATTGAGGCTGGACAGACAGGGATTCAGTGAATCTGTACATACCGAGAATCAATGAATCTGTACAGACCGGGAGTCAGTGACACTGTAGGACCGGGAGCCACTGACTCTGTACGGACCTGGCGTCAGTGGCCCTGTACAGTCCGGGTGTCAGTGACTCTGTTCAGGACTGGAGTCAGTGTCCCTGTGCAGACCGGGATTCAATGGCTCTATGCAGATCGGGAGTCGGTGATTCTGTACGGACTTGAAGTCGGTGAATCTGTACAGACCGGGTGTCAGTGTCTCTGTACAGACCGGAAGTCAGTGACTGTGTTCAGGCCGGAGAGTCAGTGAATCTGTACACACCTGGAGTCAGTGACTCTGTACGGACCGGGAGTCAGTGACTTTTTACAGACGGGGTGTCAGTGTCTCTCTGCAGCATCATTGCCTTCCGGTCTGTACAGAGTCACTGACACCGAGAGTTCGTGACTCTGTACAGAACGGAATCAGTGACGCTGTACAGACAGGGAGTCAGTGAATCTGTACATACCGAGAATCAGTGAATCTGTACAGACCGGGAGTCAGTGACTCTGTCGGACCGGGAGTCAATGACTCTGTACGGACCTGGCGTCAGTGGCTCTGTACAGACCGGGTGTCAGTGACTCTGTACAGGCCTGGAGTCAGTGTCCCTGTGCAGACCGGGATTCAATGGCTCTGTGCAGACCGGGAGTCAGTAACTCTGTACAGACCGGAAGTCAGTGACTGTGTACAGGCCGGAGAGTAAGTGACTCTGTGCAGACCTGGAATCAGTGACTCTGTACGGACCGGGAGTCAGTGACTTTTTACAGACGGGGTGTCAGTATATCTCTGCAGAATCATTGCCTTCCGGTCTGTACAGAGTCAATGACACTGTGCATTCCGGGAGTAGCTGATTCTGTACGGACTTGAAGTCGGTGACTCTGTGCAGACCGGAAGTCAGTTACTCTGTACAGACCGGGAGTCAGTGACTCTGTGCATAGCAGGATTCAGTGACTCTCTCCAGACCTGGAGTCAGTGAATCTGTATAGACCGGGAGTTAGTGGCTCTGTCCAACTGGGAGTCAGTGACGCTGTACGACCGGGAGTCAGTGATGCTGTGCAGACCTGGAGTCAGTGCCTCTGTACAGACGGGGAATTATTGATTATGTGCACACCTGGAGTCAGCGACTCTGTGCAGACCGCGAGTCAGTGACTCTGAGCAGACCGAGAGTTACTGACTCTGTACGACCGGGTGTCAGTGACGCTGTCCGACGGGAATCAGTGACTCTGCACAGAACGGGAGACAGTTACTCTGTATAGAACCTGAGTCAGTGACTCTGTACAGGCCACGATTTAGTGACTTTGTACGGACCGGAATCAGTGAGTCTGTACAGACAGGCAGTCAGGAGTCGGGTTTTCTGTACAGACCGGGAGTCAGTGGTTCTGCACAGAACGGGAGTGTGTGATTCTGTACGGACCGGGAGTCAGTGAATCTGTACAGACAGGGAGTCATTTATTCTGTACAGACCTGGAGTCGGGTTCTCTGTACGGACCGGGAGTCAGTGGTTCTGTACAGAACGGGATTGTGTGATTCTGAACAGACCGGGAGTCAGTGACTCTGTCCAGACCTGGGGACAGTGAGTCTGTACAGAGCTGGAGCCAGTGACGCTGCACAGAACTGGAGTCAGTGTCGCTGTACAGACCGAGAATCAGTAACTCTGAACAGGCCGAGAGTTACTGACTCTGTACGACGGGGATTCAGTGACTCTGTACAGTCGGGGAGTCATTGATTCTGTACAGGCCGGTCGTCAGTGATTCTTTACAGACCTGAATTCAGTGACGTTGTCCAGACCGGGAATCGGTGTTTCTGTACGGACCGGAACTCGGTGACTCTGTACAGACCGGGCGTCAGTGACTCTTTGCAGACCAGGAGTCGGTCACTCTGTACAGACCGTGTGTCCGTGATTCTGTACAGACCTGGAATCAATTACTGTGCACAGACCTGGAGTCGGGTTCTCTGCACAGACCGGGATTCAGTGGTTCTGTACAGCACGGGAGTCTGTGATTCTGTACGGACCGGGAGTCTGTGATTCTGTACGGACCTGGAGTCAGTGAATCTGTACAGACCGAGAGTTATTGACTTTGAACAGACAGGGTGTCAGTGACTCTGCATAGAACGGAAGTCAGATTCGCTGCACGGACCGGAATTCAGTGATTCTGGACAGAAAGGGAGTCAGTGACTGCGGAGACTGGGAATCAGTGACAATGTCCAGACAGGGAGTCAGTGACTCTGTACACACAGGGTGTCAGTGAATCTGTACAAACCGAGAGTCAGAGAATCTGTACAGACCGTGAGTCAGTGATTCTGTAGGACCGGGAGTCAGTGACACTGTACAGACCAGAATCAGTGAATCTGTACAAACAGGGAGTAATTGATTCAGTACAGACAGGAAGTCAGTTACTCTGTGCAGACCAGGAGTCAGTGACTCTGTGCATAGCGGGATTCAGTGACTCTCTGCAGACCTGGAGTCAGTGAATTTGTGCAGGCCGGGAGGTAGCGGCTCCGTGCAGACCGGGAGTCAATGATTCTGTCCAGACCGGGAGTCAGTGAGTCTTCACAGACTGAGAGTCATGAACTCTGAACAGAGCGGGTTTTAGTGACTCTGTCCAACCGGGAGTCAGTGACGCTGTACGACCGGGAGTCAGTGATGCTGTACAGACCTGGAGTCAGTGACTCTGCACAGACCGGGAGTCAGTTACTCTGCATCGAACGGGAGTCAATTACTCTGTACAGGCCGGGAGTCAGCGACTCTGTGCAGTTCGGAATCATTGATTATGTACAGACCTGGAGTCAGCGACTCTGTACAGAGCGGGAGTCAGTGATTCTGTACCGACCGGAAGTCGGTGACTCTGTACAGACCGGAATCAGTGACTCTGTACAGAGAGGGAGTCGGTGAATCTCTACATACCGAGAGTCAGTGTCTCTGTACAGACCGGGTGTCAGTGACTCTGTACAGACCTGGAGTCAGTGTTCCTGTGCAAACCGGGATTCAATGGCTTTGTGCAGACCTGGAGTTGGTGATTCTGTACGGACTTGAAGTCGGTGACTCCGTGCAGACCGGAAGTCAGTGGCTCTGCATAGACCGGAATTCAGTTAATCTGTACAGGCCGGGATTCAGTGACTTTGTGCATCGCGGGATTCAGTGATCTCTGCAGACCTGGAGTCAGTGAATCGGTACAGACCGGGAATTAGTGGCTCTGTGCAGATCGGGAGTAAGTGACTCTTTACAGACCGGGTGTCAATGAGCCTTCAGAGACCGGGAGTCGGTAACAATAAACGGACCGTGACTTAGTGACTCTGTACCGACCTGGAGTCAGTAATTCTGCGCAGACCGGGAGTCCGTGACACTGTACAGACCGGAATCAGTGAATTTGTACAAACAGGAATCATTGATTCAGTACAGACTTGGAGTCAGTTTCTCAGTACAGACCGGGAGCCAGTGTCTCTGTGCAAACCTGGAGTCAGTGTCCGTGTGCAGACCGGGATTCAATGGCTCTGTGCAGACCGGGAGTTGGTGATTCTGTCCGGACCTGAAGTCAGTTACTCTGTACAGACCAGGATTCAGTGACACTGTGCGTAGCGGGATTCAGTGACTCACTGCAGACCTGGAGACAGTGAATCTGTACAGACCGGGAGTTATTGGCTCTGTGCAGACCGGGAGTCAGTGATTTTGTCCAGAACGGGAGTCAGTGAGTCTTTAAGACCGGGAGTCAGTAACTCTGAACAGACCGAATGTAAGTGACTCTGTACAGACCGGAATCAGTGAATCTGTACAGATAGGGTGTCGGTGAATCTGTACAGGCCGGGAGTCAGTGACACTGTGCGTAGCAGGATTCACTGACTCACTGCAGACCTGCAGACAGTGAATCTGTACAGACCGGGAGCTAGTGGCTCTGTGCGGACCGCGAGTCAGTGATTCTGTCCAGACCGGGTGTCAGAGAGCCTTGACAGACCGGGAGTCAGTAACTCTGTCCAGACCGGGAGTCAGTGAATCTGCATCGACCGGAATTCAATCACCATGTACAGACCGGGTGTCAGTGACTCTGTTCAGACTGGGTGTCATTGAATCTGTGCATACCTGGAATCAGTGTCCCAGGGCAGACCGGGATTCAATGGCTCTGTGCAGACCGGGAGTCGGTGATTCTGTACGGACTTGAAGTCGGTGACTGTGTGCAGACCTGAAGTCAGTGACACTGCATAGACCGGAAGTCAGTTACTCTGTACAGACCGGGAGTCAGTGACTCTGTGTACACAATGAATGGGAGGACCCTAGGCAAGACAGAGGGTCAGAGGGATCTTGGTGTGCAAGTTCACAGATCCCTGAAGGCGGCGGAACAGGTAGATAAGGTGGTAAAGAAGGCATATGGGATACTTGCCTTTATTAGCCGAGGCATAGAATATCAGAGCAAGGAGGTTATGATGGAGCTGTATAAAACACTGGTTATGCCACAGCTGGAGTACTGTGTGCAGTTCTGGTCGCCACACTACAGGAAGGATGTGATCGCTTTGGAGAGGGTGCAGAGGAGATTCACCAGGATGTTACCAGGGCTGGAGCGCTTCAGCTATGAAGAGAGACTGGGAAGATTGGGTTTGTTTTCCTTGGAGCAGAGGAGGCTGAGGGGGGACATGATTGAGGTGTACAAAATTATGAGGGGCACAGATAGGATGGATACTAAGGAGCTTTTTCCCTTCGTTGAGGGTTCTATAACAAGGGGACATAGATTCAAGGTAAAAGGCGGGAGGTTTAGAGGGGATTTGAGAAAGAACTTTTTCACCCAGAGGGTGGTTGGAGTCTGGAACTCACTGCCTGAAAGGGTTGTGGAGGCAGGAACCCTCACAACATTCAGGAAGCATTTGGATGAGCACTTGAAATGCCATAGCATACAAGGCTACGGACCAAATGCTGGAATATGGGATTAGAGTAGACAGGGCTGATGGCCGGCGCGGACACGATGGGCCGAAGGGCCTCTATCCGTGCTGTATAACTCTATGACTCTATGACTCTGTGCATAGCGGGATTCAGTGAATCTCTGCAGACCTGGATTCAGTGAATCTGTACAGACAGTCAGTCAGTGAAACTGTGCAGACCTGGAGTCAGTGGCTCTGTACAGGCCGGGTGTCAGTGACTCTTTACAGACCGGGTATCGGTGCGACTTCATAGATCGGGAGTCAGTAAATCTGTGCAGACCGGGAGTCAGTGACTCTGTGCAGATCGGAATCATTGTCCCTGTACAGAGAGGGAGTCAGTGATTCTGTACAGACCTGGAGTCAGTGACTCTGCATAGACCGGAAGTCAGTTTCTCTGTACCGACCGGGAGTCAGTGACTCTGTGCAAACCTGGAGTCAGTGAATCTGTACGGACTGGCAATTCGTGGCTCTGTGCAGACCGGGAGTCAGTGATTCTGTCCAGACCGGGTGTCAGTTAGAATTACAGATCGGGAGTCAGTAACTCTGAACAGACCGAGTGTTAGTGACTCTGTCCAACCGGGAGTCAGTGACGCTGTACGACCGGGAGTCAATGATGCTGTACAGACCTGGAGTCAGTGACTCTGCACAGACCGGGGGTCAGTTACTCTGTATAGAACGGGAGACAATTACTCTGTACAGGCCGGGAGTCAGCGACTCTGTGCAGTTCGGAATCAATGATCATGTACAGACCTGGAGTCAGCGACTCTGTACAGAGATGGAGCCAGTGATTCTGTACCGACCGTAAGTCGGTTACTCTGTACAGACCGGAATCAGTGACTCTGTGCAGACAGGGGAGTCATTGATTCTGTACAGACCTGGAGTCAGTGAATCTGTTCAAAACCTGGAGTCAGTGACGCTGTGCAGACCGGGATCCAGTGACTCCGTGCAGACCCGAAGTCAGTGAGTCTGTGCAGACCTGGAGCAAGTGACGATGCACAGACTGGGATTCAGTGAGTTTGTCCAGACCGGGAATCACTGAACTTGTACAGCCAGGGAATTATTGACCCTGTCCAGACGGAGAGTTAGTGACTTTGCACAGACAGGGAGTCAGTGACTTCTTTTGACCGTATGTCATGGACTCTGTGCAGACCAGCAATCAGTGAGTCTGCACAGACCGGAGTCAGTGACAGTGCTTAGACCGGAAGTCAGTTTCGCTGCATGGACCGGAAGTCAGTGACTCCATGCAGACTGGGAGTCAGTGAATCTCCAGGACCGGGAGTCAGTGAATCTCTACGACCGGGAGTCAATGACTCTGTACAGACCTGGAGACAGTGACACTACACAGACCGGGAGTCAGTGACACTGTGTCGACCGGGAGTCTGTGATTCTGTACAGACCGGAATCAGTGACTCTGTGCAGATAGGGATTCAGTGAATCTGAACATACCGAGAGTCAGTGCCTATGTACAAACTGGTTTTCAGTATCTCTGTAGGACCGGGAGTCAGTGGCTCTGTACAGACCGGGTGTCAGTTTGTCTGTCGGACCGCTGGTCAGTGACTCTGTACAGACAGGGATTTACTGTCTCTGTACAGACCTGGAGTCAGCGACTCTGTACGGACCGGGAATCAGTGACTTTGTACAAACGGGGTGTCAGTGACTCTGTGTAGATTCAATGCCTTCCGGACTGTACAGAGTCATTGACACCGAGAGTCCCTGACTCTGTGCAGACCTGGAGTCAGTGACTCTGCACAGATCGGGTGTCAGTGACTCTGTACGGACCTGAAGTCAGTGACTGTGTTCAGGCCGGAGAGTCAGTGACTCTGTACAGACCTGGAGTCAGTGACTCTGTACGGACCGGGAGTCAGTGACTTTTTACAGACGGGGTGTCAGTGTCCCTCTGCAGAATCATTGCCTTCCGGTCTGTACAGAGTCACTGACACCGACAGTTCGTGACTCTACACAGACCGGAATGATTGAGGCTGGACAGACAGGGATTCAGTGAATCTGTACATACCGAGAATCAATGAATCTGTACAGACCGGGAGTCAGTGACACTGTAGGACCGGGAGCCACTGACTCTGTACGGACCTGGCGTCAGTGGCCCTGTACAGTCCGGGTGTCAGTGACTCTGTTCAGGACTGGAGTCAGTGTCCCTGTGCAGACCGGGATTCAATGGCTCTATGCAGATCGGGAGTCGGTGATTCTGTACGGACTTGAAGTCGGTGAATCTGTACAGACCGGGTGTCAGTGTCTCTGTACAGACCGGAAGTCAGTGACTGTGTTCAGGCCGGAGAGTCAGTGAATCTGTACACACCTGGAGTCAGTGACTCTGTACGGACCGGGAGTCAGTGACTTTTTACAGACGGGGTGTCAGTGTCTCTCTGCAGCATCATTGCCTTCCGGTCTGTACAGAGTCACTGACACCGAGAGTTCGTGACTCTGTACAGAACGGAATCAGTGACGCTGTACAGACAGGGAGTCAGTGAATCTGTACATACCGAGAATCAGTGAATCTGTACAGACCGGGAGTCAGTGACTCTGTCGGACCGGGAGTCAATGACTCTGTACGGACCTGGCGTCAGTGGCTCTGTACAGACCGGGTGTCAGTGACTCTGTACAGGCCTGGAGTCAGTGTCCCTGTGCAGACCGGGATTCAATGGCTCTGTGCAGACCGGGAGTCAGTAACTCTGTACAGACCGGAAGTCAGTGACTGTGTACAGGCCGGAGAGTAAGTGACTCTGTGCAGACCTGGAATCAGTGACTCTGTACGGACCGGGAGTCAGTGACTTTTTACAGACGGGGTGTCAGTATATCTCTGCAGAATCATTGCCTTCCGGTCTGTACAGAGTCAATGACACTGTGCATTCCGGGAGTAGCTGATTCTGTACGGACTTGAAGTCGGTGACTCTGTGCAGACCGGAAGTCAGTTACTCTGTACAGACCGGGAGTCAGTGACTCTGTGCATAGCAGGATTCAGTGACTCTCTCCAGACCTGGAGTCAGTGAATCTGTATAGACCGGGAGTTAGTGGCTCTGTCCAACTGGGAGTCAGTGACGCTGTACGACCGGGAGTCAGTGATGCTGTGCAGACCTGGAGTCAGTGCCTCTGTACAGACGGGGAATTATTGATTATGTGCACACCTGGAGTCAGCGACTCTGTGCAGACCGCGAGTCAGTGACTCTGAGCAGACCGAGAGTTACTGACTCTGTACGACCGGGTGTCAGTGACGCTGTCCGACGGGAATCAGTGACTCTGCACAGAACGGGAGACAGTTACTCTGTATAGAACCGGAGTCAGTGACTCTGTACAGGCCACGATTTAGTGACTTTGTACGGACCGGAATCAGTGAGTCTGTACAGACAGGCAGTCAGGAGTCGGGTTTTCTGTACAGACCGGGAGTCAGTGGTTCTGCACAGAACGGGAGTGTGTGATTCTGTACGGACCGGGAGTCAGTGAATCTGTACAGACAGGGAGTCATTTATTCTGTACAGACCTGGAGTCGGGTTCTCTGTACGGACCGGGAGTCAGTGGTTCTGTACAGAACGGGATTGTGTGATTCTGAACAGACCGGGAGTCAGTGACTCTGTCCAGACCTGGGGACAGTGAGTCTGTACAGAGCTGGAGCCAGTGACGCTGCACAGAACTGGAGTCAGTGTCGCTGTACAGACCGAGAATCAGTAACTCTGAACAGGCCGAGAGTTACTGACTCTGTACGACGGGGATTCAGTGACTCTGTACAGTCGGGGAGTCATTGATTCTGTACAGGCCGGTCGTCAGTGATTCTTTACAGACCTGAATTCAGTGACGTTGTCCAGACCGGGAATCGGTGTTTCTGTACGGACCGGAACTCGGTGACTCTGTACAGACCGGGCGTCAGTGACTCTTTGCAGACCAGGAGTCGGTCACTCTGTACAGACCGTGTGTCCGTGATTCTGTACAGACCTGGAATCAATTACTGTGCACAGACCTGGAGTCGGGTTCTCTGCACAGACCGGGATTCAGTGGTTCTGTACAGCACGGGAGTCTGTGATTCTGTACGGACCGGGAGTCTGTGATTCTGTACGGACCTGGAGTCAGTGAATCTGTACAGACCGAGAGTTATTGACTTTGAACAGACAGGGTGTCAGTGACTCTGCATAGAACGGAAGTCAGATTCGCTGCACGGACCGGAATTCAGTGATTCTGGACAGAAAGGGAGTCAGTGACTGCGGAGACTGGGAATCAGTGACAATGTCCAGACAGGGAGTCAGTGACTCTGTACACACAGGGTGTCAGTGAATCTGTACAAACCGAGAGTCAGAGAATCTGTACAGACCGTGAGTCAGTGATTCTGTAGGACCGGGAGTCAGTGACACTGTACAGACCAGAATCAGTGAATCTGTACAAACAGGGAGTAATTGATTCAGTACAGACAGGAAGTCAGTTACTCTGTGCAGACCAGGAGTCAGTGACTCTGTGCATAGCGGGATTCAGTGACTCTCTGCAGACCTGGAGTCAGTGAATTTGTGCAGGCCGGGAGGTAGCGGCTGCGTGCAGACCGGGAGTCAGTGATTCTGTCCAGACCGGGAGTCAGTGAGTCTTCACAGACTGAGAGTCATTAACTCTGAACAGACCGGGTTTTAGTGACTCTGTCCAACCGGGAGTCAGTGACGCTGTACGACCGGGAGTCAGTGATGCTGTACAGACCTGGAGTCAGTGACTCTGCACAGACCGGGAGTCAGTTACTCTGCATCGAACGGGAGTCAATTACTCTGTACAGGCCGGGAGTCAGCGACTCTGTGCAGTTCGGAATCATTGATTATGTACAGACCTGGAGTCAGCGACTCTGTACAGAGCGGGAGTCAGTGATTCTGTACCGACCGGAAGTCGGTGACTCTGTACAGACCGGAATCAGTGACTCTGTACAGAGAGGGAGTCGGTGAATCTCTACATACCGAGAGTCAGTGTCTCTGTACAGACCGGGTGTCAGTGACTCTGTACAGACCTGGAGTCAGTGTCCCTGTGCAAACCGGGATTCAATGGCTTTGTGCAGACCTGGAGTTGGTGATTCTGTACGGACTTGAAGTCGGTGACTCCGTGCAGACCGGAAGTCAGTGGCTCTGCATAGACCGGAATTCAGTTAATCTGTACAGGCCGGGATTCAGTGACTTTGTGCATCGCGGGATTCAGTGATCTCTGCAGACCTGGAGTCAGTGAATCGGTACAGACCGGGAATTAGTGGCTCTGTGCAGATCGGGAGTCAGTGAATCTGTCCAGACCGGGAGTCAGCGAGTCTTTACAGACCGGGAGTCAGTAACTCTGAACAGACCGAGTGTTCGTGACTCCGTCCAACCGGGAGTCAGTGAAGCTGTACGACGGGAGTCAGTGATGCTGTACAGACCTGGAATCAGTGACTCTGCACAGACCGGTTGTCAGTTACTCTGTATAGAACGGGAGTCAGTAACTCTGTACAGGCCGGGATTCAGTGACTTTGTGCATCGCGGGATTCAGTGATCTCTGCAGACCTGGAGTCAGTGAATCGGTACAGACCGGGAATTAGTGGCTCTGTGCAGATCGGGAGTCAGTGAATCTGTCCAGACCGGGAGTCAGCGAGTCTTTACAGACCGGGAGTCAGTAACTCTGAACAGACCGAGTGTTCGTGACTCCGTCCAACCGGGAGTCAGTGAAGCTGTACGACGGGAGTCAGTGATGCTGTACAGACCTGGAATCAGTGACTTCGCACAGACCGGTTGTCAGTTACTCTGTATAGAACGGGAGTCAGTAACTCTGTACAGGCCGGGATTCAGTCACTTTGTGCATCGCGGGATTCAGTGATCTCTGCAGACCTGGAGTCAGTGAATCGGTACAGACCGGGAATTAGTTGCTCTGTGCAGATCGGGAGTCAGTGAATCTGTCCAGACCGGGAGTCAGTGAGTCTTTACAGACCGGGAGTCAGTAACTCTGAACAGACCGAGTGTTCGTGACTCCGTCCAACCGGGAGTCAGTGAAGCTGTACGACGGGAGTCAGTGATGCTGTACAGACCTGGAATCAGTGACTCTGCACAGACCGGTTGTCAGTTACTCTGTATAGAACGGGAGTCAATTACTCTGTACAGGCCGGGAGTCAGCGACTCTGTGCAGTTCGGAATCATTGATTATGTACAGACCTGGAGTCAGCGACTCTGTACAGAGCGGGAGTCAGTGATTCTGTACCGACCGGAAGTCGGTGACTCTGTACAGACCGGAATCAGTGTCTCTGTACAGACCGGGTGTCAGTGACTCTGTACAGACCTGGAGTCAGTGTCCCTGTGCAAACCGGGATTCAATGGCTTTGTGCAGACCTGGAGTTGGTGATTCTGTACGGACTTGAAGTCGGTGACTCCGTGCAGACCGGAAGTCAGTGGCTCTGCATAGACCGGAATTCAGTTAATCTGTACAGGCCGGGATTCAGTGACTTTGTGCATCGCGGGATTCAGTGATCTCTGCAGACCTGGAGTCAGTGAATCGGTACAGACCGGGAATTAGTGGCTCTGTGCAGATCGGGAGTCAGTGAATCTGTCCAGACCGGGAGTCAGTGAGTCTTTACAGACCGGGAGTCAGTAACTCTGAACAGACCGAGTGTTCGTGACTCCGTCCAACCGGGAGTCAGTGAAGCTGTACGACGGGAGTCAGTGATGCTGTACAGACCTGGAATCAGTGACTCTGCACAGACCGGTTGTCAGTTACTCTGTATAGAACGGGAGTCAATTACTCTGTACAGGCCGGGAGTCAGCGACTCTGTGCAGTTCGGAATCATTGATCATGTACAGACCTGGAGTCAGCGACTCTGTGCAGAGCGGGAGTCAGTGAATCTGTACAGACCGGAATCAGTGACTCTGTGGAGACAGTGAGATAGTGAATCTGCACAGACCTGGAGTCAGTGCCTCTGTACAGACCGGGTGTCAGTGACTCTGTTAAGACAGGTTGTCAGTGACTCTGTACAGACCGGGTGTCATTGAGTCTTCATAGATCGGGAATCAGTGACTCTGCACAGACAGTGAGTTAGTGAATCTGCACAGACCTGGAGTCAGTGTGCTCTGTACAGACCTGGAGTTAGTGACACTGTGTAGACCGGGAGTAAGTGAAACTGTGCAGACTGGAATCAGTGTCTCTGTACAGACAGGGAGTCAGTGAATCTGAACATACCGAGAGTCAGTGGCTCTGTGCAGACCCGCTGATCGTGTCTCTCTTGGACCGGGAGTCAGTGACTCTCCACAAACCTGGAGTCAGTTTCTCTGTACAGACCGGGAGTTAGTTCATTATTGATTATGTACAGACCTGGAGTCAACGACTCTGTCCAGACGTGGTGACAGTGAGTCTGTACAGACCTGGAGCCAGTGACGCTGTACAGACCTTGAGTCAGGGTTTCTGTACAGACCGAGAGTGAGTAACTCTGAACCGTCCGAGAGTTTCTGACTCGGTAAAACCGGGAGTCAGTGACGCTGTGCGACGGGGAATCAGTGACTCTGTTCAGACCTGGGGTCAGTGAATCTGCACAGACCAGGAGTCAGTTAATCTGTATAGAACCGGAGTCAGTGAGTCTGTACAGGCCGAGAGTTAGTGTCTCTGCCCGGCCGGAATCAGTGATTCTGTACAGATAGGGATTCAGTGAATCTGTACAGGATGGGAGTCAGTCACTCTGTACAAACCTGGAGTCAGTTACTCTGTTCAGAACGGGAGTCTGTGACTCTGTACGGACCGGAATCAGTGATTCTGTACACAAAGGAAGTCAGTGGCTCTGTACAGACCGGGAGATAGTAATTCTGCACAGACCGTGTGTCAGTGACTCCGTACAGACCGGGAGTCAGCGATTCTGTACAGACCTGAAGTCAGTGACTCTATGCAGACCGAGAGTCAGTGAGTCTGTACATACCGGGAGTCAGTGACTCTGTGCAGTCGGGGAGTCATTGAATCTGTGCAGACCTGCAGTCAGTGACGCTGTCCAGAACGGGTGTCAGTGATTCTGTACACACTGGGATTCAGTGACTCTGTACAGATCTGGAGTCAGTGATTCTGTACGGACCGGGAGTCGGTGACTCTGTACGGACCACGAGTCAGTGACTCTGTACAAGTCGGTAGTCGGTGATTCTGTACAGAGGTGGAGTCATTGATTCTGTACAGTCGGGGAGTCATTGATTCTGTGCAGACATGAAGTCAGTGACGCTGTACAGACGGGGAGTCAGTAACTCTGTGCAGACCTTGAGTCAGTATCTCTGTACAGACCGGGAATCTGTGGCTCTGCCTAGACTGGGAGTCAGTGACTCTCTACTGACGGGCAATTATTGATTTTGTACAGACCTGGAGTCAGCGACTCTGTACAGACCTGGAGTCAGTGTCTCTGCACAGACCGAGATTCAGTAACTCTGAACAGACCGAGAGTTACTGACTCTGTACGACCGGGAGTCAATGACGCTGTGCGACGGGGAGTCAGTGACTGTACAGACCTGGAGTCAGTGACTCTGCACAGACCGGGATTCAGTTAGTCCCTATAGAACGGGAGTCATTGACTCTGTACAGGACGGGGAGTTCGTGACTCTGTACTGACCGTAATCAGTGACTGTGTACAGACCGGGAGTCAGTGACTCTGTCCAGACCTGGGGACAGAGTGTCTGTACGGATCTGGAGCCAGTTGCGCTGTACAGACCTGCAGTCATTTACTCTGTTTCGAAACGGAGTCAGTAACTCTGTGCAGACCGGGAGTCAGCGACTCTCTCCAGACCTGGGGACAGTAAGTCTGTACAGACCTGGAGCCAGTGACGCTGCACAGACCGGAAGTCAGTTAATCTGTATAGAACCGGACTCATTGACTCTGTGCAGGCCGGGAGTTAGTGACTCTATACGGACCGGAATTAGTGATTCTGTACAGACAGGGAGTCAGTGAATCTGTGCAGGACGGGAGTCAGTCACTTTCTAATGACCTGGAGTCAGTTACACTGGATAGAACGGGAGTCAGTGACTCTGTACAGGCCGGGAGTTAGTGACTCTGTACAAGTCGGTAGTCGGTGATTCTGTACAGAGGGGGAGTCATTGATTCTGTACAGTCGGGGAGTCATTGATTCTGTGCAGACATGAAGTCAGTGACGCTGTACAGACGGGGAGTCAGTAACTCTGTGCAGACCTTGAGTCAGTATCTCTGTACAGACCGGGAATCTGTGGCTCTGCCTAGACTGGGAGTCAGTGACTCTCTACTGACGGGCAATTATTGATTTTGTACAGACCTGGAGTCAGCGACTCTGTACAGACCTGGAGTCAGTGTCTCTGCACAGACCGAGATTCAGTAACTCTGAACAGACCGAGAGTTACTGACTCTGTACGACCGGGAGTCAATGACGCTGTGCGACGGGGAGTCAGTGACTGTACAGACCTGGAGTCAGTGACTCTGCACAGACCGGGATTCAGTTAGTCCCTATAGAACGGGAGTCATTGACTCTGTGCAGGCCGGGAGTTAGTGACTCTGTACGGACCGGAATTAGTGATTCTGTACAGACAGGGAGTCAGTGAATCTGTGCAGGACGGGAGTCAGTCACTTTCTAATGACCTGGAGTCAGTTACACTGGATAGAACGGGAGTCAGTGACTCTGTACAGGCCGGGAGTTAGTGACTCTGTACGGACCGGAATCAGTGATTCTGTACAGTCGGGGAGTCATTGATTCTGTACAGACCTGGAGTCAGTGACGCTGTCCAGACCGGGTTTCAGTTACTCCGGACAGACCTGCAGTGAGTGAGTCTGCACAGACTTGGAGCAAGTGACGCTGAAGAGACCGGAAATCAGTGACACTGTACAAACCGGGAGTCAGTGACCCTGTACAGACCTGGAGTCAGCGAGTCTGTACAGACCGGGCGTAATTGACTCTGTAAAGTCCAGAGTCAATGTCTCTGCACAGACCGCGAGTCAGTGACTCTCGACAGGTCGGTCGTCAGTGATTCTGTATAGAGGGGGTGTCACTGATTCGGTACATACCGGGAGTCATTGATTCTGTATAGACCTGGAGTCAGTGACTCTGTACAGACCTGAAATCAGTGACGCTGTGCAGACCGGCAGCAAGTGGCTCTGGACGGACCGGAATCAGTGATTCTGTACAGACCGGCAGTCAGTGGTTCTGTAAAGAACGGTAGTCTGTGATTCTGTACGGACCGGGAGTCAGTGAATCGGTACAAACGGGGAGTCATTGATTCTGTACAAACCTGGAGTCAGTGACTCTGCACAAAACCTGGAGTCAGTGAATCTGTGCAGACCTGCAGCAAGTGAGACCGGGATTCATTGAGTCTGTCCAGACCGGGAATCACTGACCCTGTACAGACAGTGAGTCTTTACAGACCGGGAGTCAGTAACTCTGAACAGACCGAGTGTTAGTGACTCCGTCCAACCGGGAGTCAGTGACGCTGTCCGACCGGGAGTAAGTGATGCTGTACAGACCTGGAGTCAGCGAATCTGTACAGAGCGGGAGTCATTGATTCTGTACCGACCGGAAGTCAGTGACTCAGTACAGAATGGAATCAGTGACTCTGCACAGATAGTGAGTTAATGAATCTGCGCAGATCTGGAATCAGTGGCTCTGTACAGACCGGGTGTCAGTCACTCTGTACAGACCGGGTGTCAGTGAGTCTTCATAGATCGGGTGTCAGTGACTCTGTACAGACCGGAAGTTAGTGACTGTGTACAGGCCGGGGAGTCAGTGACTCTGTACAGACCTGGAGTCAGTGACTTTGGACAGACGGAGTGTCAGTGACTCTCTGCAGAGTCACTGCCTTCCGGTCTGTACAGAGTCACTGACACCGAGAGTTCGTGACTCTGCACAGACCGGAATCGGTGACTCTGTACAGACAGGGATCTAGTGAATCTGTACATACCGAGAGTCAGTGAATCTGTACAGACCGGGAGTCAGTGACTCAGTAGGACCGGGCGTCATTGACTCTGTACGGACCTGGAGTCAGTGTCTCTGTACAGACCGGGTGTCAGTGACCCTGTACCGACCTGGAGTCAGTGTCCCTATGCAGACGGGGATTCAATGGCTCTGTGCAGACGGTGAGTCGGTGAATCTGTACGGTCTTGAAGTCGGTGACTCTGTGCAGACCGGGAGTCAGTCACTCTGTGTAAAGCGGGATTCAGTGAATCCCTGCAGACCTGGCATCAGTGAATCTGTACAGACCGGGACTTAGTGGCTCTGTGCAGACCGGGAGTCAGTGATTCTGTCCAGACCTGGAGTCAGCGAGTCTTTACAGACCGGGAGTCAGTAACTCTGAACAGACCGAGTGTTAGTGACTCTGTCCAAGCGGGAGTCAGTGAAGCTGTCCGACCGGGAGTCAGTGATGTTGTACAGACCTGGAGTCAGTGACTCTGCACAGACCGGGAGTCAGTTACTCTGTATAGAACGGGAGTCAATTACTCTATACAGGCCGGGAGTCAGCGGCTCTGAGCAGTTCGGAATCATTGATTATGTACAAACCTGGAGTCATCGACTCTGTACTGAGCGGGAGTCAGTGATTCTGTACCGACCGGAAGTCGGTGACTCTGTACAGACCGGAATCAGTGACTCTATACAGACCGGGTGCCAGTGAGTCTTCATAGATCGGGAATCAGTGACTCTGCACAGACAGTGAGTTCGTGAATCTGCACAGACCTGGAGTCAGTGACTCTGTGTAGACCGGGAGTAAGTGACACTGTGCAGAGCGGAATCAGTTTCTCTGTACAGACAGGGTGTCAGTGAATCTGAACATACCGAGAGTCAGTGGCTCTGTGCAGACACGCTGTTCGTGTCTCTCTTGGACCGGGATTCAGTGGCTCTGTACAGACCGGGAATCAGTGAATCTCTACAAACCTGGAGTCAGTTTCTCTTCACAGACCGGGAGTCAGTGGCTCTGCACAGACCGGGAGTCACTGAGTCTGTGCAGACCGGATTCAGTAACTCTGCACAGAGCGGGAGTCAGGGACTCTGTACAGACCTGGAGTTAGTGACTCTGTTCAGACGGGGAATTATTGATTATGTACAGACCTGGAGTCAACGTCTCTGTCCAGACGTGGGGAAAGTGAGTCTGTGCAGTCCTGGAGCCAGTGACGCTGTGCAGACCTTGAGTCAGTGTTTCTGTACAAACCGGGAGTCAGTAACTCTGAACAGACCGAGAGTTACTGACTCTGTAAGACCGGGAGTCAGTGACGCTGTGCGACGGGAAGTCAGTGACTCTGTTCAGACCTGGGGTCAGTGACTCTGCACAGACCAGGAGTCAGTTAATCCGTATAGAACCGGAGTCAGTGAGTCTGTACAGGCAGGGAGTTAGTGACTGTACGGAACGAAATCAGTGATTCTGTACAGATAGGGTTTCAGTGAATCTGTACAGGACGGGAGTCAGTCACTCTGTACAGGAAGGGCGTTAGTGACTCTGTACGGACCGGAATCAGTGATTCTGTACACAAAAGAAGTCAGTGGCTCTGTACAGACCGGGAGACAGTAATTCTGTACAGACCGTGCGTCAGTCACTCCGTACAGACCGGGAGTCAGCGATTCTGTACAGATCTGGAGTCAGTGAGTCTATGCAGACCGGGAGTCAGTGAGTCTGTACAACCCGGGAGTCAGTGACTCTGTACAGTCGGGGAGTCATTGAATCTGTGCAGACCTGCAGTCAGTGACGCTGTCCAGAACGAGTGTCAGTGATTCTGTACAGACTGGGAGTCAGTGATTCTATACAGACCTGGGGACAGTGAATCTGTACAGACCTGGAGCCAGTGACGCTGCACAGACCTGGAGTCAGTTACACTGGATAGAACGGGAGTCAGTGACTCTGTACAGGCCGGGAGTTAGTGATTCTGTACGGACCGGAATCAGTGATTCTGTACAGTCCGGGAGTCACTGATTCTGTACAGACCTGGAGTCAGTGACGCTGTCCAGACCGGGTTTCAGTTATTCTGTACAGACCTGCAGTGAGTGAGTCTGCACAGACTTGGAGCAAGTGACGCTGTACAGACCGTGAGTCAGTGACTCTGTGCAGACCTGGAGTCGGTAACTCTGCACAGATCGGGCGTCAGTGACTCCGTACAGATCGGGAGTCATTGAGTCTGTACAGACCGGGATTCAGTGACGCGGTACAGACCTGGAGTCAGTGTCTCTACACAGACCGAGAGTCAGTAACTATGAACAGACCGAGAGTTACTGACTCTGTACGACCGCGAGTCAGTGACGCTGTGCGACGGAGAGTCAGTGAACCTGCAAAGACCGAGAATCAGTTACTCTGTAAAGAACCGGAGTCAGTGAATCTGTACAGGCCGGGATTGAGTGACTCTGTACGGACCGGAATCAATGATTCTGTACAGACAGGGAGTCAGTGAATTTGTACAGAACGGGAGTCAGTCACTCTGCACAGACCTGGAGTTAGTTACTCTGTATAGAACGGGAGTCAGTTACGATGTTCAGACCGGGAGTCAGTGAGTCTGTACAGACCGGGAATCACTGAACCTGCACAGACATGGAATCAGTCACCCTGTACAGACCAAGAGTTGGGGACTTTGAACAGACAGGGAGTCAGTGGCACCGCACAGACCTGGAGTCACTGACTCTGTACAGACCTGAAGTCAGTGACGCTGTACAGACCGGGAGTAAGTTACTGTACAGACCGGGACTCAGTGGTTCTGTACAGACCGGGAGTCGGTGACTCTGGACAGACGGGAATCATTGATTATTTACAGACGTGGAGTCAGCGACTCTGTACTGACCTGGAGTCAATGACTCTGTGCAGACCGGGAGTCAGTGACTCTGTCCAGACCTGGAGTCAGTGAGTCTGTACAGAACTGGAGCCAGTGACGCTGCACAGACCGAGAGTCAGTGACTCTGGACAGACCGGGAGTCTACGACTCTGTGCAGACCTGCAGTCGGTGACTCTGTTCAGAACGGGAGTCATTGGCTCTGTTCAGAACGGGAGTCATTGGCTCTGTACAGAGCGGGTCTCAGTGATTCTGTACGGGCCGGGAGTCTGTGAATCTACATGGACCGGAAGTCAATTACTCGCTACAGACCGGGATGCAATGATTCTGTACAGACTGGGAGTCAGTGAGTCTTTATAGTGCGGTCGTCAGTAACTCTGAACAGACTGTGAGTTAGTGACTTTGCACAGACAGCGAGTCAGTGACTCTGCACAGACTGGGAGTCAGTGACTCGATACTGACAGGGAATCATTGACCCTGCACAGGACGAGAGTGATTCTCTCTCTCCGCCCCCCAGTTTTTCTCTATCTCCCCATATGTTTCTCTCCCTCCCCCCCCATTGTTTCTCTCTCTCTCCGCAGTGTTTCTCTCTCTCCCCATAGTGTTTCTCTCTCTCTCCGTCCCCCAGTGTTTCTGTATCTCCCACCAGTGTTTCTATCTCTCTCCCCCCACTGTTTCTCTCTCTCACCCCACTGTTTCTCTCTCTCCCACCAGTGTTTCTCTCTCTCCGTCTCTCCTCCCCCTGTGTGTGTCTCTCTCTCTCTCCCCCCAGTGCTTCTGTCTCTCTCGCTTTCTCCCCCAGTGTTTCTCTCTCTCCCCCAGTGTTTCTCTATCTCCCGCAGTGTTTCTCTCTCTCCCCCCAGTGTTTCTCACTCTCTCTCTCCCCCCAGTGTTTCTAGCTCTCACTCTCTCTCTCCCCAGTATTTCTCTCTCTCTCTACCCTCAGTGTTTCTGTCTCTCTCCCCCCAGTGTTTCTCACTCTCCACCCCCCCCAGTTTTTCTCTTTGTCTTCCCCCAGTGTTTCTATGTCTCTCTCCCCCATGTGTTTCTCTCTCCCTCTCCCCCAGTGTTTCTCCCTCTCTCTCCCCCCAGTGTTTCTCTCTCTCTCTACACCCAGTGTTTCCCTCTCTCGCTCCACCCAGTGTTTCGCTCTCTCTCCCCCAGTGTTTCTCTCTCTCTCCCCCAGTGTTTCTCTCTCTCTCCCCCCAGTGTATCTCAATCTCTCCTCCCCCCAGTGTTTCTCTCTCTCCTCACCCCAGTGTTTCTGCCTCTCCCCCCAGTGTTTCTCTCTCTCTCCCCAGTGTTTCTCTCTCTCTCCCCAGTGTTTCTCTCTCTCTCCAGTGTTTCTCTCCCTCATCCCAGTGTTTCTCTCTCTCTCTCCCCAGTGTTTCTCTCTCTCTCTCTCCAGTATTTCACTCTCTCTCTCCCTCCCCCCTTTTTCTCTCTCTCTGTCCCCTCAGTGTTTCACCCTCTCTGCCCAGTGTTTCTCTCTCTCTCCCCAGTGTTTCTCTCTCTCTCCGCCCCTCAGTGTTTCTCTATCACCCCACTGTGTTTCTCTCTCTCTACACGCAATGTTTCTCTCTCTCCCCCAGTCTATCTCTCTCTCTCCCCCCAGTGTTTCTCTCTCTCCCCCCAGTGTTTCTCTCTCTCTCCCCGGTGTTTCTCTCTATCCCCCCATTGTTTCTCTCTCTCTCTCTCTCCAGTATTTCACTCTCTCTCTCCCTCCCCCCTGTTTTTCACTCTCTCTCCCCCCAGTGTTTCTCTCTCTGACCCCCTCCTCAGTGTTTCTCTTTCTCCTCCCCCATTGTTTCCCTCTCTCCCCCCAGTGTTTCTCCCACTCTGCCCAGTGTTTCTCTCTCTCTCCCCAGTGTTTCTCCCTCTCTGCCCAGTGTTTCTCTCTCTCTCCCCAGTGTTTCTCTCTCTCCCCAGTGTTTCTCTCTCCCCACAGTGTTTCTCTCTCTCTCCGCCCCTCAGTGTTTCTCTATCTCCCCCCTGTGTTTCTCTCTCTCCACACCCACTGTTTCTCTCTCTCCCCCAGTCTATCTCTCTCTCTCCCCCCATTGTTTCTCTCTCTCCCCCCAGTGTTTCACTCTCTCTCCCCGGTGTTTCTCTCTCTCTCCCGCCAGTGTTTCTCTCTCTCTCCCCCACCCAGTGTTTCTCTCTCTCTCTCTCTCCCCCCTGTTTCTTACTCTCTCCTCCCCCCAGTGTTTCTCTCTCTTTCCCCCCAGTGTTTCTCTCTCTCTCTCCCCTGAGTGTTTCTCTCTCTCTCCCCCAGTGTTTCTCTCTCACTCACTCTCCCCAGTGTTTCTCTCTCACTCACTCCCCCCAGTGTTTCTCTCTCTCTCCCCCCAGTGTATCTCAATCTCTCCTCCCCCCAGTGTTTCTCTCTCTCCCCCCCAGTGTTTCTCTCTCTCTACCCCCAGTGTTTCTCTCTCTCCCCCCAGTGTTTCTCTCTTTCTGTCCCCCCAGTGTTTCTCTCTCTGTCCCCCTCCCCAGTGTTTCTCTTTCTCTCCCCACAGTGTTTTCTCTCTCTCTCCCCCCAGTGTTTCTCTCTCTCTCCCGGTATTTCTCTCTCTCTCCCCAGGGTTTTATCTCTCTCCCCAGTGTTTCTCTCTCACCCCCAGTGTTTCTCTCTCTCTCTCCCCCCAGTGTTTCTCTCTCTTGCCCAGTGTTTCTCTCTCTCTCTCCACCCAGTGTTTCTCTCTCTCCTCCCCGCAGTGTTTCTCTCTCTCTCGCCCCCCAGTTTTTCTCTCTCTCTCTCTCACCCCAGTGTTTCTCTCTCTCTCTCTCACCCCAGTGTTTCTTTCTCTCTCTCCCCAGTGTTTCTCTCTCTCCCTCCAGTATTTCTCTCTCACCCCCCAGTGTTTCTTTCTCACCCCCAGTGTTTCTCTCTATCTCCGCCCCCCATTGTTTCTCTATCTCCCCCCAGTTTTTCTCTCTCTCTCGCCCCACTGTTTCTCTCTCTCCCCCAATCTTTCTCTCTCTCTCCCCCAGTGTTTCTCTCTCTCTCTCCCCCAGTCTTTCTCTCTCTCTCCCCCCAGTGTTTCTCTCTCTCTCTCCCCCCAGTGTTTCTCTCTCTCCCCCAGTGTTTCCCTCTCTCCTCACCCCAGTGTTTCTCTCTCTCTCCCCCCCAGTATATCTCAATCTCTCCTCCCCCCAGTGTTTCTCTCTCCTCCCCCCAGTATTTCTCTCACTCTCCGCCCAGTGTTTCTCTCTCTCTCCCCCCCAGTGTTTCTCTCTCTCTCTCCCCAGTGTATCTCAATCTCTCCTCCCCCAGTGTTTCTCTCTCTCCCCCCAGTGTTTCTCTCTTTCTGTCCGCCCAGTGTTTCCCTCTCTCGCTCCACCCAGTGTTTCGCTCTCTCTCCCCCAGTGTTTCTCTCTCTCTCCCCCAGTGTATCTCAATCTCTCCTCCCCCCAGTGTTTCTCTCTCTCCTCACCCCAGTGTTTCTGCCTCTCCCCCCAGTGTTTCTCTCTCTCTCCCCAGTGTTTCTCTCTCTCTCCCCAGTGTTTCTCTCTCTCTCCAGTGTTTCTCTCCCTCAGCCCAGTGTTTCTCTCTCTCTCTCTCTCCCCAGTGTTTCTCTCTCTCTCTCTCTCCAGTATTTCACTCTCTCTCTCCCTCCCCCCTTTTTCTCTCTCTCTGTCCCCTCAGTGTTTCACCCTCTCTGCCCAGTGTTTCTCTCTCTCTCCCCAGTGTTTCTCTCTCTCCCCAGTGTTTCTCTCTCCCCACAGTGTTTCTCTCTCTCTCCGCCCCTCAGTGTTTCTCTATCTCCCCACTGTGTTTCTCTCTCTCTACACGCAATGTTTCTCTCACTCCCCCAGTCTATCTCTCTCTCTCCCCCCAGTGTTTCTCTCTCTCCCCCCAGTGTTTCACTCTCTCTCCCCGGTGTTTCTCTCTCTCCCCCCATTGTTTCTCTCTCTCTCTCTATCCAGTATTTGACTCTCTCTCTCCCTCCCCCCTGTTTTTCACTCTCTCTCCCCCAGTGTTTCTCTCTCTGACCCCCTCCTCAGTGTTTCTCTTTCTCCTCCCCCATTGTTTCCCTCTCTCCCCCCAGT
The DNA here is from genome assembly GCF_035084215.1 of Heptranchias perlo. Taxonomy (NCBI): domain Eukaryota; kingdom Metazoa; phylum Chordata; class Chondrichthyes; order Hexanchiformes; family Hexanchidae; genus Heptranchias; species Heptranchias perlo. Next base: position 183,494 of record NW_027139354.1, read on the forward strand.
GTTTCTCCCTCTCTGCCCAGTGTTTCTCTCTCTCTCCCCAGTGTTTCTCTCCCTCCCCAATGTTTCGCTCTCTCTCCCCAGTGTTTCTCTCTCTCCCCAGTGTTTCTCTCTCCCCACAGTGTTTCTCTCTCTCTCCGCCCCTCAGTGTTTCTCTATCTCCCCCCTGTGTTTCTCTCTCTCCACACCCACTGTTTCTCTCTTTCCCCCAGTCTATCTCTCTCTCTCCCCCCAGTGTTTCTCTCTCTCCCCCCAGTGTTTCACTCTCTCTCCCCGGTGTTTCTCTCTCTCTCCCGCCAGTGTTTCTCTCTCTCTCCCCCACCCAGTGTTTCTCTCTCTCTCTCCCCCAGTGTTTCTTACTCTCTCCTCCCCCAGTGTTTCTCTCTCTTTCCCCCCAGTGTTTCTCTCCCTCTCTCCCCTTAGTGTTTCTCTCTCTCTCCCCCAGTGTTTCTCTCTCACTCACTCCCCCCAGTGTTTCTCTCTCACTCACTCCCCCCAGTGTTTCTCTCTCTCTCCCCCCAGTGTATCTCAATCTCTCCTCCCCCCAGTGTTTCTCTCTCTCCCCCCAGTGTTTCTCTCTCTCTCCCCCCAGTGTTTCTCTCTCTCCCCCCAGTGTTTCTCTCTTTCTGTCCCCCCAGTGTTTCTCTCTCTGTCCCCCTCCCCAGTGTTTCTCTTTCTCTCCCCACAGTGTTTTCTCTCTCTCTCCCCCCAGTGTTTCTCTCTCTCTCCCGGTATTTCTCTCTCTCTCCCCAGGGTTTTATCTCTCTCCCCAGTGTTTCTCTCTCACCCCCAGTGTTTCTCTCTCTCTCTCCCCCCAGTGTTTCTCTCTCTTGCCCAGTGTTTCTCTCTCTCTCTCCACCCAGTGTTTCTCTCTCTCCTCCCCGCAGTGTTTCTCTCTCTCTCGCCCCCCAGTTTTTCTCTCTCTCTCTCTCACCCCAGTGTTTCTTTCTCTCTCCCCCCAGTGTTTCTCTCTCTCCCTCCAGTATTTCTCTCTCACCCCCCAGTGTTTCTTTCTCACCCCCAGTGTTTCTCTCTATCTCCGCCCCCCATTGTTTCTCTATCTCCCCCCAGTTTTTCTCTCTCTCTCGCCCCACTGTTTCTCTCTCTCCCCCAATCTTTCTCTCTCTCTCCCCCAGTGTTTCTCTCTCTCTCTCCCCCAGTCTTTCTCTCTCTCTCCCCCCAGTGTTTCTCTCTCTCTCTCCCCCCAGTGTTTCTCTCTCTCCCCCAGTGTTTCCCTCTCTCCTCACCCCAGTGTTTCTCTCTCTCTCCCCCCCAGTATATCTCAATCTCTCCTCCCCCCAGTGTTTCTCTCTCCTCCCCCCAGTATTTCTCTCACTCTCCGCCCAGTGTTTCTCTCTCTCTCTCCCCAGTGTATCTCAATCTCTCCTCCCCCAGTGTTTCTCTCTCTCCCCCCAGTGTTTCTCTCTTTCTGTCCGCCCAGTGTTTCCCTCTCTCGCTCCACCCAGTGTTTCGCTCTCTCTCCCCCAGTGTTTCTCTCTCTCTCCCACAGTGTATCTCAATCTCTCCTCCCCCCAGTGTTTCTCTCTCTCCTCACCCCAGTGTTTCTGCCTCTCCCCCCAGTGTTTCTCTCTCTCTCCCCAGTGTTTCTCTCTCTCTCCCCAGTGTTTCTCTCCCTCATCCCAGTGTTTCTCTCTCTCTCTCTCTCCCCAGTGTTTCTCTCTCTCTCTCTCTCCAGTATTTCACTCTCTCTCTCCCTCCCCCCTTTTTCTCTCTCTCTGTCCCCTCAGTGTTTCACCCTCTCTGCCCAGTGTTTCTCTCTCTCTCCCCAGTGTTTCTCTCTCTCCCCAGTGTTTCTCTCTCTCCCCAGTGTTTCTCTCTCCCCACAGTGTTTCTCTCTCTCTCCGCCCCTCAGTGTTTCTCTATCTCCCCACTGTGTTTCTCTCTCTCTACACGCAATGTTTCTCTCACTACCCCAGTCTATCTCTCTCTCTCCCCCCAGTGTTTCTCTCTCTCCCCCCAGTGTTTCACTCTCTCGCCCCGGTGTTTCTCTCTCTCCCCCCATTGTTTCTCTCTCTCTCTCTATCCAGTATTTCACTCTCTCTCTCCCTCCCCCCTGTTTTTCACTCTCTCTCCCCCCAGTGTTTCTCTCTCTGACCCCCTCCTCAGTGTTTCTCTTTCTCCTCCCCCATTGTTTCCCTCTCTCCCCCCAGTGTTTCTCCCTCTCTGCCCAGTGTTTCTCTCTCTCTCCCCAGTGTTTCTCTCCCTCCCCAATGTTTCGCTCTCTCTCCCCAGTGTTTCTCTCTCTCCCCAGTGTTTCTCTCTCCCCACAGTGTTTCTCTCTCTCTCCGCCCCTCAGTGTTTCTCTATCTCCCCCCTGTGTTTCTCTCTCTCCACACCCACTGTTTCTCTCTTTCCCCCAGTCTATCTCTCTCTCTCCCCCCAGTGTTTCTCTCTCTCCCCCCAGTGTTTCACTCTCTCTCCCCGGTGTTTCTCTCTCTCTACCGCCAGTGTTTCTCTCTCTCTCCCCCACCCAGTGTTTCTCTCTCTCTCTCCCCCAGTGTTTCTTACTCTCTCCTCCCCCAGTGTTTCTCTCTCTTTCCCCACAGTGTTTCTCTCCCTCTCTCCCCTTAGTGTTTCTCTCTCTCTCCCCCAGTGTTTCTCTCTCACTCACTCCCCCCAGTGTTTCTCTCTCTCACTCCCCCCAGTGTTTCTCTCTCTCTCCCCCCAGTGTATCTCAATCTCTCCTCCCCCCAGTGTTTCTCTCTCTCCCCCCCAGTGTTTCTCTCTCTCTCCCCCCAGTGTTTCTCTCTCTCCCCCCAGTGTTTCTCTCTTTCTGTCCCCCCAATGTTTCTCTCTCTGTCCCCCTCCCCAGTGTTTCTCTTTCTCTCCCCACAGTGTTTTCTCTCTCTCTCCCCCCAGTGTTTCTCTCTCTCTCCCGGTATTTCTCTCTCTCTCCCCAGGGTTTTATCTCTCTCCCCAGTGTTTCTCTCTCACCCCCAGTGTTTCTCTCTCTCTCTCCCCCCAGTGTTTCTCTCTCTTGCCCAGTGTTTCTCTCTCTCTCTCCACCCAGTGTTTCTCTCTCTCCTCCCCGCAGTGTTTCTCTCTCTCTCGCCCCCCAGTTTTTCTCTCTCTCTCTCTCACCCCAGTGTTTCTCTCTCTCTCTCACCCCAGTGTTTCTTTCTCTCTCCCCCCAGTGTTTCTCTCTCTCCCCCCAGTATTTCTCTCTCACCCCCCAGTGTTTCTTTCTCACCCCCAGTGTTTCTCTCTATCTCCGCCCCCCATTGTTTCTCTATCTCCCCCCAGTTTTCTCTCTCTCTCGCCCCACTGTTTCTCTCTCTCCCCCAGTCTTTCTCTCTCTCTCCCCCAGTGTTTCTCTCTCTCTCTCCCCCAGTCTTTCTCTCTCTCTCCCCCCAGTGTTTCTCTCTCTCTCTCTCCCCCCAGTGTTTCTCTCTCTCCCCCAGTGTTTCCCTCTCTCCTCACCCAAGTGTTTCTCTCTCTCTCCCCCCAGTATATCTCAATCTCACCTCCCCCCAGTGTTTCTCTCTCCTCCCCCCAGTATTTCTCTCACTCTCCGCCCAGTGTTTCTCTCTCTCTCCCCCCCAGTGTTTCTCTCTCTCTCTCCCCAGTGTATCTCAATCTCTCCTCCCCCAGTGTTTCTCTCTCTCCCCCCAGTATTTCTCTCTCTCTCCCACGCCACGTGTTTCTCTCTCTCTCTCCCCCAGTGTTTCTTTCTCTCTCCTCCCCCCACTGTTTCTCTCTCTCTCACCAAGTATTTCTCTCTCTCCCCACCCCCAGTGATTGCTCTCACTCTCTATCCTCCAAGTGTTTCTCTCTCTCTCCCCCAAGTGTTTCTCTCTCTCTCCCCCCATTGTTTCCCTCTCACCCCCAGTGTTTCTGTCTCTCCCCCCAATGTGTCTCTCTCCCCCCCCAGTGCTTCTCTCTCTCTCCCCAGTGTTTCTCTCTCTCCCCCAGTTTTTCTCTCTCTCTCCCCGCAATGTATCCCAATCTCTACTCCCCCCAGTGTATCTCTCTCTTCCCCCAGTGTTTCTCTCTCTCACCGCAATGTTTCTCTCTCTCCCACCAGTGCTTCACCCTCTCTCCCCAGTGTTTATCTCTCTCACCCCAGTATTTCTCACTCCCTCTCTCTCTCCCCAGTGTTTCACTCTCACTCTCTCTGCCCCGAGTTCTTTTCTCTCTCTCCGCCCTCTGTGTTTCTCTCTCTCTCCCCCAGTGTTTCTCTCTCACTCACTCCCCCCAGTGTTTCTCTCTCACTCACTCCCCCCAGTGTTTCTCTCTCTCTCCCCCCAGTGTTTCTCTCTATCTCCCTCCAGTGTATCTCAATCTCTCCTCCCCCCAGTGTTTCTCTCTCCCCCCCCCCAGTGTTTCTCTCTCTCTCCCCCCAGTGTTTCTCTCTCTCCCCCCAGTGTTTCTCTCTTTCTGTCCCCCCAGTGTTTCTCTCTCTGTCCCCCTCCCCAGTGTTTCTCTTTCTCTCCCCACAGTGATTTCTGTCTCTCTCCCCCCAGTGTTTCTCTCTCTCTCCCGGTATTTCTCTCTCTCTCCCCAGGGTTTTATCTCTCTCCCCAGTGTTTCTCTCTCACCCCCAGTGTTTCTCTCTCTCTCTCCCCCCAGTGTTTCTCTCTCTTGCCCAGTGTTTCTCTCTCTCTCTCCACCCAGTGTTTCTCTCTCTCCTCCCCGCAGTGTTTCTCTCTCTCTCGCCCCCCAGTTTTTCTCTCTCTCTCTCTCACCCCAGTGTTTCTCTCTCTCTCTCACCCCAGTGTTTCTTTCTCACTCCCCCCAGTGTTTCTCTCTCTCCCCCCAGTATTTCTCTCTCACCCCCCAGTGTTTCTTTCTCACCCCCAGTGTTTCTCTCTATCTCCGCCCCCCAGTGTTTCTCTATCTCCCCCCAGTTTTTCTCTCTCTCTCGCCCCACTGTTTCTCTCTCTCCCCCAGTCTTTCTCTCTCTCTCCCCCCAGTGTTTCTCTCTCTCTCTCCCCCCAGTCTTTCTCTCTCTCTCCCCCCAGTGTTTCTCTCTCTCTCTCTCCCCCCAGTGTTTCTCTCTCTCCCCCAGTGTTTCCCTCTCTCCTCACCCCAGTGTTTCTCTCTCTCTCCTCCCAGTATATCTCAATCTCTCCTCCCCCAGTGTTTCTCTCTCCTCCCCCCAGTATTTCTCTCACTCTCCGCCCAGTGTTTCTCTCTCTCTCCCCCCCAGTGTTTCTCTCTCTCTCTCCCCAGTGTATCTCAATCTCTCCTCCCCCAGTGTTTCTCTCTCTCCCCCCAGTATTTCTCTCTCTCTCCCACGCCACGTGTCTCTCTCTCTCTCTCCCCCAGTGTTTCTTTCTCTCTCCTCCCCCCACTGTTTCTCTCTCTCTCCCCCAAGTATTTCTCTCTCTCCCCACCCCCAGTGTTTCTCTCACTCTCTATCCTCCAAGTGTTTCTCTCTCTCTCCCCCAAGTGTTTCTCTCTCTCTCCCCCCATTGTTTCCCTCTCACCCCCCAGTGTTTCTGTCTCTCCCCCCAATGTGTCTCTCTCCCCCCCAGTGCTTCTCTCTCTCTCCCCAGTGTTTCTCTCTCTCCCCCAGTTTTTCTCTCTCTCTCCCCGCAATGTATCCCAATATCTACTCCCCTCAGTGTTTCTCTCTCTTCCCCCAGTGTTTCTCTCTCTCACCGCAATGTTTCTCTCTCTCCCACCAGTGCTTCACCCTCTCTCCCCAGTGTTTATCTCTCTCACCCCAGTATTTCTCTCTCCCTCTCTCTCTCCCCAGTGTTTCACTCTCACTCTCTCTGCCCCGAGTTCTTTTCTCTCTCTCCCCCCTCTGTGTTTCTCTCTCTCTCTCCCCCTAGTGTTTCTCTCTCTCTCCCCCAAGTGTTCCTCTATCACTCACTCCCCACAGTGTTTCTCTCTCTCTCTACCCCAGTGTTTTTCTCTCTCTCCCCCCAGTGTTTCTCTCTCTCTCCCCCCAGTGTATCTCAATCTCTCCTCCCCCCAGTGTTTCTCTCTCTCCCCCCCAGTGTTTCTCTCTCACTCTCCCCCCAGTTGTTATCTCTCTCCCCCGAATATTTCTCTCTCTCTCCCCGGTGTTACTCTCTCTCTCCCCAGTGTTTCTCTCTCCCCCCAGTGTTTCTCTCTCACCCCCATTGTTTCTCGCTCTCTCCGCCCCCCAGTGTTTCTCTATCTCCCCCCAGTGTTTCTCTCTCTCTCCCCCCCCAGTGTTTCTCTCTCTCTCTCTCCCCAGTGTTTCGCTCTCTCCTCCCCCCAGTGTTTCTCACTCTCTCGCCCCCCAGCGTTTCTCGCTCTCTCTCTCCCCCCAGTGTTGCTCTCTCTCTCTCTCTCTCCCTATTGTTTCTCTCTCTCTCCCCCCAGTGTTTCTCTCTCTCTCCCCAGTATTTGTCTCTCTCTCCCCGGTGTTTCTCTCTCTCTCCCCAGTGTTTCTCTCTCACCCCCAGTGTTACTCTCTCTCTCCGCCCCCCATTATTTCTCTATCTGCCCCCAGTGTTTCTCTCTCTCTCGCCCCACTGTTTCTCTCTCTCCCCCCAGTCTTTATCTCTCACTCCCCCCCAGTGTTTCTCTTTCTCACTCTCCCCAGTTTTTCTCTCTCTCTCCCCCCAGTGTTTCTCTCGCTCTCCCCCCAGTGTTTCTCTCTCTGCCCCAGTGTTTCCCTCTCTCCTCCCCCCAATGTTTCTCTCTCTCTCTCCCCCCAATGTTTCCCTCTCTCCTCCCCCCAGTTATTCTCTCTCTCTCTCTCCCCCCCAGTGTTTCTCTCTCTCTCCCACACCATGTGATTCTCTGTCTCTCTCCCCCAGTGTTTCTCTCTCTCTCTCCCCCCAGTGTATCTCAATCTCTCCTCCCCCCAGTGTTTCTCTCTCTCACCCCAGTGTTTCTCTCTCTCTCTCCACCCAGTGTTTCCCACTCTTCTCCCCCCAGTTATTCTCTCTCTATCTCCCCCCAGTGTTTCTCTCTCTCTCCCCAATATTTCTCTCCCCCCCAGTGCTTCTCTCTCTCCCCAGTGTTTCTCTCTCTCTCGCCCCCCAGTGTTTCTCGCTCTCTCTCTCCCCCCAGTGTCTCTCTCTCTCTCTCTCTCTCTCTCTCTCTCTCTCACCCCAGTATTTCTCTCTCTCTCCCCCTAGTGTTTCTCTCTCTCTCCCCAGTATTTCTCTCTCTCTCCCCGGTGTTTCTCTCTCTCTCCCCAGTGGTTCTCTCTCCCCCCCAGAGTTTCTCTCTCTCCCCCCCCAGTGTTTCTCTCTATCTCTATCCCCCAAGTGTTTCTCTCTCTCACCGCAATGTTTCTCTCTCTGCCCCCAGTGCTTCACTCTCTCGCCCCAGTGTTTATCTCTCCCACCCCAGCATTTCTCTCTCCCTCTCTCTCTCCCCAGTGTTTCACTCTCTATCTCTCTCCACTCAGTTCTTTTCTCTCTCTCTCTCCCGCTCTGTCTTTCTCCCTCACTCTCCCCAGTGTTTCTATCTCTGTCCCCCTCCCCAGTGTTTCTCTCTCTCCTCCCCCCAGTTGTTCTCACTCTACCTCCAATATTTCTCTCTCTCTCCCCGGTGTTTCTGTCTCTCTCCCCAGTGTTTCTCTCTCTCCCCATTGTTTCTATCTCACCCCCAGTGTTTCTCTCTCTCTCCGCCCCCCAGTGTTTCTACATTTCCCCCCAGTGTTTCTCTCTCCCCCCCCCCAGCGTTTCTCTCTCTCTCCCCGTGGTGTTTAAATCTTTCTCTCCCCCAGTGTTTCTCTCTCTCTCTCCCCGAGAATTTTTCTCTCTCTCTCTCGACCCAGTGTTTCCTTCTCTCCTCTCCGCAGTGTTTCTCTCTCTCTCGCCCCCCAGTGTTTCTCTCTCTCTCTCTCTCCACCCAGTGTTTTTCTCTCTCTCTCTCTCTCTCTCTCCCCCCCAGTATTTCTCTCTCCTCCCCCCAGTGTTTCTCTCTCTCTCTCCCCCCAGTGTATCTCAATCTCTCCCCCCCAGTGTTTCTCTATATCCCCCCAGTGTTTCTCTCTCTCTCGCCCCACTGTTTCTCTCTCTACCCCCAGTCTTTCTCTCTCTCTCCCCCCAGTGTTTCTCTCTCTCTCTCCCCAGTCTTTCTCTCTCTCTCCCCCAGTGTTTCTCTCTCTCTCTCCCCCCGGTGTTTCTCTCTCTCCCCCAGTGTTTCCCTCTCTCCTCCCCCCAGTGTTTCTCTCTCTCTCTCCCCCCAGTGTATCTCAATCTCTCCCCCCCAGTGTTTCTCTCTCTCTCTCTCCCGCAGTGTTTCTTTCTCTCTCCTCCCCCCACTGTTTCTCCCTCTCTCCCCCCAGTGATTCGCTCTCTCTCTCTCACCACTGTGTTTCTCTCTCTCCCTCCCCAGTGTTTCTCTCTCTGTCCCCCTCCCCAGTGTTTCTCTCTCTCCATCCCCAGTTTTTCTCTCTCTCCCCCCAGTATTTCTCTCTCTCTCCCCGGTGTTTCTCTCTCTCTCCCCAGTGTTTCTCTCTCTCCCCAGTGTTTCTCTCTCACCCCCAGTGTTTCTCTCTCTCTCTCCCCGAGTGTTTAAATCTTTCTCTCCCCCAGTGTTTCTCTCTCTCTCTCCCTCAGTGTTTCTCTCTCTCTCTCCACCCAGTGTTTCCCTCTCTCCTCCAAGCAGTGTTTCTCTCTCTCTCGCCCCCCAGTGTTTCTCTCTCTCTCTCACCCCAGTGTTTCTCTCTCTCTCTCTCACCCCAGTGTTTCTCTCTCTCTCCCCCCAGTGTTTCTCTCTCTCCGCCCAGTATTTCTCTCTCTCTCCCCAGTGTTTCTCTCTCTCACCAGTGTTTCTCTCTCACCCCCAATGTTTCACTCTCTGTCCGCCCCCCAGTGTTTCTCGATCTCCCCCCAGTTTTTCTCTCTCTCTCGCCCCACTGTTTCTCTCTCACCCCAGTCTTTCTCTCCCCCTCCCCCCAGTGTTTCTCTCTCTCTCCCCCCAGTCTTTCTCTCTCTCTCCCCCCAATGTTTCTCTCTCTCTCCCACCCAGTGTTTCTCCCTCTCCCCCAGTGTTTCCGTCTCTCCTCACCCCAGTGTTTCCCTCTCTCTCTCCTCCCAGTGTATCTCAATCTCTCCTCCCCCAGTGTTTCTCTCTCTCGCCCCCAGTGTTTATTTCTCTCTCTCCCACCCTTGTGTTTCTCTCTCCTCACCCCAGTATTTCTCTATCTCTCCCCCCAGTGTTTCTCTCTCTGCCCCAGTGTTTCCCTCTCTCCTCCCCCCAGTGTTTCTCTCTCTCTCTCCCCCCAGTGTATCTCAATCTCTCGCCCCCCAGTGTTTCTCTCTCTCTCCCCCCAGTGTTTCTCTCTCTCCGCCCAGTATTTCTCTCTCTCTCCCCAGTGTTTCTCTCTCTCACCAGTGTTTCTCTCTCACCCCCAATGTTTCTCTCTCTGTCCGCCCCCCAGTGTTTCTCGATCTCCCCCCAGTTTTTCTCCCTCTCTCGCCCCACTGTTTCTCTCTCACCCCAGTCTTTCTCTCCCCCTCCCCCCAGTGTTTCTCTCTCTCTCCCCCCAGTCTTTCTCTCTCTCTCCCCCCAATGTTTCTCTCTCTCTCCCACCCAGTGTTTCTCCCTCTCCCCCAGTGTTTCCCTCTCTCCTCACCCCAGTGTTTCTCTCTCTCTCTCCTCCCAGTGTATCTCAATCTCTCCTCCCCCAGTGTTTCTCTCTCTCGCCCCCAGTGTTTATTTCTCTCTCTCCCACCCCTGTGTTTCTCTCTCCTCACCCCAGTATTTCTCTATCTCTCCCCCCAGTGTTTCTCTCTCTGCCCCAGTGTTTACCTCTCTCCTCCCCCCAGTGTTTCTCTCCCTCTCTCCCCCCAGTGTATCTCAATCTCTCCCCCCCCCCAGTGTTTCTCTCTCCTCCCCCAGTATCTCTCTCTCTCTCCCCCCAGTGTTTCTCTCTCTCTCCCCCAGTGTTTCTCGCGCTCTCTCCCCAGTGTTTCTCTCTCTCTCCCCCCAGTATTTCTCCATCTCTCCCACACCATGTTTTTCTCTCTCTCTCTCTCCCCCAGTGTTTCTTTCTCTCTCCTCCCCCCACTGTTTCTCCCTCTCTCCCCCCAGTGATTCGCTCTCTCTCTCTCACCACTGTGTTTCTCTCTCTCCCTCCCCAGTGTTTCTCTCTCTGTCCCCCTCCCCAGTGTTTCTCTCTCTCCATCCCCAGTTTTTCTCTCTCTCCCCCCAGTATTTCTCTCTCTCTCCCCGGTGTTTCTCTCTCTCTCCCCAGTGTTTCTCTCTCTCCCCAGTGTTTCTCTCTCACCCCCAGTGTTTCTCTCTCTCTCTCCCCCAGTGTTTAAATCTTTCTCTCCCCCAGTGTTTCTCTCTCTCTCTCCCTCAGTGTTTCTCTCTCTCTCTCCACCCAGTGTTTCCCTCTCTCCTCCCGGCAGTGTTTCTCTCTCTCTCGCCCCCCAGTGTTTATCTCTCTCTCTCTCACCCCAGTGTTTCTCTCTCTCTCACCCCAGTGTTTCTCTCTCTCTCCCCCCAGTGTTTCTCTCTCTCTCCGCCCAGTATTTCTCTCTCTCTCCCCAGTGTTTCTCTCTCTCACCAGTGTTTCTCTCTCACCCCCAGTGTTTCTCTCTCTGTCCGCCCCCCAGTGTTTCACGATCTCTCCCCAGTTTTTCTCTCTCTCTCGCCCCACTGTTTCTCTCTCTCACCCCAGTCTTTCTCTCCCCCTCCCCCCAGTGTTTCTCTCTCTCTCCCCCCAGTGTATCTCAATCTCTCCTCCCCCAGTGTTTCTCTCTCTCGCCCCCAGTGTTTATTTCTCTCTCTCCCACCCCTGTGTTTCTCTCTCCTCACCCCAGTATTTCTCTATCTCTCCCCCCAGTGTTTCTCTCTCTCTCTCCTCCAGTGTTTCTCTCTTTCTCCCCCCAGTGTATCTAAATCTCTCCCCCCCAGTGTTTCTCTCTCTCTCCCCCAGTGTTTCTTTCTCTCTCCTCCCCCCACTGTTTCTCCCTCTCTCCCCCCAGTGATTCGCTCTCTCTCTCTCACCATTGTGTTTCTCTCTCTCCCTCCCCAGTGTTTCTCTCTCTGTCCCCCTCCCCAGTGTTTCTCTCTCTCCATCCCCAGTTTTTCTCTCTCTCCCCCCAGTATTTCTCTCTCTCTCCCCGGTGTTTCTCTCTCTCTCCCCATTGTTTCTCTCTCTCCCCAGTGTTTCTCTCTCACCCCCAGTGTTTCTCTCTCTCTCTCCCCTAGTGTTTAAATCTTTCTCTCCCCCAGTGTTTCTCTCTCTCTCTCCCTCAGTGTTTCTCTCTCTCTCTCCACCCAGTGTTTCCCTCTCTCCTCCAAGCAGTGTTTCTCTCTCTCTCGCCCCCCAGTGTTTCTCTCTCTCTCTCACCCCAGTGTTTCTCTCTCTCTCTCACCCCAGTGTTTCTCTCACTCTCCCCCCAGTGTTTCTCTCTCTCCGCCCAGTATTTCTCTCTCTCTCCCCAGTGTTTCTCTCTCTCACCAGTGTTTCTCTCTCACCCCCAATGTTTCTCTCTCTGTCCGCCCCCCAGTGTTTCTCGATCTCCCCCCAGTTTTTCTCTCTCTCTCGCCCCACTGTTTCTCTCTCACCCCAGTCTTTCTCTCCCCCTCCCCCCAGTGTTTCTCTCTCTCTCCCCCCAGTCTTTCTCTCTCTCTCCCCCCAATGTTTCTCTCTCTCTCCCACCCAGTGTTTCTCCCTCTCCCCCAGTGTTTCCCTCTCTCCTCACCCCAGTGTTTCTCTCTCTCTCTCCTCCCAGTGTATCTCAATCTCTCCTCCCCCAGTGTTTCTCTCTCTCGCCCCCAGTGTTTATTTCTCTCTCTCCCACCCTTGTGTTTCTCTCTCCTCACCCCAGTATTTCTCTATCTCTCCCCCCAGTGTTTCTCTCTCTGCCCCAGTGTTTCCCTCTCTCCTCCCCCCAGTGTTTCTCTCTCTCTCTCCCCCAGTGTATCTCAATCTCTCGCCCCCCAGTGTTTCTCTCTCTCTCCCCCCAGTGTTTCTCTCTCTCCGCCCAGTATTTCTCTCTCTCTCCCCAGTGTTTCTCTCTCTCACCAGTGTTTCTCTCTCACCCCCAATGTTTCTCTCTCTGTCCGCCCCCCAGTGTTTCTCGATCTCCCCCCAGTTTTTCTCCCTCTCTCGCCCCACTGTTTCTCTCTCACCCCAGTCTTTCTCTCCCCCTCCCCCAAGTGTTTCTCTCTCTCTCCCCCTAGTCTTTCTCTCTCTCTCCCCCCAATGTTTCTCTCTCTCTCCCACCCAGTGTTTCTCCCTCTCCCCCAGTGTTTCCCTCTCTCCTCACCCCAGTGTTTCTCTCTCTCTCTCCTTCCAGTGTATCTCAATCTCTCCTCCCCCAGTGTTTCTCTCTCTCGCCCCCAGTGTTTATTTCTCTCTCTCCCAACCCTGTGTTTCTCTCTCCTCACCCCAGTATTTCTCTATCTCTCCCCCCAGTGTTTCTCTCTCTGCCCCAGTGTTTCCCTCTCTCCTCCCCCCAGTGTTTCTCTCTCTCTCTCCCCCAGTGTATCTCAATCTCTCGCCCCCCAGTGTTTCTCTCTCTCTCCCCCCAGTGTTTCTCTCTCTCCGCCCAGTATTTCTCCATCTCTCCCACACCATGTTTTTCTCTCTCTCTCTCTCCCCCAGTGTTTCTTTCTCTCTCCTCCCCCCACTGTTTCTCCCTCTCTCCCCCCAGTGATTCGCTCTCTCTCTCTCACCACTGTGTTTCTCTCTCTCCCTCCCCAGTGTTTCTCTCTCTGTCCCCCTCCCCAGTGTTTCTCTCTCTCCATCCCCAGTTTTTCTCTCTCTCCCCCCAGTATTTCTCTCTCTGCCCCAGTGTTTCCCTCTCTCTCCCCCCAGTATTTCTCTCTCTCTCCCCGGTGTTTCTCTCTCTCTCCCCAGTGTTTCTCTCTCTCCCCAGTGTTTCTCTCTCACCCCCAGTGTTTCCCTCTCTCCTCCCCCCAGTGTTTCTCTCTCTCTCTCCCCCAGTGTATCTCAATCTCTCGCCCCCCAGTGTTTCTCTCTCTCTCCCCCCAGTGTTTCTCTCTCTCCGCCCAGTATTTCTCTCTCTCTCCCCAGTGTTTCTCTCTCTCACCAGTGTTTCTCTCTCACCCCCAATGTTTCTCTCTCTGTCCGCCCCCCAGTGTTTCTCGATCTCCCCCCAGTTTTTCTCCCTCTCTCGCCCCACTGTTTCTCTCTCACCCCAGTCTTTCTCTCCCCCTCCCCCAAGTGTTTCTCTCTCTCTCCCCCTAGTCTTTCTCTCTCTCTCCCCCCAATGTTTCTCTCTCTCTCCCACCCAGTGTTTCTCCCTCTCCCCCAGTGTTTCCCTCTCTCCTCACCCCAGTGTTTCTCTCTCTCTCTCCTCCCAGTGTATCTCAATCTCTCCTCCCCCAGTGTTTCTCTCTCTCGCCCCCAGTGTTTATTTCTCTCTCTCCCAACCCTGTGTTTCTCTCTCCTCACCCCAGTATTTCTCTATCTCTCCCCCCAGTGTTTCTCTCTCTGCCCCAGTGTTTCCCTCTCTCCTCCCCCCAGTGTTTCTCTCCCTCTCTCCCCCCAGTGTATCTCAATCTCTCCCCCCCCAGTGTTTCTCTCTCCTCCCCCCAGTATCTCTCTCTCTCTCCCCCCAGTGTTTCTCTCTCTCTCCCCCAGTGTTTCTCGCGCTCTCTCCCCAGTGTTTCTCTCTCTCTCCCCCCAGTATTTCTCCATCTCTCCCACACCATGTTTTTCTCTCTCTCTCTCTCCCCCAGTGTTTCTTTCTCTCTCCTCCCCCCACTGTTTCTCCCTCTCTCCCCCCAGTGATTCGCTCTCTCTCTCTCACCACTGTGTTTCTCTCTCTCCCTCCCCAGTGTTTCTCTCTCTGTCCCCCTCCCCAGTGTTTCTCTCTCTCCATCCCCAGTTTTTCTCTCTCTCCCCCCAGTATTTCTCTCTCTCTCCCCGGTGTTTCTCTCTCTCTCCCCAGTGTTTCTCTCTCTCCCCAGTGTTTCTCTCTCACCCCCAGTGTTTCTCTCTCTCTCTCCCCCAGTGTTTAAATCTTTCTCTCCCCCAGTGTTTCTCTCTCTCTCTCCCTCAGTGTTTCTCTCTCTCTCTCCACCCAGTGTTTCCCTCTCTCCTCCCGGCAGTGTTTCTCTCTCTCTCGACCCCCAGTGTTTATCTCTCTCTCTCTCACCCCAGTGTTTCTCTCTCTCTCACCCCAGTGTTTCTCTCTCTCTCCCCCCAGTGTTTCTTTCTCTCTCCGCCCAGTATTTCTCTCTCTCTCCCCAGTGTTTCTCTCTCTCACCAGTGTTTCTCTCTCACCCCCAGTGTTTCTCTCTCTGTCCGCCCCCCAGTGTTTCACGATCTCTCCCCAGTTTTTCTCTCTCTCTCGCCCCACTGTTTCTCTCTCTCACCCCAGTCTTTCTCTCCCCCTCCCCCCAGTGTTTCTCTCTCTCTCCCCCCAGTGTATCTCAATCTCTCCTCCCCCAGTGTTTCTCTCTCTCGCCCCCAGTGTTTATTTCTCTCTCTCCCACCCCTGTGTTTCTCTCTCCTCACCCCAGTATTTCTCTATCTCTCCCCCCAGTGTTTCTCTCTCTCTCTCCTCCAGTGTTTCTCTCTTTCTCCCCCCAATGTATCTCAATCTCTCCTACCCCCAGTGTTTCTCTCTCTCCCCCCACTATTTCTCTCTCTCTCTCCACCCAGTGTTTCCCTCTCTCCTCCCCCCAGTTATTCTCTCTCTCTCTCCCCACATTGTTTCTCTCTCTCTCCCACACCATGTGTTTCTCTCTCTCGCTCTCCCCCAGTGTTTCTTTCTCTCTCCTCCCCCCACTGTTTCTCTCTCTCTCCCCCAGTGTTTCACTCTCTGCCCCCCCCCAGTGTTTCTCTCTCCCTCTATTCCCCCAGTGTTTCTCTCTCTCTCCGCCCAGTGTTTCTCTCTCTCTCCCCAGTGTTTCTCTCTCTCCCCCCAGTGTATCCCAGTCTCTCCTCCCTCCAGTATTTCTTTCTCACCCCCCAGTGTTTCTCCCTCTCCCCGCAATGTTTCTCTCTCTCACACCAGTGCTTCACTCTCTCTCCCCAGTGTTTATCTCTCTCACCCCAGTATTTCTCTCTCCCTCTCTCTCTGCCCAGTGTTTCACTCTCTCTTTCTCTCTCCCCCCAGTTTTCCTCTCTCTCTCTCCCTCCTCTGTGTTTCTCTCTCTCTCTCCCCCAGTGTTTCTCTCTCTGTCCCCCTCCCCAGTGTTTCTCTCTCTACTCCCCCCAGTGTTTCTCACTCTCCCCCAGTGTTTCCCTCTCTCCTCCCCCCAGTGTTTCTCTCTCTGTCTCCCCCCAGTGTATCTCAATCTCTGCCCCCCAGTGTTTCTCTAACTCCCCCCCGAGTATTTCTCTCTCTCTCCCCGGTGTTTCTCTCCCTCTCCCCAATGTATCTCAATCTCTCCTCCCCCCAGTGTTTCTCTCTCTCCCCCCAGTGTTTCTCTCTCTCTCTCCACCCAGTGTATTCCCTCTCTCATCCCACCCAGTTATTCTCTCTCTCTCTCTCCCCAGTGTTTCTCTCTCTCTCCAACACCATGTATTTCTCTCTCTCTCTCTCCCCCAGTGTTTCTTTCTCTCTCCTCCCCCACTGTTTCTCTCTCTCTCCCCCAGTGTTTCTCTCTCTGCCCCCCCAGTGTTTCTCTCTCTCTCTATCCCCCCAGTGTTGCTCTCTCTCTCCGCACAGTGTTTCTCTCTCGCTCTCTCCCCCAGTGTTTCTTTCTCTCTCCTCCCCCACTGTTTCTCTCTCTCTCCCCCAGTGTTTCTCTCTCTGCCCCCCAGTGTTTCTCTCTCTCTCTATCCCCCCAGTGTTTCTCTCTCTCTCCCCCCAGTGTATCCCAGTCTCTCCTCCCGCCAGTATTTCTCTCTCACCCCCCAGTGCTTCTCTCTCTCTCCCCAGTGTTTCTCTCTCCCTCTCCCCAGTGTTTCTCTCTCTCACCCCGGTTTTTCTCTGTCTCTCCCCAGTGTTTCTCTCTCCCCCCAGTGTTTCTCTCTCAACCCCAGTGTTTCTCTCTCTCTCCGCCCCCCAGTTTTTCTATATCTACCCCCAGTTTTTCTCTCTCTCTCTCGCCCCACTGTTTCTCTCTCTCCCCCCAGTCTTTCTCTCTCTCTCCCCCCAGTGTTGCTCTCTCTCTCTCCCCCCAGTGTTAATCTCTCTCCCCCAGTGTTTCCCTCTCTCCTCACCCCAGTGTTTCTCTCTCTCTCCCCCCAGTGTATCTCAATCTCTCCTCCTCCCAGTGTTTCTCTCTCTCGCCCCCAGTGTTTCTCTCTCTCTCACCCCAGTGTTTCTCTCTCTCTCCCCCCAGTGTTTCTCTCTCTCTCCGCCCAGTATTTCTCTCTTCTCCCCAGTGTTTCTCTCTCTCACCAGTGTTTCTCTCTCACCCCCAGTGTTTCTCTCTCTGTCCGCCCCCCAGTGTTTCACGATCTCTCCCCAGTTTTTCTCTCTCTCTCGCCCCACTGTTTCTCTCTCTCACCCCAGTCTTTCTCTCCCCCTCCCCCCAGTGTTTCTCTCTCTCTCCCCCCAGTGTATCTCAATCTCTCCTCCCCCAGTGTTTCTCTCTCTCGCCCCCAGTGTTTATTTCTCTCTCTCCCACCCCTGTGTTTCTCTCTCCTCACCCCAGTATTTCTCTATCTCTCCCCCCAGTGTTTCTCTCTCTCTCTCCTCCAGTGTTTCTCTCTTTCTCCCCCCAGTGTATCTAAATCTCTCCCACCCAGTGTTTCTCTCTCTCTCTCTCCCCCAGTGTTTCTTTCTCTCTCCTCCCCCCACTGTTTCTCCCTCTCTCCCCCCAGTGATTCGCTCTCTCTCTCTCACCATTGTGTTTCTCTCTCTCCCTCCCCAGTGTTTCTCTCTCTGTCCCCCTCCCCAGTGTTTCTCTCTCTCCATCCCCAGTTTTTCTCTCTCTCCCCCCAGTATTTCTCTCTCTCTCCCCGGTGTTTCTCTCTCTCTCCCCATTGTTTCTCTCTCTCCCCAGTGTTTCTCTCTCACCCCCAGTGTTTCTCTCTCTCTCTCCCCTAGTGTTTAAATCTTTCTCTCCCCCAGTGTTTCTCTCTCTCTCTCCCTCAGTGTTTCTCTCTCTCTCTCCACCCAGTGTTTCCCTCTCTCCTCCAAGCAGTGTTTCTCTCTCTCTCGCTCCCCAGTGTTTCTCTCTCTCTCTCACCCCAGTGTTTCTCTCTCTCTCTCACCCCAGTGTTTCTCTCACTCTCCCCCCAGTGTTTCTCTCTCTCCGCCCAGTATTTCTCTCTCTCTCCCCAGTGTTTCTCTCTCTCACCAGTGTTTCTCTCTCACCCCCAATGTTTCTCTCTCTGTCCGCCCCCCAGTGTTTCTCGATCTCCCCCCAGTTTTTCTCTCTCTCTCGCCCCACTGTTTCTCTCTCACCCCAGTCTTTCTCTCCCCCTCCCCCCAGTGTTTCTCTCTCTCTCCCCCCAGTCTTTCTCTCTCTCTCCCCCCAATGTTTCTCTCTCTCTCCCACCCAGTGTTTCTCCCTCTCCCCCAGTGTTTCCCTCTCTCCTCACCCCAGTGTTTCTCTCTCTCTCTCCTCCCAGTGTATCTCAATCTCTCCTCCCCCAGTGTTTCTCTCTCTCGCCCCCAGTGTTTATTTCTCTCTCTCCCACCCTTGTGTTTCTCTCTCCTCACCCCAGTATTTCTCTATCTCTCCCCCCAGTGTTTCTCTCTCTGCCCCAGTGTTTCCCTCTCTCCTCCCCCCAGTGTTTCTCTCTCTCTCTCCCCCAGTGTATCTCAATCTCTCGCCCCCCAGTGTTTCTCTCTCTCTCCCCCCAGTGTTTCTCTCTCTCCGCCCAGTATTTCTCTCTCTCTCCCCAGTGTTTCTCTCTCTCACCAGTGTTTCTCTCTCACCCCCAATGTTTCTCTCTCTGTCCGCCCCCCAGTGTTTCTCGATCTCCCCCCAGTTTTTCTCCCTCTCTCGCCCCACTGTTTCTCTCTCACCCCAGTCTTTCTCTCCCCCTCCCCCAAGTGTTTCTCTCTCTCTCCCCCTAGTCTTTCTCTCTCTCTCCCCCCAATGTTTCTCTCTCTCTCCCACCCAGTGTTTCTCCCTCTCCCCCAGTGTTTCCCTCTCTCCTCACCCCAGTGTTTCTCTCTCTCTCTCCTCCCAGTGTATCTCAATCTCTCCTCCCCCAGTGTTTCTCTCTCTCGCCCCCAGTGTTTATTTCTCTCTCTCCCAACCCTGTGTTTCTCTCTCCTCACCCCAGTATTTCTCTATCTCTCCCCCCAGTGTTTCTCTCTCTGCCCCAGTGTTTCCCTCTCTCCTCCCCCCAGTGTTTCTCTCCCTCTCTCCCCCCAGTGTATCTCAATCTCTCCCCCCCCAGTGTTTCTCTCTCCTCCCCCCAGTATCTCTCTCTCTCTCCCCCCAGTGTTTCTCTCTCTCTCCCCCAGTGTTTCTCGCGCTCTCTCCCCAGTGTTTCTCTCTCTCTCCCCCCAGTATTTCTCCATCTCTCCCACACCATGTTTTTCTCTCTCTCTCTCTCCCCCAGTGTTTCTTTCTCTCTCCTCCCCCCACTGTTTCTCCCTCTCTCCCCCCAGTGATTCGCTCTCTCTCTCTCACCACTGTGTTTCTCTCTCTCCCTCCCCAGTGTTTCTCTCTCTGTCCCCCTCCCCAGTGTTTCTCTCTCTCCATCCCCAGTTTTTCTCTCTCTCCCCCCAGTATTTCTCTCTCTCTCCCCGGTGTTTCTCTCTCTCTCCCCAGTGTTTCTCTCTCTCCCCAGTGTTTCTCTCTCACCCCCAGTGTTTCTCTCTCTCTCTCCCCCAGTGTTTAAATCTTTCTCTCCCCCAGTGTTTCTCTCTCTCTCTCCCTCAGTGTTTCTCTCTCTCTCTCCACCCAGTGTTTCCCTCTCTCCTCCCGGCAGTGTTTCTCTCTCTCTCGCCCCCCAGTGTTTATCTCTCTCTCTCTCACCCCAGTGTTTCTCTCTCTCTCACCCCAGTGTTTCTCTCTCTCTCCCCCCAGTGTTTCTCTCTCTCTCCGCCCAGTATTTCTCTCTCTCTCCCCAGTGTTTCTCTCTCTCACCAGTGTTTCTCTCTCACCCCCAGTGTTTCTCTCTCTGTCCGCCCCCCAGTGTTTCACGATCTCTCCCCAGTTTTTCTCTCTCTCTCGCCCCACTGTTTCTCTCTCTCACCCCAGTCTTTCTCTCCCCCTCCCCCCAGTGTTTCTCTCTCTCTCCCCCCAGTGTATCTCAATCTCTCCTCCCCCAGTGTTTCTCTCTCTCGCCCCCAGTGTTTATTTCTCTCTCTCCCACCCCTGTGTTTCTCTCTCCTCACCCCAGTATTTCTCTATCTCTCCCCCCAGTGTTTCTCTCTCTCTCTCCTCCAGTGTTTCTCTCTTTCTCCCCCCAATGTATCTCAATCTCTCCTACCCCCAGTGTTTCTCTCTCTCCCCCCACTATTTCTCTCTCTCTCTCCACCCAGTGTTTCCCTCTCTCCTCCCCCCAGTTATTCTCTCTCTCTCTCCCCACATTGTTTCTCTCTCTCTCCCACACCATGTGTTTCTCTCTCTCGCTCTCCCCCAGTGTTTCTTTCTCTCTCCTCCCCCCACTGTTTCTCTCTCTCTCCCCCAGTGTTTCACTCTCTGCCCCCCCCCAGTGTTTCTCTCTCCCTCTATTCCCCCAGTGTTTCTCTCTCTCTCCGCCCAGTGTTTCTCTCTCTCTCCCCAGTGTTTCTCTCTCTCCCCCCAGTGTATCCCAGTCTCTCCTCCCTCCAGTATTTCTTTCTCACCCCCCAGTGTTTCTCCCTCTCCCCGCAATGTTTCTCTCTCTCACACCAGTGCTTCACTCTCTCTCCCCAGTGTTTATCTCTCTCACCCCAGTATTTCTCTCTCCCTCTCTCTCTGCCCAGTGTTTCACTCTCTCTTTCTCTCTCCCCCCAGTTTTCCTCTCTCTCTCTCCCTCCTCTGTGTTTCTCTCTCTCTCTCCCCCAGTGTTTCTCTCTCTGTCCCCCTCCCCAGTGTTTCTCTCTCTACTCCCCCCAGTGTTTCTCACTCTCCCCCAGTGTTTCCCTCTCTCCTCCCCCCAGTGTTTCTCTCTCTGTCTCCCCCCAGTGTATCTCAATCTCTGCCCCCCAGTGTTTCTCTAACTCCCCCCCGAGTATTTCTCTCTCTCTCCCCGGTGTTTCTCTCCCTCTCCCCAATGTATCTCAATCTCTCCTCCCCCCAGTGTTTCTCTCTCTCCCCCCAGTGTTTCTCTCTCTCTCTCCACCCAGTGTATTCCCTCTCTCATCCCACCCAGTTATTCTCTCTCTCTCTCTCCCCAGTGTTTCTCTCTCTCTCCAACACCATGTATTTCTCTCTCTCTCTCTCCCCCAGTGTTTCTTTCTCTCTCCTCCCCCACTGTTTCTCTCTCTCTCCCCCAGTGTTTCTCTCTCTGCCCCCCCAGTGTTTCTCTCTCTCTCTATCCCCCCAGTGTTGCTCTCTCTCTCCGCACAGTGTTTCTCTCTCGCTCTCTCCCCCAGTGTTTCTTTCTCTCTCCTCCCCCACTGTTTCTCTCTCTCTCCCCCAGTGTTTCTCTCTCTGCCCCCCAGTGTTTCTCTCTCTCTCTATCCCCCCAGTGTTTCTCTCTCTCTCCCCCCAGTGTATCCCAGTCTCTCCTCCCGCCAGTATTTCTCTCTCACCCCCCAGTGCTTCTCTCTCTCTCCCCAGTGTTTCTCTCTCCCTCTCCCCAGTGTTTCTCTCTCTCACCCCGGTTTTTCTCTGTCTCTCCCCAGTGTTTCTCTCTCCCCCCAGTGTTTCTCTCTCAACCCCAGTGTTCCTCTCTCTCTCCGCCCCCCAGTTTTTCTATATCTACCCCCAGTTTTTCTCTCTCTCTCTCGCCCCACTGTTTCTCTCTCTCCCCCCAGTCTTTCTCTCTCTCTCCCCCCAGTGTTGCTCTCTCTCTCTCCCCCCAGTGTTAATCTCTCTCCCCCAGTGTTTCCCTCTCTCCTCACCCCAGTGTTTCTCTCTCTCTCCCCCCAGTGTATCTCAATCTCTCCTCCTCCCAGTGTTTCTCTCTCTCGCCCCCAGTGTTTCTTTCTCTCTCTCCCCCCAGTGTTTCTCTCTCCTCCCCCCAGTATTTCACCCTCTCTCCTCCAGTGTTTCTCTCTTTCTCCCCCCAGTGTATCTCAATCTCTCCTCCCCCCAGTGTTTGTCTCTCTCCCCCCAGTGTTTCTCTCTCTCTCCACCCAGTGTTTCCTTCTCTCCTCTCCCCGGTTATTCTCTCTCTCCCCCAGTGTTTCCCTCTCTCCACCCCCCAGTGTTTCTCTCACTCCTCCCCCCAGTGTTTCTCTCTTCTCTCCACCCAGTGTTTCTCTCTCTCCCCCAGTGTTTCCCTCTCTCCTCCCCCACTGTTTCTCTCTCTCTCCCCCAGTGTTTCTCTCTCTGCCCCCCAGTTTTTCTCTCTCTCTCTATCCCCCCAGTGTTTCTCTCTCTCTCCCCCCAGTGTATCCCAGTCTCTCCTCCCGCCAGTATTTCTCTCTCACCCCCCAGTGCTTCTCTCTCTCTCCCCAGTTTTTCTCTCTCCCTCTCCCCAGTGTTTCTCTCTCTCTCCCCGGTTTTTCTCTGTCTCTCCCCAGTGTTTCTCTCTCCCCCCAGTGTTTCTCTCTCAACCCCAGTGTTTCTCTCTCTCTCCGCCCCCCAGTTTTTCTATATCTACCCCCAGTTTTTCTCTCTCTCTCGCCCCACTGTTTCTCTCTCTCCCCCCAGTCTTTCTCTCTCTCTCCCCCCAGTGTTGCTCTCTCTCTCTCCCCCCAGTGTTAATCTCTCTCCCCCAGTGTTTCCCTCTCTCCTCACCCCAGTGTTTCTCTCTCTCTCCCCCCAGTGTATCTCAATCTCTCCTCCTCCCAGTGTTTCTCTCTCTCGCCCCCAGTGTTTCTTTCTCTCTCTCCCCCCAGTGTTTCTCTCTCCTCCCCCCAGTATTTCACCCTCTCTCCTCCAGTGTTTCTCTCTTTCTCCCCCCAGTGTATCTCAATCTCTCCTCCCCCCAGTGTTTGTCTCTCTCCCCCCAGTGTTTCTCTCTCTCTCTCCACCCAGTGTTTCCTTCTCTCCTCTCCCCGGTTATTCTCTCTCTCCCCCAGTGTTTCCCTCTCTCCTCCCCCCAGTGTTTCTCTCTCTCCTCCCCCCAGTGTTTCTCTCTTCTCTCCACCCAGTGTTTCTCTCTCTCCCCCAGTGTTTCCCTCTCTCCTCCCCCCAGTGTTTCTCTCTCTCTCTCCCAACAGTGTATCTCACTCTCTCCCCCCCAGTGTTTCTCTCTCTCCCCAACCAGTATTTTTCTCTCTCTCCCCGGTGTTTCTCTCTCTCTCCCCAGTGTATCTCAATCTCTCCTCCCCCCAGTATTTCTCTCTCTCCCCCCAGTGTTTCTCTCTCTCTCTCCACCCAGTGTTTCCCTCTCTCCTCCCCCCAATTATTCTCTCTCTCTCTCTCCCCCCCCAGTGTTTCTCTCTCTCGCCCACACCATTTGTTTCTCTCTCTCTCTCTATCTCTCTCTCTCTCTCCCAGTGTTTCTTTCTCTCTCCTCCCCCCACTGTTTCTCTCTCTCTCCCCCCAGTGTTTCTCTCTCTGCCCCCCCAGTGTTTCTCTCCCTCTCTATCCCCCCAGTGTTTCTCTCTCTCTCCGCCCAGTTTTTCTCTCTCTCTCCCCCCAGTGATTCTCTCTCTCTCCCCCCAGTGTATCCCATTCACTCCTCCCCCCAGTATTTCTCTCTCAACCCCAGTGTATCTGTCTCCACCCCCAATGTTTTTCTCTCCCCCCCAGTGCTTCTCTCTCTCTCCCCAGTGTTTCTCTCTCTCTCCCAGTGTTTCTCTCTCTCCCCGCAATGTTTCTCTCTCTCCCCCCAGTGCTTCACTCTCTCTCCCCAATCTCTACTCCCCCCAGTGTTTCTCTCTCTCCCCGCAATGTTTCTCTCTCTCCCCCCAGTGCTTCACTCTCTCACCCCACTATTTCTCTCTCCCTCTCTCTCTCCCCAGTGTTTCACTCTCTCTCTCTATCCCCCCAGTTTTTTTTTCGCTCTCTCCCCCCTCTGTGTTTCTCTCTCTCTCTCCCGCGATGTTTCTCTCTCTGTCCCCCTCCCGAGTGTTTCTCTCTCTCCTCCCCCCAGTGTTTCTCTCTCTCCCCCAGTGTTTCCCTCTCTCCTCCCCCCAGTGTTTCTCTCTCTCTCTCCCCCCAGTGTATCTCAATCTCTCCGCCCCCCAGTATTTCTCTCTCTCTCCCCGGTGTTTCTCCCTCTCTCCCCAGTGTTTCCCTCTCACCCCCAGTGTTTCTCTCTCTTTTCGCCCCCCAGTGTTTCTCTATCTCCCCCCAGTGTTTCTCTCTCTCTCTCCCCCCAGTCTTTCTCTCTCACTCCCCCCAGTGTTTCTCTCTCTCTCCCCCAGTGTTTCTCCCTCTCCCTCCCCCCAGTGTATCTCAATCTCTCCTCCCCCCAGTATTTCTCTCTCTCTCTCCCCCAGTGTTTCTCTCTCTCTCCCCCAGTGTTTCTCTCTCTCTCCCCCCAGTGTATCTAAATCTCTCCTCCCCCCAGTGTTTCTCTCTCGCCCCCCAGTGTTTCTCTCCCTCTCTCCACACAGTGCTTCCCTCTCTCCTCCCCCAATTATTCTCTCTCTTTCTCACCACAGTGTTTCTCTCTCTCTCTCCCACACCATGTGTTTCTCTCTCTCTCTCCCCCAGTGTTTCTTTCTCTCTCCTCCCCCCACTCTTTCTCTCTCTCTCCCCCAGTGTTTCTCTCTCTCCCCAGTGTTTCTCTCTCTCGCCCACTGTTTCTCTCTCTCTCCCCCCAATGTATCCCAAACTGCTCCCCCCAGTGTTTCTCTCTCTTCCCCCAGTGCTTCACTCTCTCTCCCCAGTGTTTATCTCTCTCACCCCAGTATTTCTCCCTCCCTCTCTCTCTCCCCAGTGTTTCACTCTCTCTCTCTCACCCCAGTTTTTTTCTCTCTCTCTCCCCCCATCTCTGTTTCTCTCTGTTTCTCCCCAGTGTTTCTCTCTTTGTCACCCTCCCCAGTATTTCTCTCTCTCCCCCCCCCAGTTTTTCTCTCTCCCCCCCCAGTATTTCTCTCTCTCTCCCCGGTGTTTCTCTCTCTCTCCCCAGTGTTTCTCTCTCTCCCCAGTGTTTCTCTCTCACCCCCAATGTTTCTCTCTCTCTCCGCCCCCCAGTGTTTCTCTATCTCCCCCCAGTGTTTCTCTCTCTCTCTCTCCCCAGTGTTTCTCTCTCTCTCTCCCGAGTGTTTAAATCTTTCTCTCCCCCAGTGTTTCTCTCTCTCTCTCCACCAAGTGTTTCCCTCTCTCCTCCCCCCAATTATTCTCTCTCTCTCCCCCCCAGTGTTTCTCTCTCTCTCCCACACAATGTGTTTCTCTCTCTCTCTCTCTCTCTCTCCCAGTGTTTCATTCTCACTCCTCCCCCCACTGTTTCTCTCTCTCTCCCCCCAGTGTTTCTCTCTCTGCCCCCCCAGTGTTTCTCTCTCTCTCTATCCCCCCAGTGTTTCTCTCTCTCTCCGCCCAGTGATTCTCTCTCTCTCCGCCCAGTGTTTCTCTCTCTCTCCCCCCAGTGTATCGCAGTCTCTCCTCCCCCCAGTATTTCTCTCTCACCCCCCAGTGCTTCTCTCTCTCCCCGCAATGTTTCTCTCTCTCCCCCCAGTGCTTCACTCTCTCTCCCCAATCTCTACTCCCCCCAGTGTTTCTCTCTCTTCCCCCAGTGTTTCTCCCTCTCCCCGCAATGTTTCTCTCTCTCCCCCCAGTGCTTCACTCTCCCTCTCTCTCTCCCCAGTGTTTCACTCTCTCTCTCTATCCCCCCAGTTTTTTTCTCTCTCTCTCACACCCTCTGTTTTTCTCTCTCTCCTCCCCCAGTGTTTCTCTCTCTCTCTCCCCCCAGTGTATCTCAATCTCTCCCCCCCCCAGTGTTTCTCTCTCTCCCCCCCAGTATTTCTCTCTCTCTCCCCGGAGTTTCTCTCTCTCTCCCCAGTGTTTCTCTCTCACCCCCAGTGTTTCTCTCTCTCTCCGCCCCCAAGTGTTTCTCTATCTCCCCCCAGTGTTTCTCTCTCTCTCTCCCCCCAGTCTTTCTCTCTCTCTCCCCCAGTGTTTCTCTCTCTCTCTCCCCCCAGTGTTTCTCTCTCGCCCCCAGTGTTTCTCTCTCTCTCTCCACCCAGTGTTTCCCTCTCTCCTCCCCCCAGTTATTCTCTATCTCTCTCACCCCAGTCTTTCTCTCTCTCCCACACCATGTGTTTCTCTCTCTCTCTCTCACCCAGTGTTTCTTTCTCTCTCCTCCCCCACTCTTTCTCTCTCTCTCCCCCAGTGTTTCTCTCTCTCTCCCCAGTGTTTCTCTCTCTCCCCCAGTGTTTCTCTCTCTCCCCCCAATGTATCCCAAACTGCTCCCTCCAGTGTTTCTCTCTCTTCCCCCAGTGTGACTCTCTCTCCCCGCAATGTTTCTCTCTCTCCCCCCAGTGCTTCACTCTCTCCCCAGTGTTTATCTCTCTCACCGCAGTATTTCTCCGTCCCTCTCTCTCTCCCCAGTGTTTCACTCTCTCTCTCTCTCACCCCAGATTTTTTCTCTCTCTCTCCCCCATCTCTGTTTCTCTCTGTTTCTCCCCAGTGTTTCTCTCTCTGTCACCCTCCCCAGTGTTTCTCTCTCTCTCCCCCCAGTTGTTCTCTCTCTCCCTCCAGTATTTCTGTCTCCCTCCCCAGTGTTTCTCTCTCTCTCCCCAGTGTTTCTCTCTCTCCCCAGTGTTTCTCTCTCACCCCCAATGTTTCTCTCTCTCTCCGCCCCCCAGTGTTTCTCTGTCTCCCCCCAGTGTTTCTCTCTCTCTCTCTCCCCAGTGTTTCTCTCTCTCTCTCCCAAGTGTTTAAATCTTTCTCTCCCCAAGTGTTTCTCTCTCTCTCTCCCCCAGTGTTGCTCTCTCTCTCTCCACCAAATGTTTCCCTCTCTCCTCCCCGCAGTGTTTCTCTCTCTCTCGACCCCAGTGTTTCTCTCTCTCTCTCTCTCTCCCCCAGTGTTTCTCTGTCTCACCACCCAGTGTTTCCCTCTCTCCTCCCCGCAGTGTTTCTCTCTCTCTCGACCCCAGTGTTTCTCTCTCTCTTTCTCTCATCCCAGTGTTTCTCTCTCTCTCCCCCCAGTGTTTCTCTCTCTCCCCCAGTATTTCTCTCTCTCTCCACGGTGTTTCTCTCTCTCTCCCCATTGTTTCTCTCTCCCCCCAGTGTTTCTCTCTCTCTCGCCACAGTTTCTCTCTCTCCCGCCATTCTTTCTCTCTCTCCCCCCCAGTGTTTCTTTCTCTATCTCACCCCAGTCTTTCTCTCTCACCTCCCAGTGTTTCTCTCTCTCTCTCCCCCCAGTGTTTCTCTCTCTCCCCCAGTGTTTCCCTCTCTCCTCCCCCAGTGTTTCTCTCTCTCTCTCCCCCCCTGCATCGCAATCTCTCCTCCCCCCAGTGTTTCTCTCTCTCTCCCCCAGTGTTTCTCGCTCTCTCTCCCCCCCAGTGTTTCTCTCTCTCTCCCCCAGTGTTTCTCTCTCTCCCCCCAGTGTTTTACTCTCTCTCTCCACCCAGTGTTTCCCTCTTTCCTCCCACCAGTTTTTTTCTCTCTCTCCTCCCCCATTGTTTCTTCCTCTCTCCCCCCAGTGTTTATCTCTCTCTCTCTCCCCCCTGTGTTTCTCTCCCTCTCTCCCCAGTGTTTCTCTCTCTCCTCCCCATAGTTTTTCTCTCTCTTCCCGCAGTATTTCTCTCTCTCTCCCCGGTGTTTCTCTCTCTCACTACCCAATGTTTCTCTCTCTCCCCAGTGTTTCTCTCTCACCCCCAGTGTTTATCTCTCTCTCCGCCCCCCAGTGTTTCTCTGTCTCCCCCCAGTGTTTCTCTCTCTCTCTCCCCCCAGTGTTTCTCTCTCTCTCTCCCCGAGTGTTTAAATCTTTCTCTTCCCCAGTGTTTCTCTCTCTCTCTCCCCCAGTGTTTCTCTCTCTCTCTTCACCCAGTGTTTCCCTCTCTCCTCCCCGCAGTGTTTCTCTCTCTCTCGCCCCCCAGTGTTTCTCTCTCTCTCCCACCCAAGTGTTTCTCTCTCTCTCCCCCCACTGTTTCTCTCTCTCCACCCAGTATTTCTCTCTCTCTCCCCGGTGTTTCTCTCTCACTCCCCGGTGTTTCTCTCTCTCCCCAGTGTTTCTCTCTCACCCCCAGTATTTCTCTGTCTCTCCCCCCAGTGTTTCTCTCTCTCTCTCCCCCCCAGTGTTTCTCCCTCTCTCCCCCCAGAGTATCTCAATCTCTCCTCCCCGCAGTGTTTCCCTCTCTGCCCTTAGTTTTCTCTCTCTCTCTCCACCCAGTGTTTCCCTCTCTCCTCCCCCCAGTTATTCTCTCTCTCGCTCCCCCCTAGTGTTTCTCTCCCTCTCCCACACCATGTGTTTCTCTCTCTCACTCTCCCCCAGTGTTTCTTCCTCTCTCCTCCTCCCACTGTTTCTCTCTCTTGCCCCCCACTATTTCTTTCTCTCTCCCTGGTGTTTCTCTCTCCCCCCCAGTGTTTCTCTCTCTCTCCCCCAGTGTTTCTCTCTCTCCCCCCAGTGTTTTACTCTCTCTCTCCACCCAGTGTTTCCCTCTTTCCTCCCACCAGTTTTTTTCTCTCTCTCCTCCCCCATTGTTTCTCCCTCTCTCCCCCCAGTGTTTCTCTCTCTCTCTCTCCCCCCTGTGTTTCTCTCTCTCCCTCCCCAGTTTTTCTCTCTCTGTCCCCCTCACCAGTGTTTCTCTCTCTCCTCCCCATAGTTTTTCTCTCTCTTCCCGCAGTATTTCTCTCTCTCTCCCCGGTGTCTCTCTCTCTCTCCAGTGTTTCTCTCTCTCCCCAGTGTTTCTCTCTCACCCCCAGTGTTTATCTCTCTCTCCGCCCCCCAGTGTTTCTCTGTCTCCCCCCAGTGTTTCTCTCTCTCTCCCCCAGTGTTTCTCTCTCTCTCTTCACCCAGTGTTTCCCTCTCTCCTCCCCGCAGTGTTTCTCTCTCTCTCGCCCCCCAGTGTTTCTCTCCCTCTCCCACACCATGTGTTTCTCTCTCTCACTCTCCCCCAGTGATTCTTTCTCTCTCCTCCTCCCACTGTTTCTCTCTCTTGCCCCCCACTATTTCTTTCTCTCTCCCGGGTGTTTCTCTCTCTCTCTCCAGTGTTTCTCTCTCTCCCCAATGTTTCTCTCTCACCCCCAGTGTTTCTCTCTCTCTCCGCCCCCCAGTGTTTCTCTATTTCCCCCACTGTTTCTCTCTCTCCCCCAGTCTTTCTCTCTCTCTCCCCAGTGTTTCTCTCTCTCCCCTAGTGTTTCTCTCTCTCTCTCCCCGCAATGTATCCCAATCTCTACTCTCCCCAGTGTTTCTCTCTCTCCCCGCAATGTTTCTTTCTCTCCCCCCAGTGTTTCCCTCTCTCCTCCCCGCAGTGTTTCTCTCTCTCTCGACCCCAGTGTTTCTCTCTCTCTTTCTCTCATCCCAGTGTTTCTCTCTCTCTCCCCCCAGTGTTTCTCTCTCTCCCCCCAGTATTTCTCTCTCTCTCCACGGTGTTTCTCTCTCTCTCCCCATTGTTTCTCTCTCCCCCCAGTGTTTCTCTCTCTCTCGCCACAGTTTCTCTCTCTCCCGCCATTCTTTCTCTCTCTCCCCCCCAGTGTTTCTTTCTCTATCTCTCCCCAGTCTTTCTCTCTCACCTCCCAGTGTTTCTCTCTCTCTCTCCCCCCAGTGTTTCTCTCTCTCCCCCAGTGTTTCCCTCTCTCCTCCCCCAGTGTTTCTCTCTCTCTCTCCCCCCCTGCATCGCAATCTCTCCTCCCCCCAGTGTTTCTCTCTCTCTCCCCCAGTGTTTCTCGCTCTCTCTCCCCCCCAGTGTTTCTCTCTCTCTCCCCCAGTGTTTCTCTCTCTCCCCCCAGTGTTTTACTCTCTCTCTCCACCCAGTGTTTCCCTCTTTCCTCCCACCAGTTTTTTTCTCTCTCTCCTCCCCCATTGTTTCTTCCTCTCTCCCCCCAGTGTTTATCTCTCTCTCTCTCCCCCCTGTGTTTCTCTCCCTCTCTCCCCAGTGTTTCTCTCTCTGTCCCCCTCCCCAGTGTTTCTCTCTCTCCTCCCCATAGTTTTTCTCTCTCTTCCCGCAGTATTTCTCTCTCTCTCCCCGGTGTTTCTCTCTCTCACTACCCAATGTTTCTCTCTCTCCCCAGTGTTTCTCTCTCACCCCCAGTGTTTATCTCTCTCTCCGCCCCCCAGTGTTTCTCTGTCTCCCCCCAGTGTTTCTCTCTCTCTCTCCCCCCAGTGTTTCTCTCTCTCTCTCCCCGAGTGTTTAAATCTTTCTCTTCCCCAGTGTTTCTCTCTCTCTCTCCCCCAGTGTTTCTCTCTCTCTCTTCACCCAGTGTTTCCCTCTCTCCTCCCCGCAGTGTTTCTCTCTCTCTCTCCCCCCAGTGTTTCTCTCTCTCTCCCACCCAAGTGTTTCTCTCTCTCTCCCCCCACTGTTTCTCTCTCTCCACCCAGTATTTCTCTCTCTCTCCCCGGTGTTTCTCTCTCACTCCCCGGTGTTTCTCTCTCTCCCCAGTGTTTCTCTCTCACCCCCAGTATTTCTCTGTCTCTCCCCCCAGTGTTTCTCTCTCTCTCTCCCCCCCAGTGTTTCTCCCTCTCTCCCCCCAGAGTATCTCAATCTCTCCTCCCCGCAGTGTTTCCCTCTCTGCCCTTAGTTTTCTCTCTCTCTCTCCACCCAGTGTTTCCCTCTCTCCTCCCCCCAGTTATTCTCTCTCTCGCTCCCCCCTAGTGTTTCTCTCCCTCTCCCACACCATGTGTTTCTCTCTCTCACTCTCCCCCAGTGTTTCTTCCTCTCTCCTCCTCCCACTGTTTCTCTCTCTTGCCCCCCACTATTTCTTT
Organism: Heptranchias perlo; assembly: GCF_035084215.1. Lineage (NCBI taxonomy): Eukaryota > Metazoa > Chordata > Chondrichthyes > Hexanchiformes > Hexanchidae > Heptranchias > Heptranchias perlo. The sequence continues at coordinate 213,159 of NW_027139354.1, forward strand.
CTCTCTCCCTGGTGTTTCTCTCTCCCCCCCAGTGTTTCTCTCTCTCCCCCCAGTGTTTTACTCTCTCTCTCCACCCAGTGTTTCCCTCTTTCCTCCCACCAGTTTTTTTCTCTCTCTCCTCCCCCATTGTTTCTCCCTCTCTCCCCCCAGTGTTTCTCTCTCTCTCTCTCCCCCCTGTGTTTCTCTCTCTCCCTCCCCAGTTTTTCTCTCTCTGTCCCCCTCACCAGTGTTTCTCTCTCTCCTCCCCATAGTTTTTCTCTCTCTTCCCGCAGTATTTCTCTCTCTCTCCCCGGTGTCTCTCTCTCTCTCCAGTGTTTCTCTCTCTCCCCAGTGTTTCTCTCTCAACCCCAGTGTTTATCTCTCTCTCCGCCCCCCAGTGTTTCTCTGTCTCCCCCCAGTGTTTCTCTCTCTCTCCCCCAGTGTTTCTCTCTCTCTCTTCACCCAGTGTTTCCCTCTCTCCTCCCCGCAGTGTTTCTCTCTCTCTCGCCCCCCAGTGTTTCTCTCCCTCTCCCACACCATGTGTTTCTCTCTCTCACTCTCCCCCAGTGATTCTTTCTCTCTCCTCCTCCCACTGTTTCTCTCTCTTGCCCCCCACTATTTCTTTCTCTCTCCCGGGTGTTTCTCTCTCTCTCTCCAGTGTTTCTCTCTCTCCCCAATGTTTCTCTCTCCCCCCCAGTGTTTCTCTCTCTCTCCCCCAGTGTTTCTCTCTCTCCCCCCAGTGTTTTACTCTCTCTCTCCACCCAGTGTTTCCCTCTTTCCTCCCACCAGTTTTTTTCTCTCTCTCCTCCCCCATTGTTTCTTCCTCTCTCCCCCCAGTGTTTATCTCTCTCTCTCTCCCCCCTGTGTTTCTCTCCCTCTCTCCCCAGTGTTTCTCTCTCTGTCCCCCTCCCCAGTGTTTCTCTCTCTCCTCCCCATAGTTTTTCTCTCTCTTCCCGCAGTATTTCTCTCTCTCTCCCCGGTGTTTCTCTCTCTCACTACCCAATGTTTCTCTCTCTCCCCAGTGTTTCTCTCTCACCCCCAGTGTTTATCTCTCTCTCCGCCCCCCAGTGTTTCTCTGTCTCCCCCCAGTGTTTCTCTCTCTCTCTCCCCCCAGTGTTTCTCTCTCTCTCTCCCCGAGTGTTTAAATCTTTCTCTTCCCCAGTGTTTCTCTCTCTCTCTCCCCCAGTGTTTCTCTCTCTCTCTTCACCCAGTGTTTCCCTCTCTCCTCCCCGCAGTGTTTCTCTCTCTCTCTCCCCCCAGTGTTTCTCTCTCTCTCCCACCCAAGTGTTTCTCTCTCTCTCCCCCCACTGTTTCTCTCTCTCCACCCAGTATTTCTCTCTCTCTCCCCGGTGTTTCTCTCTCACTCCCCGGTGTTTCTCTCTCTCCCCAGTGTTTCTCTCTCACCCCCAGTATTTCTCTGTCTCTCCCCCCAGTGTTTCTCTCTCTCTCTCCCCCCCAGTGTTTCTCCCTCTCTCCCCCCAGAGTATCTCAATCTCTCCTCCCCGCAGTGTTTCCCTCTCTGCCCTTAGTTTTCTCTCTCTCTCTCCACCCAGTGTTTCCCTCTCTCCTCCCCCCAGTTATTCTCTCTCTCGCTCCCCCCTAGTGTTTCTCTCCCTCTCCCACACCATGTGTTTCTCTCTCTCACTCTCCCCCAGTGTTTCTTCCTCTCTCCTCCTCCCACTGTTTCTCTCTCTTGCCCCCCACTATTTCTTTCTCTCTCCCTGGTGTTTCTCTCTCCCCCCCAGTGTTTCTCTCTCTCCCCCCAGTGTTTTACTCTCTCTCTCCACCCAGTGTTTCCCTCTTTCCTCCCACCAGTTTTTTTCTCTCTCTCCTCCCCCATTGTTTCTCCCTCTCTCCCCCCAGTGTTTCTCTCTCTCTCTCTCCCCCCTGTGTTTCTCTCTCTCCCTCCCCAGTTTTTCTCTCTCTGTCCCCCTCACCAGTGTTTCTCTCTCTCCTCCCCATAGTTTTTCTCTCTCTTCCCGCAGTATTTCTCTCTCTCTCCCCGGTGTCTCTCTCTCTCTCCAGTGTTTCTCTCTCTCCCCAGTGTTTCTCTCTCAACCCCAGTGTTTATCTCTCTCTCCGCCCCCCAGTGTTTCTCTGTCTCCCCCCAGTGTTTCTCTCTCTCTCCCCCAGTGTTTCTCTCTCTCTCTTCACCCAGTGTTTCCCTCTCTCCTCCCCGCAGTGTTTCTCTCTCTCTCGCCCCCCAGTGTTTCTCTCCCTCTCCCACACCATGTGTTTCTCTCTCTCACTCTCCCCCAGTGATTCTTTCTCTCTCCTCCTCCCACTGTTTCTCTCTCTTGCCCCCCACTATTTCTTTCTCTCTCCCGGGTGTTTCTCTCTCTCTCTCCAGTGTTTCTCTCTCTCCCCAATGTTTCTCTCTCACCCCCAGTGTTTCTCTGTCTCTCCGCCCCCCAGTGTTTCTCTATTTCCCCCACTGTTTCTCTCTCTCCCCCAGTCTTTCTCTCTCTCTCCCCAGTGTTTCTCTCTCTCCCCTAGTGTTTCTCTCTCTCTCTCCCCGCAATGTATCCCAATCTCTACTCTCCCCAGTGTTTCTCTCTCTCCCCGCAATGTTTCTTTCTCTCCCCCCAGTGTTTCCCTCTCTCCTTCCCGCAGTGTTTCTCTCTCTCTCGCCCCCCAATGTTTCTCTCTCTCTCTCCCCCCCGCAGTGTTTCTCTCTCTTTCACTCTCACCCCAGTGTTTCTCTCTCTCTTCACCCAGTGTTTCTCCCTCTCCCCCCAGTATTTCTCTCTGTCTCCCCGGTGTTTCTCTCTCTCTCCCCAGTGTTCTCTCTCACCCCAATGTTTCTCTCTCACCCTTAGTGTTTCTCTCTCTATCTCCACCCAGTGTTTCCCACTCTCCTCCCCGCAGTGTTTCTCTCTCTCTCGCCCCCCAGTTTTACTCTCTCTCTCTCTCACCCAAGTGTTTCTCTCTCTCTCCCCCCACGGTTTCTCTCTCTCCCCCCAGTATTTCTCTCTCTCTCCCCGGTGTTTCTCTCTCACTCCCCAGTGTTTCTCTCTCTCCCCAGTGTTTCTCTCTCACCCCCAGTATTTCTCTCTCTCTCCCCGCAGTGTTTCTCTCTCTCTCTCCCCCAGTGTTTCTCCCTCTCTCCCCCCAGAGTATCTCAATCTCTCCTCCCCGCAGTGTTTCCCTCTCTTCCCTTAGTCTTTCTCTCTCCATCTCCACCCAGTGTTTCCCTCTCTCCTCCCCCCAGTTATTCTCTCTCTCTCTCCCCCCAGTGTTTCTCTCTCTCTCCCACACCATGTGTTTCTCTCTCTCACTCTCCCCCAGTGTTTCTTTCTCTCTCCTCCCCCCACTGTTTCTCTCTCTCGCCCCCCACTATTTCTCTCTCTCTCCCCGGTGTTTCTCTCTCTCTCTCCAGTGTTTCTCTCTCTCCCCAATGTTTCTCTCTCACCCCCAGTGTTTCTCTCTCTCTCCGCCAGCCAGTGTTTCTCTCTCTGTCCCCCACCCTATGTTTCTCTCTCTCTCTCCCAGTGTTTCATCGTCTCTCCTCCCCCCAGTGTTTCTCTCTCTCCCCCCCAGTGTTTCTCTCTCTCTCCCCGGTGTTTCTCTCTCTCTCCCCAGTGTTTCTCTCTCACCCCCAGTGTTTCTCTCTCTCTTCGCCCCCCAGTGTTTCTCTATCTCCCCCCAGTGTTTCTCTCTCTCTCTCCCCCCAGTCTTTCTCTCTCACTCCCCCCAGTGTTTCTCTCTCTCTCCCACACCATGTCTTTCTCTCTCTCTCTCCCCCAGTGTTTCTTTCTCTCCCCCAGTGTTTCCCTCTCTCCCTCCCCCCAGTGTATCTCAATCTCTCCTCCCCCCAGTATTTCTCTCTCTCTCCCCCCAGTGTTTCTCTCTCTCTCCCCCAGTGTTTATCTCTCTCTCCCCCCAGTGTATCTAAATCTCTCCTCGCCCCAGTGTTTCTCTCTCACCCCCAGTGTTTATCTCTCTCTCCGCCCCCCAGTGTTTCTCTGTCTCCCCCCAGTGTTTCTCTCTCTCTCTCCCCCCAGTGTTTCTCTCTCTCTCTCCCCGAGTGTTTAAATCTTTCTCTTCCACAGTGTTTCTCTCTCTCTCTCCCCCAGTGTTTCTCTCTCTCTCTTCACCCAGTGTTTCCCTCTCTCCTCCCCGCAGTGTTTCTCTCTCTCTCGCCCCCCAGTGTTTCTCTCTCTCTCCCACCCAAGTTTTTCTCTCTCTCTCCCCCCACTGTTCCTCTCTCTCCACCCAGTATTTCTCTCTCTCTCCCCAGTGTTTCTCTCTCACCCCCAGTATTTCTCTGTCTCTCCCCCCAGTGTTTCTCTCTCTCTCTCCCCCCCAGTGTTTCTCCCTCTCTCCCCCCAGAGTATCTCAATCTCTCCTCCCCGCAGTGTTTCCCTCTCTGCCCTTAGTCTTTCTCTCTCTCTCTGCACCCAGTGTTTCCCTCTCTCCTCCCCCCAGTTATTCTCTCTCTCGCTCCCCCCAGTGTTTCTCTCCCTCTCCCACACCATGTGTTTCTCTCTCTCACTCTCCCCCAGTGTTTCTTTCTCTCTCCTCCTCCCACTGTTTCTCTCTCTTGCCCCCCACTATTTTTTCTCTCTCCCTGGTGTTTCTCTCTCCCCCCCAAGTGTTTCTCTCTCTCACCCCCAGTGTTTATCTCTCTCTCCGCCCCCCAGTGTTTCTCTGTCTCCCCCCAGTGTTTCTCTCTCTCTCCCCCAGTGTTTCTCTCTCTCTCTTCACCCAGTGTTTCCCTCTCTCCTCCCCGCAGTGTTTCTCTCTCTCTCGCCCCCCAGTGTTTCTCTCCCTCTCCCACACCATGTGTTTCTCTCTCTCACTCTCCCCCAGTGATTCTTTCTCTCTCCTCCTCCCACTGTTTCTCTCTCTTGCCCCCCACTATTTCTTTCTCTCTCCCGGGTGTTTCTCTCTCTCTCTCCAGTGTTTCTCTCTCTCCCCAATGTTTCTCTCTCACCCCCAGTGTTTCTCTCTCTCTCCGCCCCCCAGTGTTTCTCTATTTTCCCCACTGTTTCTCTCTCTCCCCCAGTCTTTCTCTCTCTCTCCCCAGTGTTTCTCTCTCTCCCCTAGTGTTTCTCTCTCTCTCTCCCCGCAATGTATCCCAATCTCTACTCTCCCCAGTGTTTCTCTCTCTCCCCGCAATGTTTCTTTCTCTCCCCCCAGTGTTTCCCTCTCTCCTTCCCGCAGTGTTTCTCTCTCTCTCGCCCCCCAATGTTTCTCTCTCTCTCTCCCCCCCGCAGTGTTTCTCTCTCTTTCACTCTCACCCCAGTGTTTCTCTCTCTCTTCACCCAGTGTTTCTCCCTCTCCCCCCAGTATTTCTCTCTGTCTCCCCGGTGTTTCTCTCTCTCTCCCCAGTGTTCTCTCTCACCACAAATGTTTCTCTCTCACCCTTAGTGTTTCTCTCTCTATCTCCACCCAGTGTTTCCCACTCTCCTCCCCGCAGTGTTTCTCTCTCTCTCGCCCCCCAGTTTTACTCTCTCTCTCTCTCACCCAAGTGTTTCTCTCTCTCTCCCCCCACGGTTTCTCTCTCTCCCCCCAGTATTTCTCTCTCTCTCCCCGGTGTTTCTCTCTCACTCCCCAGTGTTTCTCTCTCTCCCCAGTGTTTCTCTCTCACCCCCAGTATTTCTCTCTCTCTCCCCGCAGTGTTTCTCTCTCTCTCTCCCCCAGTGTTTCTCCCTCTCTCCCCCCAGAGTATCTCAATCTCTCCTCCCCGCAGTGTTTCCCTCTCTTCCCTTAGTCTTTCTCTCTCCATCTCCACCCAGTGTTTCCCTCTCTCCTCCCCCCAGTTATTCTCTCTCTCTCTCCCCCCAGTGTTTCTCTCTCTCTCCCACACCATGTGTTTCTCTCTCTCACTCTCCCCCAGTGTTTCTTTCTCTCTCCTCCCCCCACTGTTTCTCTCTCTCGCCCCCCACTATTTCTCTCTCTCTCCCCGGTGTTTCTCTCTCTCTCTCCAGTGTTTCTCTCTCTCCCCAATGTTTCTCTCTCACCCCCAGTGTTTCTCTCTCTCTCCGCCAGCCAGTGTTTCTCTCTCTGTCCCCCACCCTATGTTTCTCTCTCTCTCTCCCAGTGTTTCATCGTCTCTCCTCCCCCCAGTGTTTCTCTCTCTCCCCCCCAGTGTTTCTCTCTCTCTCCCCGGTGTTTCTCTCTCTCTCCCCAGTGTTTCTCTCTCACCCCCAGTGTTTCTCTCTCTCTTCGCCCCCCAGTGTTTCTCTATCTCCCCCCAGTGTTTCTCTCTCTCTCTCCCCCCAGTCTTTCTCTCTCACTCCCCCCAGTGTTTCTCTCTCTCTCCCACACCATGTCTTTCTCTCTCTCTCTCCCCCAGTGTTTCTTTCTCTCCCCCAGTGTTTCCCTCTCTCCCTCCCCCCAGTGTATCTCAATCTCTCCTCCCCCCAGTATTTCTCTCTCTCTCCCCCCAGTGTTTCTCTCTCTCTCCCCCAGTGTTTATCTCTCTCTCCCCCCAGTGTATCTAAATCTCTCCTCGCCCCAGTGTTTCTCTCTCACCCCCAGTGTTTATCTCTCTCTCCGCCCCCCAGTGTTTCTCTGTCTCCCCCCAGTGTTTCTCTCTCTCTCTCCCCCCAGTGTTTCTCTCTCTCTCTCCCCGAGTGTTTAAATCTTTCTCTTCCACAGTGTTTCTCTCTCTCTCTCCCCCAGTGTTTCTCTCTCTCTCTTCACCCAGTGTTTCCCTCTCTCCTCCCCGCAGTGTTTCTCTCTCTCTCGCCCCCCAGTGTTTCTCTCTCTCTCCCACCCAAGTTTTTCTCTCTCTCTCCCCCCACTGTTTCTCTCTCTCCACCCAGTATTTCTCTCTCTCTCCCCAGTGTTTCTCTCTCACCCCCAGTATTTCTCTGTCTCTCCCCCCAGTATTTCTCTCTCTCTCTCCCCCCCAGTGTTTCTCCCTCTCTCCCCCCAGAGTATCTCAATCTCTCCTCCCCGCAGTGTTTCCCTCTCTGCCCTTAGTCTTTCTCTCTCTCTCTCCACCCAGTGTTTCCCTCTCTCCTCCCCCCAGTTATTCTCTCTCTCGCTCCCCCCAGTGTTTCTCTCCCTCTCCCACACCATGTGTTTCTCTCTCTCACTCTCCCCCAGTGTTTCTTTCTCTCTCCTCCTCCCACTGTTTCTCTCTCTTGCCCCCCACTATTTTTTCTCTCTCCCTGGTGTTTCTCTCTCCCCCCCAAGTGTTTCTCTCTCTCTCCCCCAGTGTTTCTCTCTCTCCACCCAGTGTTTCCCTCTTTCCTCCCACCAGTTTTTTTCTCTCTCTCCTCCCCCATTGTTTCTCCCTCTCTCCCCCCAGTGTTTCTCTCTCTCTCTCTCCCCCCTGTGTTTCTCTCTCTCTCTCCCCAGTTTTTCTCTCTCTGTCCCCCTCCCCAGTGTTTCTCTCTCTCCTCCCCATAGTTTTTCTCTCTCTTCCCGCAGTATTTCTCTCTCTCTCCCCGGTGTCTCTCTCTCTCTCCAGTGTTTCTCTCTCTCCCCAGTGTTTCTCTCTCACCCCCAGTGTTTATCTCGCTCTCCGCCCCCCAGTGTTTCTCTGTCTCCCCCCAGTGTTTCTCTCTCTCTCCCCCAGTGTTTCTCTCTCTCTCTTCACCCAGTGTTTCCCTCTCTCCTCCCCGCAGTGTTTCTCTCTCTCTCGCCCCCCAGTGTTTCTCTCCCTCTCCCACACCATGTGTTTCTCTCTCTCACTCTCCCCCAGTGATTCTTTCTCTCTCCTCCTCCCACTGTTTCTCTCTCTTGCCCCCCACTATTTCTTTCTCTCTCCCGGGTGTTTCTCTCCCTCTCTCCAGTGTTTCTCTCTCTCCCCAATGTTTCTCTCTCACCCCCAGTGTTTCTCTCTCTCTCCGCCCCCCAGTGTTTCTCTATTTCCCCCACTGTTTCTCTCTCTCCCCCAGTCTTTCTCTCTCTCTCCCCAGTGTTTCTCTCTCTCCCCTAGTGTTTCTCTCTCTCTCCCCGCAATGTATCCCAATCTCTACTCCCCCCAGTGTTTCTCTCTCTCCCCGCAATGTTTCTTTCTCTCCCCCCAGTGTTTCCCTCTCTCCTTCCCGCAGTGTTTCTCTCTCTCTCGCCCCCCAATGTTTCTCTCTCTCTCTGCCCCCCCAGTGTTTCTCTCTCTTTCACTCTCACCCCAGTGTTTCTCTCTCTCTTCACCCAGTGTTTCTCCCTCTCCCCCCAGTATTTCTCTCTCTCTCCCCGGTGTTTCTCTCTCTCTCCCCAGTGTTCTCACTCACCCCAATGTTTCTCTCTCACCCCCAGTGTTTCTCTCTCTCTCCGCCCCCCAGTGTTTCTCTATTTCCCCCACTGTTTCTCTCTCCCCCCCAGTCTTTCTCTCTCTCTCCCCCCAGTGTTTCTCTCTCTCTCTCCCTCCAGTCTTTCTCTCTCTCCCCCAAGTGTTTCTCTCTCTCTCTCCCCCCAGTGTTTCTCGCTCTCCCCCAGTGTTTCTCTCTCTCCCCCCAGTCTTTCTCTCTCCTCCCCGCACTGTTTCTCTCTCTCTGCCCCCAGTGTTTCGCTCTCTCCCCCCAGTGTTTCTCTCTCTCTCTATCCCCCCCGTGTTTCTCTATCTCCCCCCAGTATTTCTCTCTCTCCCCCCAGTGTTTCTCTCTCCCTCCCCCCACTTTATCCCAATCTCTCCTCCCCCCAGTGTTTCTCTCTCACTCCCAGTGTTTCTGTCTCTCCCCCAGTGTTTCTCTCTCTCCCCCCAGTCTTTCTCTCTCCTCCCCGCACTGTTTCTCTCTCTCTGCCCCCAGTGTTTCTCGCTCTCTCTCCCCCCAGTGTTTCCCTCTCTCCTCCCCCCAGTGTTTCTCTCTCTCTCCGCCCAGTGTTTCTCTCTCTCCCCAACCAGTGTTTCTCTCTCTCTCTCCCCCAGTGTATCTCCCTGTCTGCCCCCCCCAAGTGTTTATCTCTCTCCTCCCCCCAGTATTTCTCTCTCTCTCTCCCCAGTGTTTCTCTCTCTCGCCAGTGTTTCTCTCTCTCTCCCCAGTTTTTCTCTCTCTCCCCAGTGTTTCTCTCCCTCCCCCAGTGTTTCTCTCTCTCTCCGCCACCCAGTGTTTCTCTATCTCCCCCCAGTGTTTCTCTCTCTCTCCCCTCAGTGCTTCTCTCTCTCTCCTCCCCCCAGTGTTTCTCTCTCTCTCCCCACAGTGTTTTCTCTCTCTCACCCCCCCAGTGTTTCTCTCTCTCTCTCTCTCCCCCCAGTTTTTCACTCTCTCTTTGTGTGCCCCCAGTTTTTTTCGCTCTCTCTCCCCCCCAGTATTTCTCTCTCTCTCCCCCCAGTGTTTCTCTCTCTGTCCCCCTCCCCAGTGTTTCACTCTCTCCTCCCCCCAGTTTTTCTCTCTCTCCCCCCAGTATTTCTCTCTCTCTCCCCGGTGTTTCTCTCTCTCTCCCCAGTGTTTCTCTCTCTCCCCAGTGTTTCTCTCTCACACCCAGTGTTTCTCTCTCTCTCTCCCCTAGTGTTTAAATCTTTCTCTCCCCCAGTGTTTCTCTCTCTCTCTCCCTCAGTGTTTCTCTCTCTCTCTCCACCCAGTGTTTCCCTCTCTCCTCCCGGCAGTGTTTCTCTCTCTCTCGCCCCCCAGTGTTTCTCTCTCTTTCTCTCACCCCAGTGTTTCTCTCTCTCTCTCTCACCCCAGTGTTTCTCTCTCTCTCCCCCCAGTGTTTCTCTCTCTCTCCGCCCAGTATTTCTCTCTCTCTCCCCAGTGTTTCTCTCTCTCACCAGTGTTTCTCTCTCACCCCCAATGTTCCTCTCTCTGTCCGCCCCCCAGTGTTTCTCGATCTCCCCCCAGTTTTTCTCTCTCTATCGCCCCACTGTTTCTCTCTCTCACCCCAGTCTTTCTCTCACCCTCCCCCCAGTGTTTCTCTCTCTCTCCCGCCATTCTTTCTCTCTCTCCCCCCAGTGTTTCCCTCTCTCTCTCATCCCAGTCTTTCTCTCTCACCTCCCAGTGTTTCTCTCTCTCTCTCCCCCCAGTGTTTCTCTCTCTCCCCCTATGTTTCCCTCTCTCCTCCCCCCAGTGTTTCTCTCTCTCTCTCCTCCCAGTGCATCGCAATCTCTCCTCCCCCCACGGTTTCTCTCTCTCCCCCCAGTATTTCTCTCTCTCTCCCCGGTGTTTCTCTCTCACTCCCCAGTGTTTCTCTCTCTCCCCAGTGTTTCTCTCTCACCCCCAGTATTTCTCTCTCTCTCCCCGCAGTGTTTCTCTCTCTCTCTCCCCCAGTGTTTCTCCCTCTCTCCCCCCAGAGTATCTCAATCTCTCCTCCCCGCAGTGTTTCCCTCTCTTCCCTTAGTCTTTCTCTCTCCATCTCCACCCAGTGTTTCCCTCTCTCCTCCCCCCAGTTATTCTCTCTCTCTCTCCCCCCAGTGTTTCTCTCTCTCTCCCACACCATGTGTTTCTCTCTCTCACTCTCCCCCAGTGTTTCTTTCTCTCTCCTCCCCCCACTGTTTCTCTCTCTCGCCCCCCACTATTTCTCTCTCTCTCCCCGGTGTTTCTCTCTCTCTCTCCAGTGTTTCTCTCTCTCCCCAATGTTTCTCTCTCACCCCCAGTGTTTCTCTCTCTCTCCGCCAGCCAGTGTTTCTCTCTCTGTCCCCCACCCTATGTTTCTCTCTCTCTCTCCCAGTGTTTCATCGTCTCTCCTCCCCCCAGTGTTTCTCTCTCTCCCCCCCAGTGTTTCTCTCTCTCTCCCCGGTGTTTCTCTCTCTCTCCCCAGTGTTTCTCTCTCACCCCCAGTGTTTCTCTCTCTCTTCGCCCCCCAGTGTTTCTCTATCTCCCCCCAGTGTTTCTCTCTCTCTCTCCCCCCAGTCTTTCTCTCTCACTCCCCCCAGTGTTTCTCTCTCTCTCCCACACCATGTCTTTCTCTCTCTCTCTCCCCCAGTGTTTCTTTCTCTCCCCCAGTGTTTCCCTCTCTCCCTCCCCCCAGTGTATCTCAATCTCTCCTCCCCCCAGTATTTCTCTCTCTCTCCCCCCAGTGTTTCTCTCTCTCTCCCCCAGTGTTTATCTCTCTCTCCCCCCAGTGTATCTAAATCTCTCCTCGCCCCAGTGTTTCTCTCTCACCCCCAGTGTTTATCTCTCTCTCCGCCCCCCAGTGTTTCTCTGTCTCCCCCCAGTGTTTCTCTCTCTCTCTCCCCCCAGTGTTTCTCTCTCTCTCTCCCCGAGTGTTTAAATCTTTCTCTTCCACAGTGTTTCTCTCTCTCTCTCCCCCAGTGTTTCTCTCTCTCTCTTCACCCAGTGTTTCCCTCTCTCCTCCCCGCAGTGTTTCTCTCTCTCTCGCCCCCCAGTGTTTCTCTCTCTCTCCCACCCAAGTTTTTCTCTCTCTCTCCCCCCACTGTTCCTCTCTCTCCACCCAGTATTTCTCTCTCTCTCCCCAGTGTTTCTCTCTCACCCCCAGTATTTCTCTGTCTCTCCCCCCAGTGTTTCTCTCTCTCTCTCCCCCCCAGTGTTTCTCCCTCTCTCCCCCCAGAGTATCTCAATCTCTCCTCCCCGCAGTGTTTCCCTCTCTGCCCTTAGTCTTTCTCTCTCTCTCTGCACCCAGTGTTTCCCTCTCTCCTCCCCCCAGTTATTCTCTCTCTCGCTCCCCCCAGTGTTTCTCTCCCTCTCCCACACCATGTGTTTCTCTCTCTCACTCTCCCCCAGTGTTTCTTTCTCTCTCCTCCTCCCACTGTTTCTCTCTCTTGCCCCCCACTATTTTTTCTCTCTCCCTGGTGTTTCTCTCTCCCCCCCAAGTGTTTCTCTCTCTCACCCCCAGTGTTTATCTCTCTCTCCGCCCCCCAGTGTTTCTCTGTCTCCCCCCAGTGTTTCTCTCTCTCTCCCCCAGTGTTTCTCTCTCTCTCTTCACCCAGTGTTTCCCTCTCTCCTCCCCGCAGTGTTTCTCTCTCTCTCGCCCCCCAGTGTTTCTCTCCCTCTCCCACACCATGTGTTTCTCTCTCTCACTCTCCCCCAGTGATTCTTTCTCTCTCCTCCTCCCACTGTTTCTCTCTCTTGCCCCCCACTATTTCTTTCTCTCTCCCGGGTGTTTCTCTCTCTCTCTCCAGTGTTTCTCTCTCTCCCCAATGTTTCTCTCTCACCCCCAGTGTTTCTCTCTCTCTCCGCCCCCCAGTGTTTCTCTATTTTCCCCACTGTTTCTCTCTCTCCCCCAGTCTTTCTCTCTCTCTCCCCAGTGTTTCTCTCTCTCCCCTAGTGTTTCTCTCTCTCTCTCCCCGCAATGTATCCCAATCTCTACTCTCCCCAGTGTTTCTCTCTCTCCCCGCAATGTTTCTTTCTCTCCCCCCAGTGTTTCCCTCTCTCCTTCCCGCAGTGTTTCTCTCTCTCTCGCCCCCCAATGTTTCTCTCTCTCTCTCCCCCCCGCAGTGTTTCTCGCTCTTTCACTCTCACCCCAGTGTTTCTCTCTCTCTTCACCCAGTGTTTCTCCCTCTCCCCCCAGTATTTCTCTCTGTCTCCCCGGTGTTTCTCTCTCTCTCCCCAGTGTTCTCTCTCACCACAAATGTTTCTCTCTCACCCTTAGTGTTTCTCTCTCTATCTCCACCCAGTGTTTCCCACTCTCCTCCCCGCAGTGTTTCTCTCTCTCTCGCCCCCCAGTTTTACTCTCTCTCTCTCTCACCCAAGTGTTTCTCTCTCTCTCCCCCCACGGTTTCTCTCTCTCCCCCCAGTATTTCTCTCTCTCTCCCCGGTGTTTCTCTCTCACTCCCCAGTGTTTCTCTCTCTCCCCAGTGTTTCTCTCTCACCCCCAGTATTTCTCTCTCTCTCCCCGCAGTGTTTCTCTCTCTCTCTCCCCCAGTGTTTCTCCCTCTCTCCCCCCAGAGTATCTCAATCTCTCCTCCCCGCAGTGTTTCCCTCTCTTCCCTTAGTCTTTCTCTCTCCATCTCCACCCAGTGTTTCCCTCTCTCCTCCCCCCAGTTATTCTCTCTCTCTCTCCCCCCAGTGTTTCTCTCTCTCTCCCACACCATGTGTTTCTCTCTCTCACTCTCCCCCAGTGTTTCTTTCTCTCTCCTCCCCCCACTGTTTCTCTCTCTCGCCCCCCACTATTTCTCTCTCTCTCCCCGGTGTTTCTCTCTCTCTCTCCAGTGTTTCTCTCTCTCCCCAATGTTTCTCTCTCACCCCCAGTGTTTCTCTCTCTCTCCGCCAGCCAGTGTTTCTCTCTCTGTCCCCCACCCTATGTTTCTCTCTCTCTCTCCCAGTGTTTCATCGTCTCTCCTCCCCCCAGTGTTTCTCTCTCTCCCCCCCAGTGTTTCTCTCTCTCTCCCCGGTGTTTCTCTCTCTCTCCCCAGTGTTTCTCTCTCACCCCCAGTGTTTCTCTCTCTCTTCGCCCCCCAGTGTTTCTCTATCTCCCCCCAGTGTTTCTCTCTCTCTCTCCCCCCAGTCTTTCTCTCTCACTCCCCCCAGTGTTTCTCTCTCTCTCCCACACCATGTCTTTCTCTCTCTCTCTCCCCCAGTGTTTCTTTCTCTCCCCCAGTGTTTCCCTCTCTCCCTCCCCCCAGTGTATCTCAATCTCTCCTCCCCCCAGTATTTCTCTCTCTCTCCCCCCAGTGTTTCTCTCTCTCTCCCCCAGTGTTTATCTCTCTCTCCCCCCAGTGTATCTAAATCTCTCCTCGCCCCAGTGTTTCTCTCTCACCCCCAGTGTTTATCTCTCTCTCCGCCCCCCAGTGTTTCTCTGTCTCCCCCCAGTGTTTCTCTCTCTCTCTCCCCCCAGTGTTTCTCTCTCTCTCTCCCCGAGTGTTTAAATCTTTCTCTTCCACAGTGTTTCTCTCTCTCTCTCCCCCAGTGTTTCTCTCTCTCTCGCCCCCCAGTGTTTCTCTCTCTCTCCCACCCAAGTTTTTCTCTCTCTCTCCCCCCACTGTTTCTCTCTCTCCACCCAGTATTTCTCTCTCTCTCCCCAGTGTTTCTCTCTCACCCCCAGTATTTCTCTGTCTCTCCCCCCAGTATTTCTCTCTCTCTCTCCCCCCCAGTGTTTCTCCCTCTCTCCCCCCAGAGTATCTCAATCTCTCCTCCCCGCAGTGTTTCCCTCTCTGCCCTTAGTCTTTCTCTCTCTCTCTCCACCCAGTGTTTCCCTCTCTCCTCCCCCCAGTTATTCTCTCTCTCGCTCCCCCCAGTGTTTCTCTCCCTCTCCCACACCATGTGTTTCTCTCTCTCACTCTCCCCCAGTGTTTCTTTCTCTCTCCTCCTCCCACTGTTTCTCTCTCTTGCCCCCCACTATTTTTTCTCTCTCCCTGGTGTTTCTCTCTCCCCCCCAAGTGTTTCTCTCTCTCTCCCCCAGTGTTTCTCTCTCTCCACCCAGTGTTTCCCTCTTTCCTCCCACCAGTTTTTTTCTCTCTCTCCTCCCCCATTGTTTCTCCCTCTCTCCCCCCAGTGTTTCTCTCTCTCTCTCTCCCCCCTGTGTTTCTCTCTCTCTCTCCCCAGTTTTTCTCTCTCTGTCCCCCTCCCCAGTGTTTCTCTCTCTCCTCCCCATAGTTTTTCTCTCTCTTCCCGCAGTATTTCTCTCTCTCTCCCCGGTGTCTCTCTCTCTCTCCAGTGTTTCTCTCTCTCCCCAGTGTTTCTCTCTCACCCCCAGTGTTTATCTCGCTCTCCGCCCCCCAGTGTTTCTCTGTCTCCCCCCAGTGTTTCTCTCTCTCTCCCCCAGTGTTTCTCTCTCTCTCTTCACCCAGTGTTTCCCTCTCTCCTCCCCGCAGTGTTTCTCTCTCTCTCGCCCCCCAGTGTTTCTCTCCCTCTCCCACACCATGTGTTTCTCTCTCTCACTCTCCCCCAGTGATTCTTTCTCTCTCCTCCTCCCACTGTTTCTCTCTCTTGCCCCCCACTATTTCTTTCTCTCTCCCGGGTGTTTCTCTCCCTCTCTCCAGTGTTTCTCTCTCTCCCCAATGTTTCTCTCTCACCCCCAGTGTTTCTCTCTCTCTCCGCCCCCCAGTGTTTCTCTATTTCCCCCACTGTTTCTCTCTCTCCCCCAGTCTTTCTCTCTCTCTCCCCAGTGTTTCTCTCTCTCCCCTAGTGTTTCTCTCTCTCTCCCCGCAATGTATCCCAATCTCTACTCCCCCCAGTGTTTCTCTCTCTCCCCGCAATGTTTCTTTCTCTCCCCCCAGTGTTTCCCTCTCTCCTTCCCGCAGTGTTTCTCTCTCTCTCGCCCCCCAATGTTTCTCTCTCTCTCTGCCCCCCCAGTGTTTCTCTCTCTTTCACTCTCACCCCAGTGTTTCTCTCTCTCTTCACCCAGTGTTTCTCCCTCTCCCCCCAGTATTTCTCTCTGTCTCCCCGGTGTTTCTCTCTCTCTCCCCAGTGTTCTCACTCACCCCAATGTTTCTCTCTCACCCTTAGTGTTTCTCTCTCTCTCTCCACCCAGTGTTTCCCACTCTCCTCCCCGCAGTGTTTCTCTCTCTCTCGCCCCCCAGTTTTACTCTCTCTCTCTCTCACCCAAGTGTTTCTCTCTCTCTCCCCCCACGGTTTCTCTCTCTCCCCCCAGTATTTCTCTCTCTCTCCCCGGTGTTTCTCTCTCACTCCCCAGTGTTTCTCTCTCTCCCCAGTGTTTCTCTCTCACCCCCAGTATTTCTCTCTCTCTCCCCGCAGTGTTTCTCTCTCTCTCTCCCCCAGTGTTTCTCCCTCTCTCACCCCAGAGTATCTCAATCTCTCCTCCCCGCAGTGTTTCCCTCTCTTCCCTTAGTCTTTCTCTCTCCATCTCCACCCAGTGTTTCCCTCTCTCCTCCCCCCAGTTATTCTCTCTCTCTCTCCCCCCAGTGTTTCTCTCTCTCTCCCACACCATGTGTTTCTCTCTCTCACTCTCCCCCAGTGTTTCTTTCTCTCTCCTGCCCCCACTGTTTCTCTCTCTCGCCCCCCACTATTTCTCTCTCTCTCCCCGGTGTTTCTCTCTCTCTCTCCAGTGTTTCTCTCTCTCCCCAATGTTTCTCTCTCACCCCCAGTGTTTCTCTCTCTCTCCGCCCCCCAGTGTTTCTCTCTCTGTCCCCCACCCTATGTTTTTCTCTCTCTCTCCCAGTGTTTCATCCTCTCTCCTCCCCCCAGTTTTTCTCTCTCTCTCTCCCCGAGTGTATCTCAAACTCTCCGCCCCCCAGTGTTTCTCTCTCTCCCCCCCAGTATTTCTCTCTCTCTCCCCGGTGTTTCTCTCTCTCTCCCCAGTGTTTCTCTCTCACCCCCAGTGTTTCTCTCTCTCTTCGCCCCCCAGTGTTTCTCTATCTCCCCCCAGTGTTTCTCTCTCTCTCTCCCCCCAGTGTTTCTCTCTCACTCCCCCCAGTGTTTCTCTCTCTCTCCCACACCATGTGTTTCTCTCTCTCTCTCCCCCAGTGTTTCTTTCTCTCCCCCAGTGTTTCCCTCTCTCCCTCCCCCCAGTGTATCTCAATCTCTCCTCCCCCCAGTATTTCTCTCTCTCTCCCCCCAGTGTTTCTCTCTCTCTCCCACAGTGTTTATCTCTCTCTCCCCCCAGTGTATCTAAATCTCTCCTCCCCCCAGTGTTTCTCTCTCGCCCCCCAGTGTTTCTCTCCCTCTCTCCACCCAGTGTTTCCCTCTCTCCTCCTCCCAGTTATTCTCTCTCTCTCTCACCCCAGTGTTTCTCTCTCTCTCCCACACCATGTGTTTCTCTCTCTCTCTCCCCCAGTGTTTCTTTCTCTCTCCTCCCCCCACTCTTTCTCTCTCTCTCCCCCAGTGTTTCTCTCTGTCCCCAGTGTTTCACTCTCTCCCCCACTGTTTCTCTCTCTCTCCCCCAATGTATCCCAAACTGCTCCCCCCAGTGTTTCTCTCTCTTCCCCCACTGTTTCTCTCTATCCCCACAATGTTTCTCTCTCTCCCCCCAGTGCTTCACTCTCTCTCCACAGTGTTTATCTCTCTCACCCCAGTATTTCTCCCTCCCTCTCTCTCTCCCCAGTGTTTCTCTCTCTCTCTCTCTCACCCCAGTTTTTTCTCTCTCTCTCCCCCCATCTCTGTTTCTCTCTGTTTCTCCCCAGTGTTTCCCTCTCTCCTTCCCGCAGTGTTTCTCTCTCCCTCGCCCCCCAATGTTTCTCCCTCTCCCCCCCCCCCCAGTGTTTCTCTCTCTCTCACTCTCACCCCAGTGTTTCTCTCTCTCTTCACCCAGTGTTTCTCCCTCTCCCCCCAGTATTTCTCTCTGTCTCCCCGGTGTTTCTCTCTCTCCCCCCAGTGTTCTCTCTCTCCCCAATGTTTCTCTCTCACCCTTAGTGTTTCTCTCTCTCTCTCCACCCAGTGTTTCCCTCTCTCCTCCCCGCAGTGTTTCTCTCTCTCTCGCCCCCCAGTTTTTCTCTCTCTCTCTCTCACTCAAGGGTTTCTCTCTCTCTCCCCCCACGGTTTCTCTCTCTCCCCCCAGTATTTCTCTCTCTCTCCCCGGTGTTTCTCTCTCACTCCCCAGTGTTTCTCTCTCTCCCCAGTGTTTCTCTCTCACCCCCAGTATTTCTCTCTCTCTCCCCCCACTGTTTCTCCCTCTCTCACCCCAGAGTATCTCAATCTCTCCTCCCCGCAGTGTTTCCCTCTCTTCCCTTAGTCTTTCTCTCCCTCCACCCAGTGTTTCCCTCTCTCCTCCCCCCAGTTATTCTCTCTCTCGCTCCCCCCAGTGTTTCTCTCTTTCTCCCACACCATGTGTTTCTCTCTCTCACTCTCCCCCAGTGTTTCTTTCTCTCTCCTCCCCCCACTGTTTCTCTCTCTCGCCCCCCACTATTTCTCTCTCTCTCCCCGGTGTTTCTCTCTCTCTCTCCAGTGTTTCTCTCTCTCCCCAATGTTTCTCTCTCACCCCCAGTGTTTCTCTCTCTCTCCGCCCCCCAGTGTTTCTCTATTTCCCCCACTGTTTCTCTCTCTCCCCCAATCTTTCTCTCTCTCTCCCCCCAGTGTTTCTCTCTATCTCTCCCTCCAGTCTTTCTCTCTCTCCCCCAAGTGTTTCTCTCTCTCTCTCCCCCCAGTGTTTCTCTCTGTCTCCCCGGTGTTTCTCTCTCTCCCCCCAGTGTTCTCTCTCTCCCCAATATTTCTCTCTCACCCTTAGTGTTTCTCTCTCTCTCTCTCTCCACCCAGTGTTTCCCTCTCTCCTCCCCGCAGTGTTTCTCTCTCTCGCCCCCCAGTTTTTCTCTCTCTCTCTCTCACCCAAGGGTTTCTCTCTCTCTCCCCCCACGGTTTCTCTCTCCCCCCCCAGTATTTCTCTCTCTCTCCCCGGTGTTTCTCTCTCACTCCCCAGTGTTTCTCTCTCTCCCCAGTGTTTCTCTCTCACCCCCAGTGTTTCTCTCTCTCACTCTCCCCCAGTGTTTCTTTCTCTCTCCTCCCCCCACTGATTCTCTCTCTCGGCCCCCACTATTTCTCTCTCTCTCCCCGGTGTTTCTCTCTCTCTCTCCAGTGTTTCTCTCTCTCCCCAATGTTTCTCTCTCACCCCCAGTGTTTCTCTCTCTCTCCGCCCCCCAGTGTTTCTCTATTTCCCCCACTGTTTCTCTCTCCCCCCCAGTCTTTCTCTCTCTCTCCCCCCAGTGTTTCTCTCTCTCTCTCCCTCCAGTCTTTCTCTCTCTCCCCCAAGTGTTTCTCTCTCTCTCTCCCCCCAGTGTTTCTCGCTCTCCCCCAGTGTTTCTCTCTCTCCCCCCAGTCTTTCTCTCTCCTCCCCGCACTGTTTCTCTCTCTCTGCCCCCAGTGTTTCGCTCTCTCCCCCCAGTGTTTCTCTCTCTCTCTATCCCCCCCGTGTTTCTCTATCTCCCCCCAGTATTTCTCTCTCTCCCCCCAGTGTTTCTCTCTCCCTCCCCCCACTTTATCCCAATCTCTCCTCCCCCCAGTGTTTCTCTCTCACTCCCAGTGTTTCTGTCTCTCCCCCAGTGTTTCTCTCTCTCCCCCCAGTCTTTCTCTCTCCTCCCCGCACTGTTTCTCTCTCTCTGCCCCCAGTGTTTCTCGCTCTCTCTCCCCCCAGTGTTTCCCTCTCTCCTCCCCCCAGTGTTTCTCTCTCTCTCCGCCCAGTGTTTCTCTCTCTCCCCAACCAGTGTTTCTCTCTCTCTCTCCCCCAGTGTATCTCCCTGTCTGCCCCCCCCAAGTGTTTATCTCTCTCCTCCCCCCAGTATTTCTCTCTCTCTCTCCCCAGTGTTTCTCTCTCTCGCCAGTGTTTCTCTCTCTCTCCCCAGTTTTTCTCTCTCTCCCCAGTGTTTCTCTCCCTCCCCCAGTGTTTCTCTCTCTCTCCGCCACCCAGTGTTTCTCTATCTCCCCCCAGTGTTTCTCTCTCTCTCCCCTCAGTGCTTCTCTCTCTCTCCTCCCCCCAGTGTTTCTCTCTCTCTCCCCACAGTGTTTTCTCTCTCTCACCCCCCCAGTGTTTCTCTCTCTCTCTCTCTCCCCCCAGTTTTTCACTCTCTCTTTGTGTGCCCCCAGTTTTTTTCGCTCTCTCTCCCCCCCAGTATTTCTCTCTCTCTCCCCCCAGTGTTTCTCTCTCTGTCCCCCTCCCCAGTGTTTCACTCTCTCCTCCCCCCAGTTTTTCTCTCTCTCCCCCCAGTATTTCTCTCTCTCTCCCCGGTGTTTCTCTCTCTCTCCCCAGTGTTTCTCTCTCTCCCCAGTGTTTCTCTCTCACACCCAGTGTTTCTCTCTCTCTCTCCCCTAGTGTTTAAATCTTTCTCTCCCCCAGTGTTTCTCTCTCTCTCTCCCTCAGTGTTTCTCTCTCTCTCTCCACCCAGTGTTTCCCTCTCTCCTCCCGGCAGTGTTTCTCTCTCTCTCGCCCCCCAGTGTTTCTCTCTCTTTCTCTCACCCCAGTGTTTCTCTCTCTCTCTCTCACCCCAGTGTTTCTCTCTCTCTCCCCCCAGTGTTTCTCTCTCTCTCCGCCCAGTATTTCTCTCTCTCTCCCCAGTGTTTCTCTCTCTCACCAGTGTTTCTCTCTCACCCCCAATGTTCCTCTCTCTGTCCGCCCCCCAGTGTTTCTCGATCTCCCCCCAGTTTTTCTCTCTCTATCGCCCCACTGTTTCTCTCTCTCACCCCAGTCTTTCTCTCACCCTCCCCCCAGTGTTTCTCTCTCTCTCCCGCCATTCTTTCTCTCTCTCCCCCCAGTGTTTCCCTCTCTCTCTCATCCCAGTCTTTCTCTCTCACCTCCCAGTGTTTCTCTCTCTCTCTCCCCCCAGTGTTTCTCTCTCTCCCCCTATGTTTCCCTCTCTCCTCCCCCCAGTGTTTCTCTCTCTCTCTCCTCCCAGTGCATCGCAATCTCTCCTCCCCCCACTGTTTCTCTCTCTCCCCCCCAGTGTTTCTCGCTCTCTCTCCCCCCCAGTGTTTCTCTCTCTCTCCCCCAGTGTTTCTCTCTCTCCCCCCAGTGTTTTTCTCTCTCTCCACCCAGTGTTTCCCTCTTTCCTCCCACCAGTTTTTCTCTCTCTCTCCTCCCCCACTGTTTCTCCCTCTCTCCCCCCAGTGTTTCTCTCTCTCTCTCTCCCCCCTGTGTTTCTCTCTCTCTCTCTCCCCAATGTTTCTCTCTCTGTCCCCCTCCCCAGTGTTTCTCTCTCTCCTCCCCATAGTTTTTCTCTCTCTTCCCGCAGTATTTCTCTCTCTCTCCCCAATGTTTCTCTCTCTCCCCAGTGTTTCTCTCTCACCCCCAGTGTTTATCTCTCTCTCCGCCCCCCAGTGTTTCTCTATCTCCCCCCAGTGTTTCTCTCTCTCTCTCCCCCCAGTGTTTCTCTCTCTCTCTCCCCCCGAGTGTTTAAATCTTTCTCTCCCCCAGTGTTTCTCTCTCTCTCCCCCAGTGTTTCTCTCTCTCTCTCTCTCCCCAGTGTTTCTCTCTCTCTCTCTCACCCCAGTGTTTCTCTCTCTCCCCCCAGTGTTTCTCTCTCTCCCCCCCAGTATTTCTCTCTCTCTCCCCGGTGTTTCTCTCTCTCCCCCAGAACAAAGAACAAAGAGATCTAGGAGTACAGATTCATAGCTCCTTGAAATTGGAGTCACAGGTGGATAGGGTGGTGAAGAAGGCATTCAGCATGCTTGGTTTCATTGGTCAGAACATTGAATGCAGGAGTTGGGATGTCTTGTTGAAGTTGTACAGGGCATTGGTGAGGCCACACTTGGAGTACTGTGTACAGTTCTGGTCACCCTATTATAGAAAGGATATTATTAAACTAGAAAGAGTGCAGAAAAGATTTACTAGGATGCTACCGGGACTTGATGGTTTGACTTACAGGGAGAGGTTAGACAGACTGGGAGTTTTTTCCCTGGAGAGTAGGAGGTTAAGGGGTGATCTTATAGAAGTCTATAAAATAATGAGGGGCATAGATAAGGTCGATAGTCAAAATCTTTTCCCAAAGGTAGGGGAGTCTATAACGAGGGGGCACAGATTTAAGGTGAGAGGGGAGAGATACAAAAGGATCCAGAGGGGCAATTTTTTCACTCAAAGGGTGGTGAGTGTCTGGAACGAGCTGCCAGAGGCAGCAGTAGAGGCGGGTACAATTTTGTCTTTTAAAAAGCATTTGGACAGTTACATGGGGAAGATGGGTATCGAGGGATATGGGCCAAGTGCAGGCAATTGGGACTAGCTTAGTGGTATAAACTGGGCGACATGGACATGTTGGGCCGAAGGGCCTGTTTCCATGTTGTAACTTCTATGATTATATTTTCTATGATTATTCTCTCTCTCGCTCCCCCCAGTGTTTCTCTCCCTCTCCCACACCATGTGATTCTCTCTCTCACTCTCCCCCAATGTTTCTTTCTCTCTCCTCCCCCCACTGTTTCTCTCTCTCGCCCCCCACTATTTCTCTCTCTCTCCCCGGTGTTTCTCTCTCTCTCTCCAGTGTTTCTCTCTCTCCCCAATGTTTCTCTCTCACCCCCAGTGTTTCTCTCTCTCTCCGCCCCCCAGTGTTTCTCTATTTCCCCCACTGTTTCTCTCTCTCCCCCAGTCTTTCTCTCTCTCTCTCCCCAGTGTTTCTCCCTCTCTCCCTCCAGTCTTTCTCTCTTTCCCCCAAGTGTTTCTCTCTCTCTCTCCCCAGTGTTTCTCGCTCTCCCCCAGTGTTTCTCTCTCTCTCCCCAGTCTTTCTCTCTCCTCCCCCCACTGTTTCTCTCTCTCTGCCCCCAGTGTTTCGCTCTCTCCCCCAGTGTTTCTCTCTCTCTCTATCCCCCCCGTGTTTCTCGCTCTCCCCCCAGTGTTTCTCTCTCTCTCCCCCCAGTGTTTCTCTCTCTCTCCCCCCACTTTATCCCAATCTCTCCTCCCCCCAGTGTTTCTCTCTCACTCCCAGTGTTTCTGTCTCTCCGCCCAATGTTTTTCTCTCCCCCGCATTGCTTCTCTCTCTCTCCCCAGTGTTTCTCTCTCTCCCCCAGTGTTTCTCTCTCTCTCTCCCCCCAATGTATCCCAATCTCTACTCCCCCCAGTGTTTCTCTCTCTACCCTCAGTGTTTCTCTCTCTCCCCGCAATGTTTCTTTCTCTCCCCCCAGTGTTTCCCTCTCTCCTTCCCGCAGTGTTTCTCTCTCTCTCGCCCCCCAATGTTTCTCTCTCTCTCTACCCCCCCCCCCCAGTGTTTCTCTCTCTCTCACTCTCACCCCAGTGTTTCTCCCTCTCCCCCCAGTATTTCTCTCTGTCTCCCCGGTGTTTCTCTCTCTCTCCCCAGTGTTCTCTCTCTCCCCAATGTTTCTCTCTCACCCTTAGTGTTTCTCTCTCTCTCTCCACCCAGTGTTTCCCTCTCTCCTCCCCGCAGTGTTTTTCTCTCTCTCGCCCCCCAGTTTTTCTCTCCCTCTCTCTCACCCAAGGGTTTCTCTCTCTCTCCCCCAACGGTTTCTCTCTCTCCCCCCAGTATTTCTCTCTCTCTCCCCGGTGTTTCTCTCTCACTCCCCAGTGTTTCTCTCTCTCCCCAGTGTTTCACTCTCATCCCCAGTATTTCTCTCTCTCTCACTCCCAGTGTTTCTATCTCTCCACCCAATGTTTTTCTCTCCCCCGCATTGCTTCTCTCTCTCTCCCCAGTGTTTCTCTCTCTCCCCCAGTGTTTCTCTCGCTCTCTCCCCCCAATGTATCCCAATCTCTACTCACCCCAGTGTTTCTCTCTCTACCCACAGTGTTTCTCTCTCTCCCCGCAATGTTTCTTTCTCTCCCCCCAGTGTTTCCCTCTCTCCTTCCCGCAGTGTTTCTCTCTCCCTCGCCCCCCAATGTTTCTCTCTCTCTCTCCCCCCCCCACCCCAGTGTTTCTCTCTCTCTTCACCCAGTGTTTCTCCCTCTCCCCCCAGTATTTCTCTCTGTCTCCCCGGTGTTTCTCTCTCTCCCCCCAGTGTTCTCTCTCTCCCCAATGTTTCTCTCTCACCCTTAGTGTTTCTCTCTCTCTCTCCACCCAGTGTTTCCCTCTCTCCTCCCCGCAGTGTTTCTCTCTCTCTCGCCCACCAGTTTTTCTCTCTCTCTCTCTCACCCAAGGGTTTCTCTCTCTCTCCCCCCACGGTTTCTCTCTCTCCCCCCAGTATTTCTCTCTCTCTTCACCCAGTGTTTCTCCCTCTCCCCCCAGTATTTCTCTCTGTCTCCCCGGTGTTTCTCTCTCTCTCCCCAGTGTTCTCTCTCTCCCCAATGTTTCTCTCTCACCCTTAGTGTTTCTCTCTCTCCCTCCACCCAGTGTTTCCCTCTCTCCTCCCCGCAGTGTTTCTCTCTCTCCCCCCCCCCCCGCCCAGTGTTTCTCTCTCTCTCTCTCACCCCAGTGTTTCTCTCTCTCTCCACCCAGTGTTTCTCTCTCTCCCCCCAGTATTTCTCTCTCTCTCTCCGGTGTTTCTCTCTCTCTGCCCAGTGTTTCTCTCTCGCCCCAATGTTTCTCTGTCACCCCCAGTGTTTCTCGCTCTCTCCGCCCCCCATTGTATCTCTATCTCCCCCCATTGTTTCTCTCTCTCTCGCCCCTCTGTTTCTCTCTCTCCCCCCAGTGTTTCTCTCTCTCTCCCCCCAGTGTTTCTCTCTCTCTCTCCCCCCAGTACTTCTCTCCCTCCCCCAGTGTTTCCCTCTCTCCTCCCCACAGTTATTCTCTCTCTCTCTCCCCCCAGTGTTTCTCTCTCTCTCCCACACCATGTGTTTCTCTCTCTCTCTCTCACCCCCAGTGTTTCTCTCTCTCTCTATCCCCCCAGTGTTTCTCTCTCTCTCTCTCCCGCCAGTGTTTCTCTCTCTCCCCCCACTGTTTCTCTCTCTCTCCCCGGTGTCTCTCTCTCTCTCTCCAGTGTTTCTCTCTATCCCCAATGTTTCTCTCTCACCCCCAGTGTTTCTCTCTCTCTCCGCCCCCCAGTGTTTCTCTGTTTCCCCCAGTGTTTCTCTCTCTCTCGCCCGACTGTTTCTCTCTCTCCCCGCAGTGTTTCTCTCTCACTCCCCCCAGTGTTTCTCCATCGCGCTCCCTCCAGTCTTTCTCTCTCTTCCCCCAGTGTTTCTCTCTCTCTCTCTCCCCAGTGTTTCTCGCTCACCCCCAGTGTTTCTCTCCCCCCCTAGTCTTCCTCTCTCCTCCCCCCACTGTTTCTCTCTCTCACCCCAAGTGTTTCTCTCTCTCTCTATCCCCCCAGTGTTTCTCTCTCTCTCCCCCCAGTGTTTCTCTCTCTCTCCCCCAGTGTTTCTCTCTCTCTCCCCCCAGTTTATCCCAATCTCTCCTCCCCCCAGTGTTTCTCTCTCACCCCCAGTGTTACTGTCTCTCCCCCCAATGTTTCTCTCTCTCCCCCCAGTGCTTCAATCTCCCTCCCCGGTGTTTATCTCTCTCACCCCAGTGTTTCTCTCTCCCTCTCTCTCTCCCAAGTGTTTCTCTCTCTCTCTCTCCCCCAGTGTTTCTCTCTCTCTCCCCCCAGTGTTTCTCTCTCTCTCCCCCAGTGTTTCTCTCTCTCTCCCCCCAGTTTATCCCAATCTCTCCTCCCCCCAGTATTTCTCTCTCACCCCCAGTGTTTCTGTCTCTCCCCCCAATGTTTCTCTCTCTCCCCCCAGTGCTTCAATCTCCCTCCCCGGTGTTTATCTCTCTCACCCCAGTGTTTCTCTCTCCCTCTCTCTCTCCCAAGTGTTTTTCTCTCTCTCTCTCCCCCAGTGTTTCTCTCTCTCTCCCCAGTGTTTCTCTCTCTCCCCACACTGTTTCTCTCTCTCTCTCGCCAATGTTTCTCTCTCTCTCTCTCCTCCCAGTGTTTTTCTCTCTCTCTCTCCCCAGCTTTGCTCTCTCTCTCCCTCCCCAGTCTTTCTCTCTCTCTCTCTCCCCCCAGTCTTTCTCTCTCTCTCCCTCAGTGTTTCTCTCTCCCTCCCCCCAGTGTTTCTCTCTCTCTCCGCCCCAGTGTATCTCTCTATCTCCCCCGCAGTTTTTCTCTCTCTCCTCCCACCTGTGTTTCTCTCTCTCTCTCTCTCTCTCCCCCCAGTGTTTCTCACCCTCTCTCCCCCAGTGTTTCCCTCTCTCTCCCCCCAGTGTATCTCAATCTCTCCTCCCCCCAGTGTTTCTCTCTCACCCCCCAGTGTTTCTCTCTCTCTCTACACCTGGTGTTTCCCTCTCTCCTCCCCCCAGTTTTTCTCTCTCTCTCTCCCCCCAGTGTTTCTCTCTGTCTCCCACACCATGTGTTTCTCTCTCTCTCTCCCCCAGTGTTTCTCTCTCTGTCCCCCTCCCCAGTGTTTCTCTCTCTCCTCCCCCCAGTGTTTCTCTCTCTCCTCCCAGTTTTTCTCTCTCTCCCCCCAGTGTTTCTCTCTCTCTCTCCCCCCAGTGTTTCTATCTCTCATAGAGTCATAGAGTCATAGAGTTATACAGCACGGATAGAGGCCCTTCGGCCCATCGTGTCCTCGCCGGCCATCAGCCCTGTCTCCTCTAATCCCATATTCCAGCATTTGGTCTGTCGCCTTGTATGCTGTGACATTTCAAGTGCTCATCCAAATGCTTCTTGAATGTTGTGAGGGTTCCTGCCTCCACAACCCTTTCAGACTGTGAGTTCCAGACTCCAACCACCCTCTGGGTGAAATAGTTCTTTCTCAAATCCCCTCTAAACCTCCCGCCTTTTACCTTGAATCTATGTTCCCTTGTTATAGAACCCTCAACGAAGGGAAAAAGCTCCTTAGTATCTATCATATCTGTGCCCCTCATAATTTTGTACACCTCAATCATGTCCCCCCTCAGCCTCCTCTGCTCCAAGGAAAACAAACCCAATCTTCCCAGTCTCTCTTCATAGCTGAAGCGCTCCAGCCCTGGTAACATCCTGGTGAATCTCCTCTGCACCCTCTCCAAAGCGATCACATCCTTACTGTAGTGCGGCGACCAGAACTCTCTCTCATCCCCCCAGTCTTTCTCTCTCTCTCCCCCCAGTCTTTCTCTCTCTCTCTCCCACCAGTGTTTCTCTCTCTCCCCCAGTGTTTCATCCTCTCTCTCCCCCGAGTGTTTCTCTCTCACTCTCCCCCTCGTGTTTAAATCTTTCTCTTCCCCAATGTTTCTCGCTCTCTCTCCCCCCAGTGTTTCCCTCTGTCCTCCGCCCAGTATTTCTCTCTCTCTCTCCCCAGAGTTTCTCTTTCTCTCGCCAGTGTTTCTCTCTCTCTCCCCAGTTTTTCGCTCTCTCCCCAGTGTTTCTCTCCCTCCCCCCAGTGTTTCTCTCTCTCTCCGCCGCCCAGTGTTTCTCTATCCCCCCCAGTGTTTCTCTCTCTCCCCCCTTTGTTTCACTCTCTCTCTCTCCCAATTGTTTCTCTCTCTCTCCTCCCCCCAGTGTTTCTCTCTCTCTCCCCACAGTGTTTTCTCTCTCTCTCCCCCCAGTGTTTCTCTCTCTCTCCCCAGTTTTTCACTCTCTCTCTCTGTCCCCCCAGTTTTTTTATCTCTCTCTCCTCCCCCAGTGTTTCTCTCTCTCTCTCCCCAGTGTTTCTCTCTCTGTCCCCCTCCCCAGTGTTTCACTCTCTCCTCCCCCAAGTTTTTCTCTCTCTCCCCCCAGTATTTCTCTCTCTCTCCCCGGTGTTTCTCTCTCTCTCCCCAGTGTTTCTCTCTCTCCCCAGTGTTTCTCTCTCACCCCCAGTGTTTCTCTCCCTCTCCGCCCCCCAGTGTTTCTCTATCTCCCCCCAATGTTTCTCTCTCTCTCCCCCCAGTGTTTCTCTCTCTCTCTCCCTAGTGTTTAAATCATTCTCTGCCCCAGTGTTTCTCTCTCTCTCTCCCCCATTCTTTCTCTCTCTCTCTCCTCCCAGTGTTTGCCTCTCTCCTCCCCGCAGTGTTTCTCTCTCGCCCGCCAGTGTTTGCATCTCTCTCTCTTCCCCCAGTGTTTCTCTCTCTCTCTCACACATTGTTTCTCTCTCTCTCTCCACGCAGTGTTTCCCTCTCTCCTCCCCGCAGTGTTTCTCTCTCTCCCCCAGTCTTTCTCTCTCTCTCTCCCCCCAGTATTTCTCTCTCTCTCCACGATGTTTCTCTCTCTCTCCCCAGTGTTTCTCTCTCTCCCCCCAGTGTATCCCAGTCTCTCCTCCCTCCAGTATTTCTCTCTCACCCCCCAGTGTTTCTCCCTCTCCCCGCAATGTTTCTCTCTCTCACCCCAGTGCTTCACTCTCTCTCCCCAGTGTTTATCTCTCTCACCCCAGTATTTCTCTCTCCCTCTCTCTCTGCCCAGTGTTTCACTCTCTCTTTCTCTCTCCCCCCAGTTTTTCTCTCTCTCTCTCCCCCCTCTGTGTTTCTCTCTCTCTCTCCCCCAGTGTTTCTCTCTCTGTCCCCCTCCCCAGTGTTTCTCTCTCTACTCCCCCCAGTGTTTCTCACTCTCCCCCAGTGTTTCCCTCTCTCCTCCCCCCAGTGTTTCTCTCTCTGTCTCCCCCCAGTGTATCTCAATCTCTCCCCCCCAGTGTTTCTCTATCTCCCCCCCGAGTATTTCTCTCTCTCTCCCCGGTGTTTCTCTCCCTCTCCCCAATGTATCTCAATCTCTCCTCCCCCCAGTGTTTCTCTCTCTCCCCCCAGTGTTTCTCTCTCTCTCTCCACCCAGTGTATTCCCTCTCTCATCCCACCCAGTTATTCTCTCTCTCTCTCTCCCCAGTGTTTCTCTCTCTCTCCAACACCATGTATTTCTCTCTCTCTCTCTCCCCCAGTGTTTCTTTCTCTCTCCTCCCCCACTGTTTCTCTCTCTCTCCCCCAGTGTTTCTCTCTCTGCCCCCCAGTGTTTCTCTCTCTCTCTATCCCCCCAGTGTTGCTCTCTCTCTCCGCACAGTGTTTCTCTCTCGCTCTCTCCCCCAGTGTTTCTTTCTCTCTCCTCCCCCACTGTTTCTCTCTCTCTCCCCCAGTGTTTCTCTCTCTGCCCCCCAGTGTTTCTCTCTCTCTCTATCCCCCCAGTGTTTCTCTCTCTCTCCCCCCAGTGTATCCCAGTCTCTCCTCCCGCCAGTATTTCTCTCTCACCCCCCAGTGCTTCTCTCTCTCTCCCCAGTGTTTCTCTCTCCCTCTCCCCAGTGTTTCTCTCTCTCTCCCCGGTTTTTCTCTGTCTCTCCCCAGTGTTTCTCTCTCCCCCCAGTGTTTCTCTCTCAACCCCAGTGTTTCTCTCTCTCTCCGCCCCCCAGTTTTTCTATATCTACCCCCAGTTTTTCTCTCTCTCTCGCCCCACTGTTTCTCTCTCTCCCCCCAGTCTTTCTCTCTCTCTCCCCCCAGTGTTGCTCTCTCTCTCTCCCCCCAGTGTTAATCTCTCTCCCCCAGTGTTTCCCTCTCTCCTCACCTCAGTGTTTCTCTCTCTCTCCCCCCAGTGTATCTCAATCTCTCCTCCTCCCAGTGTTTCTCTCTCTCGCCCCCAGTGTTTCTTTCTCTCTCTCCCCCCAGTGTTTCTCTCTCCTCCCCCCAGTATTTCACCCTCTCTCCTCCAGTGTTTCTCTCTTTCTCCCCCCAGTGTATCTCAATCTCTCCTCCCCCAAGTGCTTGTCTCTCTCCCCCCAGTGTTTCTCTCTCTCTCTCCACCCAGTGTTTCCTTCTCTCCTCTCCCCGGTTATTCTCTCTCTCCCCCAGTGTTTCCCTCTCTCCTCCCCCCAGTGTTTCTCTCTCTCCTCCCCCCAGTGTTTCTCTCTTCTCTCCACCCAGTGTTTCTCTCTCTCCCCCAGTGTTTCCCTCTCTCCTCCCCCCAGTGTTTCTCTCTCTCTCTCCCAACAGTGTATCTCACTCTCTCCCCCCCAGTGTTTCTCTCTCTCCCCAACCAGTATTTTTCTCTCTCTCCCCGGTGTTTCTCTCTCTCTCCCCAGTGTATCTCAATCTCTCCTCCCCCCAGTATTTCTCTCTCTCCCCCCAGTGTTTCTCTCTCTCTCTCCACCCAGTGTTTCCCTCTCTCCTCCCCCCAATTATTGTCTCTCTCTCTCTCCCCCCACAGTGTTTCTCTCTCTCGCCCACACCATTTGTTTCTCTTTCTCTCTCTCTCTCTCTCTCTCTCTCTCTCTCTCTCTCTCCCAGTGTTTCTTTCTCTCTCTCCCCAGTCTTTCTCTCTCTCTCCCCCAGTGTTTCTCTCTCTCTCTCCCCCCGGTGTTTCTCTCTCTCCCCCAGTGTTTCCCTCTCTCCTCCCCCCAGTGTTTCTCTCTCTCTCTCCCCCCAGTGTATCTCAATCTCTCCCCCCCAGTGTTTCTCTCTCTCTCTCTCCCCCAGTGTTTCTTTCTCTCTCCTCCCCCCACTGTTTCTCCCTCTCTCCCCCCAGTGATTCGCTCTCTCTCTCTCACACTGTGTTTCTCTCTCTCCCTCCCCAGTGTTTCTCTCTCTGTCCCCCTCCCCAGTGTTTCTCTTTCTCCATCCCCAGTTTTTCTCTCTCTCCCCCCAGTATTTCTCTCTCTCTCCCCGGTGTTTCTCTCTCTCTCCCCAGTGTTTCTCTCTCTCCCCAGTGTTTCTCTCTCACCCCCAGTGTTTCTCTCTCTCTCTCCCCTAGTGTTTAAATCTTTCTCTCCCCCAGTGTTTCTCTCTCTCTCTCCCTCAGTGTTTCTCTCTCTCTCTCCACCCAGTGTTTCCCTCTCTCTCTCACCCCAGTGTTTCTCTCTCTCTCTCTCACCCCAGTGTTTCTCTCTCTCTCCCCCCAGTGTTTCTCTCTCTCCGCCCAGTATTTCTCTCTCTCTCCCCAGTGTTTCTCTCTCTCACCAGTGTTTCTCTCTCACCCCCAATGTTTCTCTCTCTGTCCGCCCCCCAGTGTTTCTCGATCTCCCCCCAGTTTTTCTCTCTCTCTCGCCCCACTGTTTCTCTCTCACCCCAGTCTTTCTCTCCCCCTCCCCCCAGTGTTTCTCTCTCTCTCCCCCCAGTCTTTCTCTCTCTCTCCCCCCAATGTTTCTCTCTCTCTCCCACCCAGTGTTTCTCCCTCTCCCCCAGTGTTTCCCTCTCTCCTCACCCCAGTGTTTCTCTCTCTCTCTCCTCCCAGTGTATCTCAATCTCTCCTCCCCCAGTGTTTCTCTCTCTCGCCCCCAGTGTTTATTTCTCTCTCTCCCACCCTTGTGTTTCTCTCTCCTCACCCCAGTATTTCTCTATCTCTCCCCCCAGTGTTTCTCTCTCTGCCCCAGTGTTTCCCTCTCTCCTCCCCCCAGTGTTTCTCTCTCTCTCTCCCCCCAGTGTATCTCAATCTCTCGCCCCCCAGTGTTTCTCTCTCTCTCCCCCCAGTGTTTCTCTCTCTCCGCCCAGTATTGAACTCTCTCTCCCCAGTGTTTCTCTCCTCCCCCCAGTGTTTCTCTCTCTCTCTCCCCCCAGTGTATCTCAATCTCTCGCCCCCCAGTGTTTCTCTCTCCTCCCCCCAGTATCTCTCTCTCTCTCCCCCCAGTGTTTCTCTCTCTCTCCCCCAGTGTTTCTCGCGCTCTCTCCCCAGTGTTTCTCTCTCTCTCCCCCCAGTATTTCTCCATCTCTCCCACACCATGTTTTTCTCTCTCTCTCTCTCCCCCAGTGTTTCTTTCTCTCTCCTCCCCCCACTGTTTCTCCCTCTCTCCCCCCAGTGATTCGCTCTCTCTCTCTCACCACTGTGTTTCTCTCTCTCCCTCCCCAGTGTTTCTCTCTCTGTCCCCCTCCCCAGTGTTTCTCTCTCTCCATCCCCAGTTTTTCTCTCTCTCCCCCCAGTATTTCTCTCTCTCTCCCCGGTGTTTCTCTCTCTCTCCCCAGTGTTTCTCTCTCTCCCCAGTGTTTCTCTCTCACCCCCAGTGTTTCTCTCTCTCTCTCCCCCAGTGTTTAAATCTTTCTCTCCCCCAGTGTTTCTCTCTCTCTCTCCCTCAGTGTTTCTCTCTCTCTCTCCACCCAGTGTTTCCCTCTCTCCTCCCGGCAGTGTTTCTCTCTCTCTCGCCCCCCAGTGTTTATCTCTCTCTCTCTCACCCCAGTGTTTCTCTCTCTCTCACCCCAGTGTTTCTCTCTCTCTCCCCCCAGTGTTTCTCTCTCTCTCCGCCCAGTATTTCTCTCTCTCTCCCCAGTGTTTCTCTCTCTCACCAGTGTTTCTCTCTCACCCCCAGTGTTTCTCTCTCTGTCCGCCCCCCAGTGTTTCACGATCTCCCCCCAGTTTTTCTCTCTCTCTCGCCCCACTGTTTCTCTCTCTCCCCCCAGTCTTTCTCTCTCTCTCCCCCCAGTGTTTCTCTCTCTCTCCCCCCCAGTGTTTCTCCCTCTCCCCCAGTGTTTCCCTCTCTCCTCACCCCAGTGTTTCTCTCTCTCTCTCCTCCCAGTGTATCTCAATCTCTCCTCCCCCAGTGTTTCTCTCTCTCGCCCCCAGTGTTTATTTCTCTCTCTCCCACCCCTGTGTTTCTCTCTCCTCACCCCAGTATTTCTCTATCTCTCCCCCCAGTGTTTCTCTCTCTCTCTCCTCCAGTGTTTCTCTCTCTCCCCCCACTAATTCTCTCTCTCTCTCCACCCAGTGTTTCCCTCTCTCCTCCCCCCAGTTATTCTCTCTCTCTCTCCCCACATTGTTTCTCTCTCTCTCCCACACCATGTGTTTCTCTCTCTCGCTCTCCCCCAGTGTTTCTTTCTCTCTCCTCCCCCACTGTTTCTCTCTCTCTCCCCCAGTGTTTCACTCTCTGCCCCCCCCAGTGTTTCTCTCTCCCTCTATCCCCCCAGTGTTTCTCTCTCTCTCCGCCCAGTGTTTCTCTCTCTCTCCCCAGTGTTTCTCTCTCTCCCCCCAGTGTATCCCAGTCTCTCCTCCCTCCAGTATTTCTCTCTCACCCCCCAGTGTTTCTCCCTCTCCCCGCAATGTTTCTCTCTCTCACCCCAGTGCTTCACTCTCTCTCCCCAGTGTTTATCTCTCTCACCCCAGTATTTCTCTCTCCCTCTCTCTCTGCCCAGTGTTTCACTCTCTCTTTCTCTCTCCCCCCAGTTTTTCTCTCTCTCCCTCCCCCCTCTGTGTTTCTCTCTCTCTCTCCCCCAGTGTTTCTCTCTCTGTCCCCCTCCCCAGTGTTTCTCTCTCTACTCCCCCCAGTGTTTCTCACTCTCCCCCAGTGTTTCCCTCTCTCCTCCCCCCAGTGTTTCTCTCTCTGTCTCCCCCCAGTGTATCTCAATCTCTCCACCCAATGTTTCTCTATCTCCCCCCCGAGTATTTCTCTCTCTCTCCCCGGTGTTTCTCTCTCTCTCCCCAATGTATCTCAATCTCTCCTCCCCCCAGTGTTTCTCTCTCTCCCCCCAGTGTTTCTCTCTCTCTCTCCACCCAGTGTATTCCCTCTCTCATCCCACCCAGTTATTCTCTCTCTCTCTCTCCCCAGTGTTTCTCTCTCTCTCCAACACCATGTATTTCTCTCTCTCTCTCTCCCCCAGTGTTTCTTTCTCTCTCCTCCCCCACTGTTTCTCTCTCTCTCCCCCAGTGTTTCTCTCTCTGCCCCCCCAGTGTTTCTCTCTCTCTCTATCCCCCCAGTGTTGCTCTCTCTCTCCGCACAGTGTTTCTCTCTCGCTCTCTCCCCCAGTGTTTCTTTCTCTCTCCTCCCCCACTGTTTCTCTCTCTCTCCCCCAGTGTTTCTCTCTCTGCCCCCCAGTGTTTCTCTCTCTCTCTATCCCCCCAGTGTTTCTCTCTCTCTCCCCCCAGTGTATCCCAGTCTCTCCTCCCGCCAGTATTTCTCTCTCACCCCCCAGTGCTTCTCTTTCTCTCCCCAGTGTTTCTCTCTCCCTCTCCCCAGTGTTTCTCTCTCTCTCCCCGGTTTTTCTCTGTCTCTCCCCAGTGTTTCTCTCTCCCCCCAGTGTTTCTCTCTCAACCCCAGTGTTTCTCTCTCTCTCCGCCCCCCAGTTTTTCTATATCTACCCCCAGTTTTTCTCTCTCTCTCGCCCCACTGTTTCTCTCTCTCCCCCCAGTCTTTCTCTCTCTCTCCCCCCAGTGTTGCTCTCTCTCTCTCCCCCCAGTGTTAATCTCTCTCCCCCAGTGTTTCCCTCTCTCCTCACCCCAGTGTTTCTCTCTCTCTCCCCCCAGTGTATCTCAATCTCTCCTCCTCCCAGTGTTTCTCTCTCTCGCCCCCAGTGTTTCTTTCTCTCTCTCCCCCCAGTGTTTCTCTCTCCTCCCCCCAGTATTTCACCCTCTCTCCTCCAGTGTTTCTCTCTTTCTCCCCCCAGTGTATCTCAATCTCTCCTCCCCCCAGTGTTTGTCTCTCTCCCCCCAGTGTTTCTCTCTCTCTCTCCACCCAGTGTTTCCTTCTCTCCTCTCCCCGGTTATTCTCTCTCTCCCCCAGTGTTTCCCTCTCTCCTCCCCCCAGTGTTTCTCTCTCTCCTCCCCCCAGTGTTTCTCTCTTCTCTCCACCCAGTGTTTCTCTCTCTCCCCCAGTGTTTCCCTCTCTCCTCCCCCCAGTGTTTCTCTCTCTCTCTCCCAACAGTGTATCTCACTCTCTCCACCCCAGTGTTTCTCTCTCTCCCCAACCAGTATTTTTCTCTCTCTCCCCGGTGTTTCTCTCTCTCTCCCCAGTGTATCTCAATCTCTCCTCCCCCCAGTATTTCTCTCTCTCCCCCCAGTGTTTCTCTCTCTCTCTCCACCCAGTGTTTCCCTCTCTCCTCCCCCCAATTATTCTCTCTCTCTCTCTCCCCCCCCCAGTGTTTCTCTCTCTCGCCCACACCATTTGTTTCTCTCTCTCTCTCTCTCTCTCTCCCAGTGTTTCTTTCTCTCTCCTCCCCCCACTGTTTCTCTCTCTCTCCCCCCAGTGTTTCTCTCTCTGCCCCCCCAGTGTTTCTCTCCCTCTCTATCCCCCCAGTGTTTCTCTCTCTCTCCGCCCAGTGTTTCTCTCTCTCTCCCCCCAGTGATTCTCTCTCTCTCCCCCCAGTGTATCCCATTCACTCCTCCCCCCAGTATTTCTCTCTCAACCCCAGTGTATCTGTCTCCACCCCCAATGTTTTTCTCTCCCCCCCAGTGCTTCTCTCTCTCTCCCCAGTGTTTCTCTCTCTCTCCCAGTGTTTCTCTCTCTCCCCGCAATGTTTCTCTCTCTCCCCCCAGTGCTTCACTCTCTCTCCCCAATCTCTACTCCCCCCAGTGTTTCTCTCTCTTCCCCCAGTGTTTCTCCCTCTCCCCGCAATGTTTCTCTCTCTCCCCCCAGTGCTTCACTCTCTCACCCCACTATTTCTCTCTCCCTCTCTCTCTCCCCAGTGTTTCACTCTCTCTCTCTATCCCCCCAGTTTTTTTTTCGCTCTCTCCCCCCCTCTGTGTTTCTCTCTCTCTCTCCCGCGATGTTTCTCTCTCTGTCCCCCTCCCGAGTGTTTCTCTCTCTCCTCCCCCCAGTGTTTCTCTCTCTCCCACAGTGTTTCCCTCTCTCCTCCCCCCAGTGTTTCTCTCTCTCTCTCCCCCCAGTGTATCTCAATCTCTCCGCCCCCAGTATTTCTCTCTCTCTCCCTGGTGTTTCTCCCTGTCTCCCCAGTGTTTCCCTCTCACCCCCAGTGTTTCTCTCTCTTTTCGCCCCCCAGTGTTTCTCTATCTCCCCCCAGTGTTTCTCTCTCTCTCTCCCCCCAGTGTTTCTCTCTCACTCCCCCCAGTGTTTCTCTCTCTCTCTCTCCCCCAGTGTTTCTCCCTCTCCCTCCCCCCAGTGTATCTCAATCTCTCCTCCCCCCAGTATTTCTCTCTCTCTCTCCCCCAGTGTTTCTCTCTCTCTCCCCCAGTGTTTCTCTCTCTCTCCCCCCAGTGTATCTAAATCTCTCCTCCCCCCAGTGTTTCTCTCTCGCCCCTCAGTGTTTCTCTCCCTCTCTCCACACAGTGCTTCCCTCTCTCCTCCCCCAGTTATTCTCTCTCTTTCTCACCACAGTGTTTCTCTCTCTCTCTCCCACACCATGTGTTACTCTCTCTCTCTCCCCCAGTGTTTCTTTCTCTCTCCTCCCCCCACTCTTTCTCTCTCTCTCCCCCAGTGTTTCTCTCTCTCCCCAGTGTTTCTCTCTCTCGCCCACTGTTTCTCTCTCTCTCCCCCCAATGTATCCCAAACTGCTCCCCCCAGTGTTTCTCTCTCTTCCCCCAGTGCTTCACTCTCTCTCCCCAGTGTTTATCTCTCTCACCCCAGTATTTCTCCCTCCCTCTCTCTCTCCCCAGTGTTTCACTCTCTCTCTCTCACCCCAGTTTTTTTCTCTCTCTCTCCCCCCATCTCTGTTTCTCTCTGTTTCTCCCCAGTGTTTCTCTCTTTGTCACCCTCCCCAGTGTTTCTCTCTCTCCCCCCCCCCAGTTTTTCTCTCTCTCCCCCCAGTATTTCTCTCTCTCTCCCCGGTGTTTCTCTCTCTCTCCCCAGTGTTTCTCTCTCTCCCCAGTGTTTCTCTCTCACCCCCAATGTTTCTCTCTCTCTCCGCCCCCCAGTGTTTCTCTATCTCCCCCCAGTGTTTCTCTCTCTCTCTCTCCCCAGTGTTTCTCTCTCTCTCTCCCGAGTGTTTAAATCTTTCTCTCCCCCAGTGTTTCTCTCTCTCTCTCCACCAAGTGTTTCCCTCTCTCCTCCCCCCAATTATTCTCTCTCTCTCCCCCCCAGTGTTTCTCTCTCTCTCCCACACAATGTGTTTCTCTCTCTCTCTCTCTCTCTCCCAGTGTTTCATTCTCACTCCTCCCCCCACTGTTTCTCTCTCTCTCCCCCCAGTGTTTCTCTCTCTGCCCCCCCAGTGTTTCTCTCTCTCTCTATCCCCCCAGTGTTTCTCTCTCTCTCCGCCCAGTGATTCTCTCTCTCTCCGCCCAGTGTTTCTCTCTCTCTCCCCCAGTGTATCGCAGTCTCTCCTCCCCCCAGTATTTCTCTCTCACCCCCCAGTGCTTCTCTCTCTCCCCGCAATGTTTCTCTCTCTCCCCCCAGTGCTTCACTCTCTCTCCCCAATCTCTACTCCCCCCAGTGTTTCTCTCTCTTCCCCCAGTGTTTCTCCCTCTCCCCGCAATGTTTCTCTCTCTCCCCCCAGTGCTTCACTCTCCCTCTCTCTCTCCCCAGTGTTTCACTCTCTCTCTCTATCCCCCCAGTTTTTTTCTCTCTCTCTCCCACCCTCTGTTTTTTTCTCTCTCTCTCCCCCAGTGTTTCTCTCTCTGTCCCCCTCCCGAGTGTTTCTCTCTCTCCTCCCCCAGTGTTTCTCTCTCTCTCTCCCCCCAGTGTATCTCAATCTCTCCCCCCCCCCCAGTGTTTCTCTCTCTCCCCCCCAGTATTTCTCTCTCTCTCCCCGGAGTTTCTCTCTCTCTCCCCAGTGTTTCTCTCTCACCCCCAGTGTTTCTCTCTCTCTCCGCCCCCAAGTGTTTCTCTATCTCCCCCCAGTGTTTCTCTCTCTCTCTCCCCCCAGTCTTTCTCTCTCTCTCCCCCCAGTGTTTCTCTCTCTCTCTCCCCCCAGTGTTTCTCTCTCGCCTCCAGTGTTTCCCTCTCTCCTCACCCCAGTGTTTCTCTCTCTCCCTCCCCCCAGTGTATCTCAAGCTCTCCTCCCCCCAGTATTTCTCTCTCGCTCCCCCCAGTGTTTCTCTCTCTCTCCCCCAGTGTTTCTCTCTCTCTCTCCCCAGTGTATCTAAATCTCTCCCCCCCCAGTGTTTCTCTCTCGCCCCCAGTGTTTCTCTCTCTCTCTCCACCCAGTGTTTCCCTCTCTCCTCCCCCCAGTTATTCTCTATCTCTCTCACCCCAGTCTTTCTCTCTCTCCCACACCATGTGTTTCTCTCTCTCTCTCACCCAGTGTTTCTTTCTCTCTCCTCCCCCACTCTTTCTCTCTCTCTCCCCCAGTGTTTCTCTCTCTCTACCCAGTGTTTCTCTCTCTCCCCCAGTGTTTCTCTCTCTCCCCCCAATGTATCCCAAACTGCTCCCTCCAGTGTTTCTCTCTCTTCCCCCAGTGTGACTCTGTCTCCCCGCAATGTTTCTCTCTCTCCACCCAGTGCTTCACTCTCTCCCCAGTGTTTATCTCTCTCACCGCAGTATTTCTCCGTCCCTCTCTCTCTCCCCAGTGTTTCACTCTCTCTCTCTCTCACCCCAGATTTTTTCTCTCTCTCTCCCCCATCTCTGTTTCTCTCTGTTTCTCCCCAGTGTTTCTCTCTCTGTCACCCTCCCCAGTGTTTCTCTCTCTCTCCCCCCAGTTGTTCTCTCTCTCCCTCCAGTATTTCTCTCTCCCTCCCCAGTGTTTCTCTCTCTCTCCCCAGTGTTTCTCTCTCTCCCCAGTGTTTCTCTCTCACCCCCAATGTTTCTCTCTCTCTCCGCCCCCCAGTGTTTCTCTGTCTCCCCCCAGTGTTTCTCTCTCTCTCTCTCCCCAGTGTTTCTCTCTCTCTCTCCCGAGTGTTTAAATCTTTCTCTCCCCCAGTGTTTCTCTCTCTCTCTCCCCCAGTGTTGCTCTCTCTCTCTCCACCAAGTGTTTCCCTCTCTCCTCCCCGCAGTGTTTCTCTCTCTCTCGACCCCAGTGTTTTTCTCTCTCTCTCTCTCTCTCTCCCCCAGTGTTTCTCTGTCTCACCACCCAGTGTTTCCCTCTCTCCTCCCCGCAGTGTTTCTCTCTCTCTCGACCCCAGTGTTTCTCTCTCTCTTTCTCTCATCCCAGTGTTTCTCTCTCTCTCCCCCCAGTGTTTCTCTCTCTCCCCACAGTATTTCTCTCTCTCTCCCCATTGTTTCTCTCTCCCCCCAGTGTTTCTCTCTCTCTCGCCACAGTTTCTCTCTCTCCCGCCATTCTTTCTCTCTCTCCCCCCCAGTGTTTCTTTCTCTATCTCACCCCAGTCTTTCTCTCTCACCTCCCAGTGTTTCTCTCTCTCTCTCCCCCCAGTGTTTCTCTCTCTCCCCCAGTGTTTCCCTCTCTCCTCCCCCAGTGTTTCTCTCTCTCTCTCCCCCCTGCATCGCAATCTCTCCTCCCCCAGTGTTTCTCTCTCTCCCCCCCAGTGTTTCTCGCTCTCTCTCCCCCCCCAGTGTTTCTCTCTCTCTCCCCCAGTGTTTCTCTCTCTCCCCCCAGTGTTTTACTCTCTCTCTCCACCCAGTGTTTCCCTCTTTCCTCCCACCAGTTTTTTTCTCTCTCTCCTCCCCCATTGTTTCTTCCTCTCTCCCCCCAGTGTTTATCTCTCTCTCTCTCCCCCCTGTGTTTCTCTCCCTCTCTCCCCAGTGTTTCTCTCTCTGTCCCCCTCCCCAGTGTTTCTCTCTCTCCTCCCCATAGTTTTTCTCTCTCTTCCCGCAGTATTTCTCTCACTCTCCCCGGTGTTTCTCTCTCTCACGACCCAATGTTTCTCTCTCTCCCCAGTGTTTCTCTCTCACCCCCAGTGTTTATCTCTCTCTCCGCCCCCCAGTGTTTCTCTGTCTCCCCCCAGTGTTTCTCTCTCTCTCTCCCCCCAGTGTTTCTCTCTCTCTCTCCCCGAGTGTTTAAATCTTTCTCTTCCCCAGTGTTTCTCTCTCTCTCTCCCCCAGTGTTTCTCTCTCTCTCTTCACCCAGTGTTTCCCTCTCTCCTCCCCGCAGTGTTTCTCTCTCTCTCGCCCCCCAGTGTTTCTCTCTCTCTCCCACCCAAGTGTTTCTCTCTCTCTCCCCCCACTGTTTCTCTCTCTCCACCCAGTATTTCTCTCTCTCTCCCCCCGGTGTTTCTCTCTCACTCCCCGGTGTTTCTCTCTCTCCCCAGTGTTTCTCTCTCACCCCCAGTATTTCTCTGTCTCTCCCCCCAGTGTTTCTCTCTCTCTCCCCCCCCCCAGTGTTTCTCCCTCTCTCCCCCCAGAGTATCTCAATCTCTCCTCCCCGCAGTGTTTCCCTCTCTGCCCTTAGTTTTCTCTCTCTCTCTCCACCCAGTGTTTCCCTCTCTCCTCCCCCCAGTTATTCTCTCTCTCGCTCCCCCCTAGTGTTTCTCTCCCTCTCCCACACCATGTGTTTCTCTCTCTCACTCTCCCCCAGTGTTTCTTTCTCTCTCCTCCTCCCACTGTTTCTCTCTCTTGCCCCCCACTATTTCTTTCTCTCTCCCTGGTGTTTCTCTCTCCCCCCCCAGTGTTTCTCTCTCTCTCCCCCAGTGTTTCTCTCTCTCCTCCCAGTGTTTTACTCTCTCTCTCCACCCAGTGTTTCCCTCTTTCCTCCCACCAGTTTTTTTCTCTCTCTCCTCCCCCATTGTTTCTCCCTCTCTCCCCCCAGTGTTTCTCTCTCTCTCTCTCCCCCCTGTGTTTCTCTCTCTCCCTCCCCAGTTTTTCTCTCTCTGTCCCCCTCACCAGTGTTTCTCTCTCTCCTCCTCATAGTTTTTCTCTCTCTTCCCGCAGTATTTCTCTCTCTCTCCCCGGTGTCTCTCTCTCTCTCCAGTGTTTCTCTCTCTCCCCAGTGTTTCTCTCTCACCCCCAGTGTTTATCTCTCTCTCCGCCCCCCAGTGTTTCTCTGTCTCCCCCCAGTGTTTCTCTCTCTCTCCCCCAGTGTTTCTCTCTCTCTCTTCACCCAGTGTTTCCCTCTCTCCTCCCCGCACTGTTTCTCTCTCTTGCCCCCCACTATTTCTTTCTCTCTCCCGGGTGTTTCTCTCTCCGCCCCCCAGTGTTTCTCTATTTCCCCCACTGTTTCTCTCTCTCCCCCAGTCTTTCTCTCTCTCTCCCCAGTGTTTCTCTCTCTCCCCTAGTGTTTCTCTCTCTCTCCCCGCAATGTATCCCAATCTCTACTCCCCCCAGTGTTTCTCTCTCTCCCCGCAATGTTTCTTTCTCTCCCCCCAGTGTTTCCCTCTCTCCTTCCCGCAGTGTTTCTCTCTCTCTCGCCCCCCAATGTTTCTCTCTCTCTCTCCCCCCCCAGTGTTTCTCTCTCTTTCACTCTCACCCCAGTGTTTCTCTCTCTCTTCACCCAGTGTTTCTCCCTCTACCCCCCAGTATTTCTCTCTGTCTCCCCGGTGTTTCTCTCTCTCTCCCCAGTGTTCTCACTCACCCCAATGTTTCTCTCTCACCCTTAGTGTTTCTCTCTCTCTCTCCGCCCAGTGTTTCCCACTCTCCTCCCCGCAGTGTTTCTCTCTCTCTCGCCCCCCAGTTTTACTCTCTCTCTCTCTCACCCAAGTGTTTCTCTCTCTCTCCCCCCACGGTTTCTCTCTCTCCCCCAGTATTTCTCTCTCTCTCCCCGGTGTTTCTCTCTCACTCCCCAGTGTTTCTCTCTCTCCCCAGTGTTTCTCTCTCACCCCCAGTATTTCTCTCTCTCTCCCCGCAGTGTTTCTCTCTCTCTCTCCCCCAGTGTTTCTCCCTCTCTCCCCCCAGAGTATCTCAATCTCTCCTCCCCGCAGTGTTTCCCTCTCTTCCCTTAGTCTTTCTCTCTCCATCTCCACCCAGTGTTTCCCTCTCTCCTCCCCCCAGTTATTCTCTCTCTCTCTCCCCCCAGTGTTTCTCTCTCTCTCCCACACCATGTGTTTCTCTCTCTCACTCTCCCCCAGTGTTTCTTTCTCTCTCCTGCCCCCACTGTTTCTCTCTCTCGCCCCCCACTATTTCTCTCTCTCTCCCCGGTGTTTCTCTCTCTCTCTCCAGTGTTTCGCTCTCTCCCCAATGTTTCTCTCTCACCCCCAGTGTTTCTCTCTCTCTCCGCCCCCCAGTGTTTCTCTCTCTGTCCCCCACCCTATGTTTTTCTCTCTCTCTCCCAGTGTTTCATCCTCTCTCCTCCCCCCAGTTTTTCTCTCTCTCTCTCCCCGAGTGTATCTCAATCTCTCCGCCCCCCAGTGTTTCTCTCTCTCCCCCCCAGGATTTCTCTCTCTCTCCCCGGTGTTTCTCTCTCTCTCCCCAGTGTTTCTCTCTCACCCCCAGTGTTTCTCTCTCTCTTCGCCCCCCAGTGTTTCTCTCTCTCTCTCCCCCCAGTCTTTCTCTCTCACTCCCCCCAGTGTTTCTCTCTCTCTCCCACACCATGTGTTTCTCTCTCTCTCTCCCCCAGTGTTTCTTTCTCTCCCCCAGTGTTTCCCTCTCTCCCTCCCCCCAGTGTATCTCAATCTCTCCTCCCCCCAGTATTTCTCTCTCTCTCCCCCCAGTGTTTCTCTCTCTCTCCCCCAGTGTTTATCTCTCTCTCCCCCCAGTGTATCTAAATCTCTCCTCCCCCCAGTGTTTCTCTCTCGCCCCCCAGTGTTTCTCTCCCTCTCTCCACCAAGTGTTTCCCTCTCTCCTCCTCCCAGTTATTCTCTCTCTCTCTCACCCCAGTGTTTCTCTCTCTCTCCCACACCATGTGTTTCTCTCTCTCTCTCCCCCAGTGTTTCTTTCTCTCTCCTCCCCCCACTCTTTCTCTCTCTCTCCCCCAGTGTTTCTCTCTGTCCCCAGTGTTTCACTCTCTCCCCCACTGTTTCTCTCTCTCTCCCCCAATGTATCCCAAACTGCTCCCCCCAGTGTTTCTCTCTCTTCCCCCACTGTTTCTCTCTATCCCCACAATGTTTCTCTCTCTCCCCCCAGTGCTTCACTCTCTCTCCACAGTGTTTATCTCTCTCACCCCAGTATTTCTCCCTCCCTCTCTCTCTCCCCAGTGTTTCTCTCTCTCTCTCTCTCACCCCAGTTTTTTCTCTCTCTCTCCCCCCATCTCTGTTTCTCTCTGTTTCTCCCCAGTGTTTCTCTCTCTGTCACCCTCCCCAGTGTTTCTCTCTCTCTCCCCCCAGTTGTTCTCTCTCTCCCCCCAGTATTTCTCTCTCTCTCCCCGGTGTTTCTCTCTCTCTCCCCAGTGTTTCTCTCTCTCCCCAGTGTTTCTCTCTCACCCCCAATGTTTCTCTCTCTCTCCGCCCCCCAGTGTTTCTCTATCTCCCCCCAGTGTTTCTCTCTCTCTCTCCCCCAGTGTATCTCTCTCTCTCTCCACCAAGTGTTTCCCTCTCTCCTCCCCCCAATTATTCTCTCTCTCTCACCCCCAGTGTTTATCTCTCTCTCCGCCCCCCAGTGTTTCTCTATCTCCCCCCAGTGTTTCTCTCTCTCTCTCCCCCAGTGTTTCTCTCTCTCTCTCCCCGAGTGTTTAAATCTTTCTCTCCCCCAGTGTTTCTCTCTCTCTCCCACACCATGTGTTTCTCTCTCTCTCTCCCCCAGTGTTTCTTTCTCTCCCCCAGTGTTTCCCTCTCTCCCTCCCCCCAGTGTATCTCAATCTCTCCTCCCCCCAGTATTTCTCTCTCTCTCCCCCCAGTGTTTCTCTCTCTCTCCCCCAGTGTTTATCTCTCTCTCCCCCCAGTGTATCTAAATCTCTCCTCCCCCCAGTGTTTCTCTCTCGCCCCCCAGTGTTTCTCTCCCTCTCTCCACCCAGTGTTTCCCTCTCTCCTCCTCCCAGTTATTCTCTCTCTCTCTCACCCCAGTGTTTCTCTCTCTCTCCCACACCATGTGTTTCTCTCTCTCTCTCCCCCAGTGTTTCTTTCTCTCTCCTCCCCCCACTCTTTCTCTCTCTCTCCCCCAGTGTTTCTCTCTGTCCCCAGTGTTTCACTCTCTCCCCCCTGTTTCTCTCTCTCTCCCCCAATGTATCCCAAACTGCTCCCCCCAGTGTTTCTCTCTCTTCCCCCACTGTTTCTCTCTATCCCCACAATGTTTCTCTCTCTCCCCCCAGTGCTTCACTCTCTCTCCACAGTGTTTATCTCTCTCACCCCAGTATTTCTCCCTCCCTCTCTCTCTCCCCAGTGTTTCTCTCTCTCTCTCTCTCACCCCAGTTTTTTCTCTCTCTCTCCCCCCATCTCTGTTTCTCTCTGTTTCTCCCCAGTGTTTCTCTCTCTGTCACCCTCCCCAGTGTTTCTCTCTCTCTCCCCCCAGTTGTTCTCTCTCTCCCCCCAGTATTTCTCTCTCTCTCCCCGGTGTTTCTCTCTCTCTCCCCAGTGTTTCTCTCTCTCCCCAGTGTTTCTCTCTCTCCCCAGTGTTTCTCTCTCTCTCTCCCCGAGTGTTTAAATCTTTCTCTCCCCCAGTGTTTCTCTCTCTCTCTCCCCCAGTGTTTCTCTCTCTCTCTTCACCCACTGTTTCCCTCTCTCCTCCCCGCAGTGTTTCTCTCTCTCTCGCCCCCCAGTGTTTCTCTCTCTCTCTCACCCAAGTGTTTCTCTCTCTATCCCCCCACTGTTTCTCTCTCTCCCCCCAGTATTTCTCTCTCTCTCCCCGGTGTTTCTCTCTCACTCCCCAGTGTTTCTCTCTCTCCCCAGTGTTTCTCTCTCACCCCCAGTATTTCTCTCTCTCTCCCCCCAGTGTTTCTCTCTCTCTCTCCCCCCCCAGTGTTTCTCCCTCTCTCCCCCGAGAGTATCTCAATCTCTCCTCCCCGCAGTGTTTCCCTCTCTTCCCTTAGTCTTTCTCTCTCTCTCTCCACCCAGTGTTTCCCTCTCTCCTCCCCCCAGTTATTCTCTCTCTCGCTCCCCCCAGTGTTTCTCTCCCTCTCCCACACCATGTGTTTCTCTCTCTCACTCTCCCCCAGTGTTTCTTTCTCTCTCCTCCTCCCACTGTTTCTCTCTCTTGCCCCCCACTATTTCTTTCTCTCTCCCTGGTGTTTCTCTCCCCCCCCCAGTGTTTCTCTCTCTCTCCCCCAGTGTTTCTCTCTCTCCCCCCAGTGTTTTTCTCTCTCTCTCCACCCAGTGTTTCCCTCTTTCCTCTAACTAGTTTTTTTCTCTCTCTCCTCCCCCATTTTTTCTCCCTCTCTCCCCCCAGTGTTTCTCTCTCTCTCTCTCCCCCTGTGTTTCTCTCTCTCTCTCCCCAGTTTTTCTCTCTCTGTCCCCCTCCCCAGTGTTTCTCTCTCTCCTCCCCATAGTTTTTCTCTCTCTTCCCGCAGTATTTCTCTCTCTCTCCCCGGTGTTTCTCTCTCTCACTACCCAATGTTTCTCTCTCTCCCCAGTGTTTCTCTCTCACCCCCAGTGTTTATCTCTCTCTCTGCCCCCCAGTGTTTCTCTATCTCCCCCCAGTGTTTCTCTCTCTCTCTCCCCCCAGTGTTTCTCTCTCTCTCCCCGAGTGTTTAAATCTTTCTCTCCCCCAGTGTTTCTCTCTCTCTCTCCCCCAGTGTTTCTCTCTCTCTCTTCACCCAGTGTTTCCCTCTCTCCTCCCCGCAGTGTTTCTCTCTCTCTCGCCCCCAGTCTTTCTCTCTCTCTCTCACCCAAGTGTTTCTCTCTCTCTCCCCCCACTATTTCTCTCTCTCCCCCCAGTATTTCTCTCTCTCTCCCCGGTGTTTCTCTCACTCCCCAGTGTTTCTCTCTCTCCCCAGTGTTTCTCTCTCACCCCCAGTATTTCTCTCTCTCTCCCCCCAGTGTTTCTCTCTCTCTCTCCCCCAGTGTTTCTCCCTCCCTCCCCCCAGAGTATCTCAATCTCTCCTCCCCGCAGTGTTTCCCTCTCTTCCCTTAGTCTTTCTCTCTCTCTCTCCACCCAGTGTTTCCCTCTCTCCTCCCCCTAGTTATTCTCTCTCTCGCTCCCCCCAGTGATTCTCTCCCTCTCCCACACCATGTGTTTCTCTCTCTCACTCTCCCCCAGTGTTTCTTTCTCTCTCCTCCACCCATTGTTTCTCTCTCTTGCCCCCCACTATTTCTTTCTCTCTCCCCGGTGTTTCTCTCTGTCTCTCCAGTGTTTCTCTCTCTCCCCAATGTTTCTCTCTCACCCCCAGTGTTTCTCTCTCTCTCCGCCCCCCAGTGTTTCTATATTTCCCCCACTGTTTCTCTCTCTCCCCCAGTCTTTCTCTCTCTCTCTCCCCAGTGTTTCTCTCTCTCCCCTAGTGTTTCTCTCTCTCTCTCCCCCCAATGTATCCCAATCTCTACTCCCCCCAGTGTTTCTCTCTCTACCCCCAGTGTTTCTCTCTCTCCCCGCAATGTTTCTTTCTCGCCCCGCAGTGCTTCCCTCTCTCCTTCCCGCAGTGTTTCTCTCTCTCTCGCCCCCCCAATGTTTCTCTCTATCTCTCCCCCCCACAGTGTTTCTCTCTCTCTCACTCTCACCCCAGTGTTTCTTTCTCTCTTCACCCAGTGTTT
This sequence comes from Heptranchias perlo, assembly GCF_035084215.1. Classification (NCBI taxonomy): domain Eukaryota; kingdom Metazoa; phylum Chordata; class Chondrichthyes; order Hexanchiformes; family Hexanchidae; genus Heptranchias; species Heptranchias perlo. The sequence continues at coordinate 258,059 of NW_027139354.1, forward strand.
CTCCCTCTCCCCCCAGTATTTCTCTCTGTCTCCCCGGTGTTTCTCTCTCTCTCCCCAGTGTTCTCTCTCTCCCCAATGTTTCTCTCTCACCCTTAGTGTTTCTCTCTCTCTCTCCACCCAGTGTTTCCCTCTCTCCTCCCCGCAGTGTTTCTCTCTCTCTCGCCCCCCAGTTTCTCTCTCTCTCTCACCCAAGTGTTTCTCTCTCTCTCCCCCCACGGTTTCTCTCTCTCCCCCCAGTATTTCTCTCTCTCTCCCCGGTGTTTCTCTCTCACTCCCCAGTGTTTCTCTCTCTCCCCAGTGTTTCTCTCTCACCCCCAGTATTTCTCTCTCTCTCCCCGCAGTGTTTCTCTCTCTCTCTCTCCCCCAGTGTTTCTCCCTCTCTCCCCCCAGAGTATCTCAATCTCTCCTCCCCGCAGTGTTTCCCTCTCTTCCCTTAGTCTTTCTCTCTCCATCTCCACCCAGTGTTTACCTCTCTCCTCCCCCCAGTTACTCTCTCTCTCGCTCCCCCCAGTGTTTCTCTCTCTCTCCCACACCATGTGTTTCTCTCTCTCACTCTCCCCCAGTGTTTCTTTCTCTCTCCTCCCCCCACTGTTTCTCTCTCTCGCCCCCCACTATTTCTCTCTCTCTCCCCGGTGTTTATCTCTCTCTCTTCAGTGTTTCTCTCTCTCCCCAATGTTTCTCTCTCACCCCCAGTGTTTCTCTCTCTGTCCGCCCCCCAGTGTTTCTCTCTCTGTCCCCCACCCTGTGTTTCTCTCTCTCTCTCCCAGTGTTTCATTCTCTCTCCTCCCCCCAGTGTTTCTCTCTCTCTCTCCCCCAGTGTATCTCAATCTCTCCGCCCCCCAGTGTTTCTCTCTCTCCCCCCCAGTATTTCACTCTCTCTCCACGGTGTTTCTCTCTCACCCCCAGTGTTTCTCTCTCTCTTCGCCCCCCAGTGTTTCTCTATCTCCCCCAAGTGTTTCTCTCTCTCTCTCCCCCCAGTCTTTCTCTCTCACTCCCCCAAGTGTTTCTCTCTCTCTCTCTCCCCCCAGTGTTTCTCTCTCTCCCCCAGTGTTTCCCTCTCTCCTCACCGCAGTGTTTCTCTCTCTCCCTCCCCCCAGTGTATCTCAATCTCTCCTCCCCCCAGTATTTCTCTCTCTCTCCCCCCAGTGTTTCTCTCTCTCTCCCCCAGTGTTTCTCTCTCTCTCCCCCCAGTGCATCTAAATCTCTCCTCCCCCCAGTGTTTCTCTCTCGCCCCACAGTGTTTCTCTCCCTCTCTCCACCCAGTGTTTCCCTCTCTCCTCCCCCCAGTTATTCTCTCTCTCTCTCACCCCAGTGTTTCTCTCTCTCTCCCACACCATGTGTTTCTCTCTCTCTCTCTCCCACAGTGTTTCTTTCTCTCTCCTCCCCCCACTCTTTCTCTCTCTCTCCCCCAGTGTTTCTCTCTCTCCCCAGTGTTTCTCTCTCTCCCCCACTGTTTCTCTCTCTCTCCCCCAATGTATCCCAAACTGCTCCCCCCAGTGTTTCTCTCTCTTCCCCCACTGTTTCTCTCTATCCCCACAATGTTTCTCTCTCTCCCCCAATTGCTTCACTCTCTCTCCACAGTGTTTATCTCTCTCACCCCAGTATTTCTCCCTCCCTCTCTCTCTCCCCAGTGTTTCACTCTCTCTCTCTCTCACCCCAGTTTTTTTTCTCTCTCTCCCCCCATCTCTGTTTCTCTCTGTTTCTCCCCAGTGTTTCTATCTCTGTCACCCTCCCCAGTGTTTCTCTCTCTCTCCCCCCAGTATTTCTCTCTCTCCCCGGTGTTTCTCTCTCTCTCCCCAGTGTTTCTCTCTCACCCCCAATGTTTCTCTCTCTCTCCGCCCCCCAGTGTTTCTCTCTCTCTCTCCACCAAGTGTTTCCCTCTCTCCTCCCCCCAATTATTCTCTCTCTCTCTCCCCCCCCCAGTGTTTCTCTCTCTCTCCCACACAATGTGTTTCTCTCTCTCTCTCTCTCTCTCCCAGTTTTTCATTCTCTCTCCTCCCCCCACTGTTTCTCTCTCTCTCCACCCAGTGTTTCTCTCTCTCTCCCCCCAGTGTATCGCAGTCTCTCCTCCCCCCAATATTTCTCTCTCTCCCCCCAGTGTTTCTCTCTCTGCCCCCCCAGTGCTTCTCTCTCTCTCTATCCCCCCAGTGTTTCTCTCTCTCTCCCCCCAGTGTTTCTCTCTCTCTCCCCCCAGTGTATCGCAGTCTCTCCTCCCCCCAATATTTCTCTCTCACCCCCCAGTGCTCCTCTCTCTCCCCGCAATATTTCTCTCTCACCCCCCAGTGCTCCTCACTCTCCCCGCAATGTTTCTCTCTCTCCCCCCAGTGTTCTCTCTCTCTCTCCCCCCAGTTGTTCTCTCTCTCCCCCCAGTATTTCTCTCTCTCTCCCCGGTGTTTCTCTCTCTCTCCCCAATGTTTCTCTCTCTCCCCGGTGTTTCTCTCTCTCTCCCCAATGTTTCTCTCTCTCCCCAGTGTTTCTCTCTCACCCCCAGTGTTTCTCTCTCTCCCCAATGTTTCTCTATCTCCCCAGTGTTTCTCTCTCTCCCCCAATGTTTCTCTCTCTCTCCGCCCCCCAGTGTTTCTCTATCTCCCCCCAGTGTTTCTCTCTCTCTCTCCCTAGTGTTTCTCTCTCTCTCTCCCGAGTGTTTAAATCTTTCTCTCCCCCAGTGTTTCTCTCTCCCTCTCCACCAAGTGTTTCCCTCTCTCCTCCCCCCAATTATTCTCTCTCTCTCCCCCCCAGTGTTTCTCTCTCTCTCCCACTCAATGTGTTTCTCTCTCTCTCTCTCTCTCTCTCTCTCTCTCCCAGTGTTTCATTCTCTCTCCTCCCCCCACTTTTTCTCTCTCTCTCCCCCCAGTGTTTCTCTCTCTGCCCCCCCAGTGCTTCTCTCTCTCTCTATCCCCCCAGTGTTTCTCTCTCTCTCCGCCCAGTGTTTCTCTCTCTCTCCCCCCAGTGCTTCTCTCTCTCTCTATCCCCCCAGTATTTCTCTCTCTCTCCCCCCAGTGTTTCTCTCTCTCTCCCCCCAGTGTATCGCAGTCTCTCCTCCCCCCAGTATTTCTCTCTCACCCCCCAGTGCTCCTCTCTCTCCCCGCAATGTTTCTCTCTCTCCCCCCAGTGCTTCACTCTCTCTCCCCACTCTCTCTTCCCCCAGTTTTTCTCCCTCTCCCAGCAATGTTTCTCTCTCTCCCCCCAGTGCTTCACTCTCCCTCTCTCTCTCCCCAGTGTTTCACTCTCTCTCTCTATCCCCCCAGTTTTTTTCTCTCTCTCTCCCCCCCTCTGTTTTTCTCTCTCTCTCTCCCCCAGTGTTTCTCTCTCTGTCCCCCTCCCGAGTGTTTCTCTCTCTCCTCCCCCAGTGTTTCTCTATCTCTCTCCCCCCAGTGTTTCTCTCTCTCCCCCAGTGTTTCTCTCTCTCCCTCCCCCCAGTGTTTCCCTCTCTCCTCCCCCCAGTTATTCTCTATCTCTCTCACCCCAGTCTTTATCTCTCTCTCTCCCACACCATGTGTTTCTCTTTCTCTCTCTCTCACCCAGTGTTCCTTTCTCTCTCCTCCCCCCACTCTTTCTCTCTCTCTCCCCCAGTGTTTCTCTCTCTCTCCCCAGTGTTTTTCTCTCTCTCTCCCCCCAGTGTATCTCAATCTCTCCCCCCCACATTGTTTCTCTCTCTCGCCCCCAGTATTTCTCTCTCTCTCCCCGGTGTTTCTCTCTCTCTACCCAGTGTTTCTCTCTCACCCCCAGAGTTTCTCTCTCTCTCCGCCCCCAAGTGTTTCTCTATCTCTCACCCCCCAGTGTTTCTCTCTCTCCCCCAGTGTTTCCCTCTCTCCTCACCCCAGTTGTTCTCTCGCTCCCTCCAGTATTTCTCTCTCCCTCCCCAGTGTTTCTCTCTCTCTCCCCAGTGTTTCTCTCTCTCCCCCAGTGTTTCTCTCTCTCTCCCCCCAGTGTATCTAAATCTCTCCTCCCCCCAGTGTTTCTCTCTCGCCCCCAGTGTTTCTCTCTCTCTCTCCACCCTGTGTTTCCCTCTCTCCTCACCCCAGTTATTCTCTATCTCTCTCACCCCAGTCTTTCGCTCTCTCTCCCACACCATGTGTTTCTCTCTCTCTCTCTCACCCAGTGTTTCTTTCTCTCTCCTCCCCCCACTCTTTCTCTCTCTCTCCCCCAGTGTTTCTCTCTCTCTCCCCAGTGTTTCTCTCTCTCCCCCAGTGTTTCTATCTCTCCTCCCCATAGTTTTTATCTCTCTTCCCGCAGTATTTCTCTCTCTCTCCCCGGTGTTTCTCTCTCTCACTACCCAATGTTTCACTCTCTCCCCAGTGTTTCTCTCTCACCCCCAGTGTTTATCTCGCTCTCCGCCCCCCAGTATTTCTCTATCTCCCCCCAGTGTTTCTCTCTCTCTCTCCCCGAGTGTTTAAATCTTTCTCTCCCCCAGTGTTTCTCTCTCTCTCTCCCCCCAGTATTTCGCTCTCTCTCCCGGTGCTTCTCTCTCACTCTCCAGTGTTTCTCTCTCTCCCCAGTGTTTCTCTCTCACCCCCCGTATTTCTCTCTCTCTGCCCCCAGTGTTTCTCTCTCTCCCCAGTGTTTCTCTCTCACCCCCCGTATTTCTCTCTCTCTGCCCCCAGTGTTTCGCTCTCTCCTCCCCGCAGTGTTTCTCTCTCTCTCGACCCCAGTGTTTCTCTCTCTCTCTCTCTCTCCCCAGTGTTTCTCTCTCTCTCTCTCTCTCCCCAGTGTTTCTCTCTCTCTCCCCCCAGTGTTTCTCTCTCTCCCCCCAGTATTTCTCTCTCTCTCCCCGGTGTTTCTCTCTCTCTCCCCAGTTTTTCTCTCTCCCCCCAGTGTTTCTCTCTCTCTCGCCCCAGTTTCTCTCCCTCCCGCCATTCTTTCTCTCTCTCCCCCCCAGTGTTTCCCTCTCTCTCTCACCCCAGTCTTTCTCTCTCACCTCCCAGTGTTTCTCTCTCTCTCTCCCCTCAGTGTTTCTCTCTCTCCCCCTGTGTTTCCCTCTCTCCTCCCCCCAGTGTTTCTCTCTCTCTCTCCCCCCAGTGCATCGCAATCTCTCCTCCCCCCAATGTTTCTCTCTCTCCCCCCCAGTGTTTCTCGCTCTCTCTCCCCCCCCCCCCAGTGTTTCTCTCTCTCTCCCCCAGTGTTTCTCTCTCTCCCCCCAGTGTTTTTCTCTCTCTCTCCACCCAGTGTTTCCCTCTTTCCTCCCACAAGTTTTTATCTCTCTCTCCTCCCCCACTGTTTCTCCCTCTCTCCCCCCAGTGTTTCTCTCTCTGTCCCCCTCCCCAGTGTTTCTCTCTCTCCTCCCCATAGTTTTTCTCTCTCTTCCCGCAGTATTTCTCTCTCTCTCCCCGGTGTTTCTCTCTCTCACTACCCAATGTTTCACTCTCTCCCCAGTGTTTCTCTCTCACCCCCAGTGTTTATCTCTCTCTCCGCCCCCCAGTATTTCTCTATCTCCCCCCAGTGTTTCTCTCTCTCTCTCCCCGAGTGTTTAAATCTTTCTCTCCCCCAGTGTTTCTCTCTCTCTCTCCCCCCAGTGTTTCTCTCTCTCTCTTCACCCAGTGTTTCCCTCTCTCCTCCCCCCAGTGTTTCTCTCTCTCGCCCCCCAGTGTTTCTCTCTCTCTCTCTCTCTCACCCAAGTGTTTCTCTCTCTCTCTCCCCCCAGTATTTCGCTCTCTCTCCCGGTGCTTCTCTCTCACTCTCCAGTGTTTCTCTCTCTCCCCAGTGTTTCTCTCTCACCCCCCGTATTTCTCTCTCTCTGCCCCCAGTGTTTCTCTCTCTCCCCAGTGTTTCTCTCTCACCCCCCGTATTTCTCTCTCTCTGCCCCCAGTGTTTCCCTCTCTCCTCCCCGCAGTGTTTCTCTCTCTCTCGACCCCAGTGTTTCTCTCTCTCTCTCTCTCCCCAGTGTTTCTCTCTCTCTCTCTCTCACCCCAGTGTTTCTCTCTCTCTCCCCCCAGTGTTTCTCTCTCTCCCCCCAGTATTTCTCTCTCTCTCCCCGGTGTTTCTCTCTCTCTCCCCAGTGTTTCTCTCTCCCCCCAGTGTTTCTCTCTCTCTCGCCCCAGTTTCTCTCCCTCCCGCCATTCTTTCTCTCTCTCCCCCCCAGTGTTTCCCTCTCTCTCTCACCCCAGTCTTTCTCTCTCACCTCCCAGTGTTTCTCTCTCTCTCTCCCCCCAGTGTTTCTCTCTCTCCCCCTGTGTTTCCCTCTCTCCTCCCCCCAGTGTTTCTCTCTCTCTCTCCCCCCAGTGCATCGCAATCTCTCCTCCCCCCAATGTTTCTCTCTCTCCCCAGTGTTTCTCTCTCACCCCCAGTGTTTATCTCTCTCTCCGCCCCCAGTGTTTCTCTCTCTCTCTTCACCCAGTGTTTCTCTCTCTCTCTCCCCGAGTGTTTAAATCTTTCTCTCCCCCAGTGTTTCTCTCTCTCTCTCCCCCCAGTGTTTCTCTCTCTCTCTTCACCCAGTGTTTCCCTCTCTCCTCCCCGCAGTGTTTCTCTCTCTCGCCCCCCAGTGTTTCTCTCTCTCCCCCTGTGTTTCCCTCTCTCCTCACCCCAGTGTTTCTCTCTCTCTCTCCCCCCAGTGCATCGCAATCTCTCCTCCCCCCAATGTTTCTCTCTCTCCCCCCCAGTGTTTCTCGCTCTCTCTCCCCCCCCCCAGTGTTTCTCTCTCTCTCCCCCAGTGTTTCTCTCTCTCCCCCCAGTGTTTTTCTCTCTCTCTCCACCCAGTGTTTCCCTCTTTCCTCCCACAAGTTTTTCTCTCTCTCTCCTCCCCCACTGTTTCTCCCTCTCTCCCCCCAGTGTTTCTCTCTCTCTCTCTCCCCCCTGTGTTTCTCTCTCTCTCTCCCCAATGTTTCTCTCTCTGTCCCCCTCCCCAGTGTTTCTCTCTCTCCTCCCCATAGTTTTTCTCTCTCTTCCCGCAGTATTTCTCTCTCTCTCCCCGGTGTTTCTCTCTCTCACTACCCAATGTTACTCTCTCTCCCCAGTGTTTCCCTCTCACCCCCAGTGTTTATCTCTCTCTCCGCCCCCAGTGTTTCTCTCTCTCTCTTCACCCAGTGTTTCTCTCTCTCTCTCCCCGAGTGTTTAAATCTTTCTCTCCCCCAGTGTTTATCTCTCTCTCCGCCCCCCAGTATTTCTCTATCTCCCCCCAGTGTTTCTCTCTCTCTCTCCCCGAGTGTTTAAATCTTTCTCTCCCCCAGTGTTTCTCTCTCTCTCTCCCCCCAGTGTTTCTCTCTCTCTCTTCACCCAGTGTTTCCCTCTCTCCTCCCCGCAGTGTTTCTCTCTCTCGCCCCCCAGTGTTTCTCTATCTCTCTCTCTCACCCAAGTGTTTCTCTCTCTCTCTCCCCCCAGTATTTCGCTCTCTCTCCCGGTGCTTCTCTCTCACTCTCCAGTGTTTCTCTCTCTCCCCAGTGTTTCTCTCTCACCCCCCGTATTTCTCTCTCTCTGCCCCCAGTGTTTCTCTCTCTCCCCAGTGTTTCTCTCTCACCCCCCGTATTTCTCTCTCTCTGCCCCCAGTGTTTCCCTCTCTCCTCCCCGCAGTGTTTCTCTCTCTCTCGACCCCAGTGTTTCTCTCTCTCTCTCTCACCCCAGTGTTTCTCTCTCTCTCTCTCTCACCCCAGTGTTTCTCTCTCTCTCCCCCCAGTGTTTCTCTCTCTCCCCCCAGTATTTCTCTCTCTCTCCCCGGTGTTTCTCTATCTCTCCCCAGTGTTTCTCTCTCCCCCCAGTGTTTCTCTCTCTCTCGCCCCAGTTTCTCTCCCTCCCGCCATTCTTTCTCTCTCTCCCCCCCAGTGTTTCCCTCTCTCTCTCACCCCAGTCTTTCTCTCTCACCTCCCAGTGTTTCTCTCTCTCTCTCCCCCCAGTGTTTCTCTCTCTCTCCCTGTGTTTCCCTCTCTCCTCCCCCCAGTGTTTCTCTCTCTCTCTCCCCCCAGTGCATCGCAATCTCTCCTCCCCCCAATGTTTCTCTCTCTCCCCCCAGTGTTTCTCGCTCTCTCTCCCCCCCCCCAGTGTTTCTCTCTCTCTCCCCCAGTGTTTCTCTCTCTCCCCCCAGTGTTTTTCTCTCTCTCTCCACCCAGTGTTTCCCTCTTTCCTCCCACAAGTTTTTCTCTCTCTCTCCTCCCCCACTGTTTCTCCCTCTCTCCCCCCAGTGTTTCTCTCTCTCTCCCCCCTGTGTTTCTCTCTCTCTCTCCCCAATGTTTCTCTCTCTGTCCCCCTCCCCAGTGTTTCTCTCTCTCCTCCCCATAGTTTTTCTCTCTCTTCCCGCAGTATTTCTCTCTCTCTCCCCGGTGTTTCTCTCTCTCACTACCCAATGTTTCTCTCTCTCCCCAGTGTTTCTCTCTCACCCCCAGTGTTTATCTCTCTCTCCGCCCCCAGTGTTTCTCTCTCTCTCTTCACCCAGTGTTTCTCTCTCTCTCTCCCCCCAGTGTTTCTCTCTCTCTCTTCACCCAGTGTTTCCCTCTCTCCTCCCCGCAGTGTTTCTCTCTCTCGCCCCCCAGTGTTTCTCTCTCTCCCCCTGTGTTTCCCTCTCTCCTCCCCCCAGTGTTTCTCTCTCTCTCTCCCCCCAGTGCATCGCAATCTCTCCTCCCCCCAATGTTTCTCTCTCTCCCCCCCAGTGTTTCTCGCTCTCTCTCCCCCCCCCCAGTGTTTCTCTCTCTCTCCCCCAGTGTTTCTCTCTCTCCCCCCAGTGTTTTTCTCTCTCTCTCCACCCAGTGTTTCCCTCTTTCCTCCCACAAGTTTTTCTCTCTCTCTCCTCCCCCACTGTTTCTCCCTCTCTCCCCCCTGTGTTTCTCTCTCTCTCTCCCCAATGTTTCTCTCTCTGTCCCCCTCCCCAGTGTTTCTCTCTCTCCTCCCCATAGCTTTTCTCTCTCTTCCCGCAGTATTTCTCTCTCTCTCCCCGGTGTTTCTCTCTCTCACTACCCAATGTTTCTCTCTCTCCCCAGTGTTTCTCTCTCACCCCCAGTGTTTATCTCTCTCTCCGCCCCCCAGTGTTTCTCTATCTCCCCCCAGTGTTTCTCTCTCTCTCTCCCCGAGTGTTTAAATCTTTCTCTCCCCCAGTGTTTCTCTCTCTCTCTCCCCCCAGTGTTTCTCTCTCTCTCTTCACCCAGTGTTTCCCTCTCTCCTCCCCGCAGTGTTTCTCTCTCTCGCCCCCCAGTGTTTCTCTCTCTCTCTCACCCAAGTGTTTCTCTCTCTCTCTCCCCCCAGTATTTTGCTCTCTCTCCCGGTGCTTCTCTCTCACTCTCCAGTGTTTCTCTCTCTCCCCAGTGTTTCTCTCTCACCCCCCGTATTTCTCTCTCTCTGCCCCCAGTGTTTCTCTCTCTCTCTCCAACAGTGTTTCTCCCTCTCTCCCCCCAGAGTATCTCAATCTCTCCTCCCCGCAGTGTTTCCCTCTCTTCCCTTAGTCTTTCTCTCTCTCTCTCCACCCATTGTTTCCCTCTCTCCTCCCCCCAGTTATTCTCTCTCTCGCTCCCCCCAGTGTTTCTCTCCCTCTCCCACACCATGTGTTTCTCTCTCTCACTCTCCCCCAGGGTTTCTTTCTCTCTCCTCGCCCCACTGTTTCTCTCTCTCGCCCCCCACTATTTCTCTCTCTCTCCCCGGTGTTTCTCTCTCTCTCTCCAGTGTTTCTCTCTCTCCCCAATGTTTCTCTCTCACCCCCAGTGTTTCTCTCTCTCTCCGCCCCTCAGTGTTTCTCTATTTCCCCCACTGTTTCTCTCTTTCCCCCAGTCTTTCTCTCTCTCTCTCCCCAGTGTTTCTCTCTCTCCCTCCAGTCTTTCTCTCTTTCCCCCAAGTGTTTCTCTCTCTCTCTCCCCCCAGTGTTTCTCGCTCTCCCCCAGTGTTTCCCTCTCTCCCCCCAGTCTTTCTCTCTCCTCCCCCCACTGTTTCTCTCTCTCTGCCCCCAGTGTTTCGCTCTCTCCCCCCAGTGTTTCTCTCTCTCTCTACCCCACCCCCCCGTGTTTCTCTCTCTCCCCCCAGTGTTTCTCTCTCCCCCCCAGTGTTTCTCTCTCTCTCTCCCCAATGTATCCCAATCTCTACTCCCCCCACTGTTTCTCTCTCTACCCCCAGTGTTTCCCTCTCTCCCCGCAATGTTTCTTTCTCTCCCCCCTGTGTTTCCCTCTCTCCTTCCCGCAGTGTTTCTCTCTCTCTCGCCGCCCAATGTTTCTCTCTCTCTCTCCCCCGCCGCAGTGTTTCTCTCTCTCTCACTCTCACCCCAGTGTTTCTCTCCCTCTTCACCCAGTGTTTCTCCCTCTCCCCCCAGTATTTCTCTCTGTCTCCCCGGTGTTTCTCTCTCTCTCCCCAGTGTTCTCTCTCTCCCCAATGTTTCTCTCTCACCCTTAGTGTTTCTCTCTTTCTCTCCACCCAGTGTTTCCCTCTCTCCTCCCCGCAGTGTTTCTCTCCCTCTCGCCCCCCAGTTTCTCTCTCTCTCTCTCTCACCCAAGGGTTTCTCTCTCTCTCCCCCCACGGTTTCTCTCTCTCCCCCCAGTATTTCTCTCTCTCTCCCCGGTGTTTCTCTCTCACTCCCCAGTGTTTCTCTCTCTCCCCAGTGTTTCTCTCTCATCCCCAGTATTTCTCTCTCTCTCACTCCCAGTGTTTCTGTCTCTCCACCCAATGTTTTTCTCTCCCCCGCATTGCTTCTCTCTCTCTCCCCAGTGTTTCTATCTCTCCCACAGTGTTTCTCTCTCTCTCTCCCCCCAATGTATCCCAATCTCTACTCCCCCCAGTGTTTCTCTCTCTACCCCCAGTGTTTCTCTCTCTCCCCGCAATATTTCTTTCTCTCCCCCCAGTGTTTCCCTCTCTCCTTCCCGCAGTGTTTCTCTCTCCCTCGCCCCCCAATGTTTCTCTCTCTCTCTCCCCCCCCACCCCAGTGTTTCTCTCTCTCTTCACCCAGTGTTTCTCCCTCTCCCCCCAGTGTTCTCTCTCTCCCCATTGTTTCTCTCTCACCCTTAGTGTTTCTCTCTCTCTCTCCAACCAGTGTTTCCCTCTCTCCTCCCCGCAGTGAACATAAGAACATAAGAAATTGGAGCAGGAGTAGGCCAATCGGCCCCTCGATCCTGCTCCGCCATTCAATAAGATCATGGCTGATCTGATCCCAACCACAAATCTAAAGAACACAAGAAGTCGGAGCAGGACCCGGCCACATAGCCCCTGGGCCCTCTCCGCCACCCACAGGGCATTGACCGATCCGAACTCAGCTTCATGTCCAATTTCCTGCCCGCTCCCCATAACCCCTAATTCCCTTTACTTCTAGGAAACTGTCTATTTCTGTTTTAAATTTATCTAATGATGTAGCTTCCACAGCTTCCTGGGGCAGCAAATTCCACAGACCTACCACCCTCTGAGTGAAGAAGTTTCTCCTCATCTCAGTTTTGAAAGAGCAGCCCCTTATTCTAAGATTATGCCCCCTAGTTCTAGTTTCACCCATCTTTGGGAACATCCTTACTGCATCCACCCGATCAAGACCCTTCACAATCTTATATGTTTCAATAAGATCGCCTCTCATTCTTCTGAACTCCAATGAGTAGAGTCCCAATCTACTCAACCTCTCCTCATATGTCCGCCCCCTCATCCCCGGGATTAACCGAGTGAACCTTCTTTGTACTGCCTCGAGAGCAAGTATGTCTTTTCTTAAGTATGGAGACCAAAACTGTATGCAGTATTCCAGGTGCGGTCTCACCAATACCTTATATAACTGCAGCAATACCTCCTTGTTTTTATATTCTATCCCCCTAGCAATAAAAGCCAACATTCCGTTGGCTTTCTTGTTCACCTGCTGCACCTGCATACCAACTTTTTGATTTTCTTGCTCTAGGACCCCCAGATCCCTTTGTACTGCAGTACTTTCCAGTCTCTCGCCATTAAGAAAATAACTTGCTCTCTGATTTTTCCTGCCAAAGTGCATAACCTCACATTTTCCAATATTATATTGCATCTGCCAAATCTCCGCCCACTCACCCAGCCTGTCTATATCCCCTTGCAGGTTTTTTATGTCCTCCTCACTCTCTACTTTCCCTCCCATCTTTGTATCATCTGCAAACTTTGATATGTTGAACTCGGTCCCCTCCTCCAAATCGTTAATATAGATTGTAAAGAGTTGGGGACCCAGCACCGACCCCTGTGGAACACCACTGGTTACTGGTTGCCAGTCCGAAAATGAACCATTTATCCCAACTCTCTGCTTCCTGTTCGATAACCAATCCTCCACCCATGCCAGAATATTACCCCCAATCCCGTGATTTTTTATCTTAAGTAATAATCTTTTATGTGGCACCTTGTCGAATGCCTTCTGGAAGTCTAAATACACTATGTCCACTGGTTCCCCTTTATCCACCCTATACGTTATATCCTCGAAGAACTCAAGCAAATTTGTCAGACATGACTTCCCCTTCATAAAGCCATGCTGACTTTGCCCTATTAAATTATGCTTATCTAAATGTTCCGTTACTGTCTCCTTAATAATAGACTCCAAAATTTTACCCACCACAGATGTTAAGCTAACTGGCCTATAATTTCCAGCCTTCTGCCTACTACCCTTTTTAAATAACGGTGTTACATTAGCAGTTTTCCAATCTGCCGGGACCTCTCCTGAGTCCAGGGAATTTTGGAAAACTATCACCAAAGCATCCACAATCCCTACTGCCACTTCCCTCAAGACCCTAGGATGGAAGCCATCAGGTCCAGGGGATTTATCCGCCTTGAGTCCCATTATTTTACTGAGTACCATCTCCTGAGTGATTTTAATCGTATTTAGCTCCTCCCCCACGAGAGTCCCCTGTTTGTCCAGTGTTGGGATATTCTTAGTGTCCTCTACTGTAAAGACCAATGTTTCTCTCTCAACCTTAGTGTTTCTCTCTCTCTCGCCCCCCAGTTTTTCTCTCTCTCTCTCTCACCCAAGGGTTTCTCTCTCTCTCCCCCCACGGTTTCTCTCTCACCCCCAGTATTTCTCTCTCTCTTCACCCAGTGTTTCTCCCTGTCCCCCCAGTATTTCTCTCTGTCTCCCCGGTGTTTCTCTCTCTCTCCCCAGTGTTCTCTCTCTCCCCAATGTTTCTCTCTCACCCTAAGTGTTTCTCTCTCTCTCTCCACCCAGTGTTTCCCTCTCTCCTCCCCGCAGTGTTTCTCTCTCTCTCGCCCCCCAGTTTTTCTCTCTCTCTCTCTCACCCAAGGGTTTCTCTCTCTCCCCCCAGTATTTCTCTCTCTCTCCCCGGTGTTTCTCTCTCACTCCCCAGTGTTTCTCTCTCTCCCCAGTGTTTCTCTCTCATCCCCAGTATTTCTCTCTCTCTCACTCCCAGTGTTTCTGTCTCTCCACCCAATGTTTTTCTCTCCCCCGCATTGCTTCTCTCTCTCTCCGCAGTGTTTCTCTCTCTCCCCCAGTGTTTCTCTCTCTCTCTCCCCCCAATGTATCCCAATCTCTACTCCCCCCAGTGTTTCTCTCTCTACCCCCAGTGTTTCACTCTCTCCCCGCAATGTTTCTTTCTCTCCCCCCAGTGTTTCCCTCTCTCCTTCCCGCAGTGTTTCTCTCTCCCTCGCCCCCCAATGTTTCTCCCTCTCCCCCCCCCCCAGTGTTTCTCTCTCTCTCACTCTCACCCCAGTGTTTCTCTCTCTCTTCACCCAGTGTTTCTCCCTCTCCCCCCAGTATTTCTCTCTGTCTCCCCGGTGTTTCTCTCTCTCCCCCCAGTGTTCTCTCTCTCCCCAATGTTTCTCTCTCACCCTTAGTGTTTCTCTCTCTCTCTCCACCCAGTGTTTCCCTCTCTCCTTCCCGCAGTGTTTCTCTCTCTCTCGCCCCCCAGTTTTTCTCTCTCTCTCTCTCACCCAAGGGTTTCTCTCTCTCTCCCCCAACGGTTTCTCTCTCTCCCCCCAGTATTTCTCTCTCTCTCCCCGGTGTTTCTCTCTCACTCCCCAGTGTTTCTCTCTCTCCCCAGTGTTTCTCTCTCACCCCCAGTATTTCTCTCTCTCTCCCCCCACTGTTTCTCCCTCTCTCCCCCCAGAGTATCTCAATCTCTCCTCCCCGCAGTGTTTCCCTCTCTTCCCTTAGTCTTTCTCTCTCTATCTCCACCCAGTGTTTCCCTCTCTCCTCCCCCCAGTTATTCTCTCTCTCGCTCCCCCCAGTGTTTCTCTCTTTCTCCCACACCATGTGTTTCTCTCTCTCACTCTCCCCCAGTGTTTCTTTCTCTCTCCTCCCCCCACTGATTCTCTCTCTCGCCCCCCACTATTTCTCTCTCTCTCCCCGGTGTTTCTCTCTCTCTCTCCAGTGTTTCTCTCTCTCCCCAATGTTTCTCTCTCACCCCCAGTGTTTCTCTCTCTCTCCGCCCCCCAGTGTTTCTCTATTTCCCCCACCGTTTCTCTCTCTCCCCCAGTCTTTCTCTCTCTCTCCCCCCAGTGTTTCTCTCTCTCTCTCCCTCCAGTCTTTCTCTCTCTCCCCGAAGTGTTTCTCTCTCTCTCTCCCCCAGTGTTTCTCGCTCTCCCCCAGTGTTTCTCTCTCTCCCTCCAGTCTTTCTCTCTCTCCCCGAAGTGTTTCTCTCTCTCTCTGCCCCCAGTGTTTCGCTCTCTCCCCCCAGTGTTTCTCTCTCTCTCTATCCCCCCCGTGTTTCTCTATCTCCCCCCAGTATTTCTCTCTCACCCCCCAGTGTTTCTCTCTCTCTCCTCCCACTTTATCCCAATCTCTCCCCCCCCCAGTGTTTCTCTCTCACTCCCAGTGTTTCTGTATCTCCACGCAATGTTTTTCTCTCCCCCGCATTGCTTCTCTCTCTCTCCCCAGTGTTTCTCTCTCTCCCCCAGTGTTTCTCTCTCTCCCTCCCCCCAATGTATCCCAATCTCTACTCCCCCCAGTGTTTCTCTCTCTACCCCCAGTGTTTCTCTCTCTCCCCGCAATGTTTCTTTCTCTCCCCCCAGTGTTTCCCTCTCTCCTTCCCGCAGTGTTTCTCTCTCCCTCGCCCCCCAATGTTTCTCTCTCTCTCTCCCCCCCCCCCAGTGTTTCTCTCCCTCTCACTCTCACCCCAGTGTTTCTCTCTATCTTCACCCAGTGTTTCTCCCTCTCCCCCCAGTATTTCTCTCTGTCTCCCCGGTGTTTCTCTCTCTCTCCCCAGTGTTCTCTCTCTCCCCAATGTTTCTCTCTCCCCCCCAGTGTTTCTCTCTCTCTCACTCTCACCCCAGTGTTTCTCTCTCTCTTCACCCAGTGTTTCTCCCTCTCCCCCCAGTATTTCTCTCTGTCTCCCCGGTGTTTCTCTCTCTCTCCCCAGTGTTCTCTCTCTCCCCAATGTTTCTCTCTCACCCTTAGTGTTTCTCTCTCTCTCCGCCCCCCATTGTAGCTCTATCTCCCCCCATTGTTTCTCTCTCTCTCGCACCACTGTTTCTCCCTCTCCCCCCAGTGTTTCTCTCTCTCTCCCCCCAGTGTTTCTCTCTCTCTCTCGCCCCAGTCTTTCTCTCTCTCTCCCCCCAGTGTTTCTCTCTCTCTCTCCCCCCAGTATTTCCCACTCTCCCCCAGTGTTTCCCTCTCTCCTCCCCCAATGATTCTCTCTCTCTCTCCCCCCACTGTATCTCAATCTCTCCTCCCCCCACTGTTTCTCTCTCTCCCCCCCAGTGCTTCTCTCTTCTCCCCCCAGTATTTCTCGCTCCCTCCCCCCAGTGTTTCACTCTCTCTCTCCCCCAGTGTTTCCCTCTCTCCTCCCCCCCCTTTATTCTCTCTCTCGCTCCCCCCAGTGTTTCTCTCTTTCTCCCACACCATGTGTTTCTCTCTCTCACTCTCCCCCAGTGTTTCTTTCTCTCTCCTCCCCCCACTGTTTCTCTCTCTCGCCCCCCACTATTTCTCTCTCTCTCCCCGGTGTTTCTCTCTCTCTCTCCAGTGTTTCTCTCTCTCCCCAATGTTTCTCTCTCACCCCCAGTGTTTCTCTCTCTCTCCGCCCCCCAGTGTTTCTCTATTTCCCCCACTGTTTCTCTCTCTCCCCCAGTCTTTCTCTCTCTCTCCCCCCAGTGTTTCTCTCTATCTCTCCCTCCAGTCTTTCTCTCTCTCCCCCAAGTGTTTCTCTCTCTCTCTCCCCCCAGTGTTTCTCCCTCTCCCCCCAGTATTTCTCTCTGTCTCCCCGGTGTTTCTCTCTCTCCCCCCAGTGTTCTCTCTCTCCCCAATGTTTCTCTCTCACACTTAGTGTTTCTCTCTCTCTCTCTCTCCACCCAGTGTTTCCCTCTCTCCTCCCCGCAGTGTTTCTCTCTCTCGCCCCCCAGTTTTTCTCTCTCTCTCTCTCACCCAAGGGTTTCTCTCTCTCTCCCCCCACGGTTTCTCTCTCCCCCCCAGTATTTCTCTCTCTCTCCCCGGTGTTTCTCTCTCACTCCCAGTGTTTCTGTCTCTCCCCCAGTGTTTCTCTCTCTCCCCCCAGTCTTTCTCTCTCCTCCCCGCACTGTTTCTCTCTCTCTGCCCCCAGTGTTTCTCGCTCTCTCTCCCCCCAGTGTTTCCCTCTCTCCTCCCCCCAGTGTTTCTCTCTCTCTCCGCCCAGTGTTTCTCTCTCTCCCCCCCAGTGTTTCTCTCTCTCTCTCCCCCAGTGTATCTCCCTGTCTGCCCCCCCCCCCAAGTGTTTATCTCTCTCCTCCCCCCAGTATTTCTCTCTCTCTCTCCCCAGTGTTTCTCTCTCTCGCCAGTGTTTCTCTCTCTCTCCCCAGTTTTTCTCTCTCTCCCCAGTGTTTCTCTCCCTCCCCCAGTGTTTCTCTCTCTCTCCGCCACCCAGTGTTTCTCTATCTCCCCCAGTGTTTCTCCCTCTCTCCCCTCAGTGTTTCTCTCTCTCTCCTCCCCCCAATGTTTCTCTCTCTCTCCCCACAGTGTTTTCTCTCTCTCACCCCCCCAGTGTTTCTCTCTCTCTCTCTCTCCCCCCAGTTTTTCACTCTCTCTTTGTGTGCCCTCAGTTTTTTTCGCTCTCTCTCCCCCCCAGTATTTCTCTCTCTCTCCCCCCAGTGTTTCTCTCTCTGTCCCCCTCCCCAGTGTTTCACTCTCTCCTCCCCCCAGTTTTTCTCTCTCTCCCCCCAGTATTTCTCTCTCTCTCCCCGGTGTTTCTCTCTCTCTCCCCAGTGTTTCTCTCTCTCCCCAGTGTTTCTCTCTCACACCCAGTGTTTCTCTCTCTCTCTCCCCTAGTGTTTAAATCTTTCTCTCCCCCAGTGTTTCTCTCTCTCTCTCCCTCAGTGTTTCTCTCTCTCTCTCCACCCAGTGTTTACCTCTCTCCTCCCGGCAGTGTTTCTCTCTCTCTCGCCCCCCAGTGTTTCTCTCTCTTTCTCTCACCCCAGTGTTTCTCTCTCTCTCTCTCACCCCAGTGTTTCTCTCTCTCTCCCCCCAGTGTTTCTCTCTCTCTCCGCCCAGTATTTCTCTCTCTCTCCCCAGTGTTTCTCTCTCTCACCAGTGTTTCTCTCTCACCCCCAATGTTTCTCTCTCTGTCCGCCCCCCAGTGTTTCTCTCTCTCCCCCCAGTGTTTCTCTCTCTCCCCCTATGTTTCCCTCTCTCCTCCCCCCAGTGTTTCTCTCTCTCTCTCCCCCCAGTGCATCGCAATCTCTCCTCCCCCCACTGTTTCTCTCTCTCCCCCCCAGTGTTTCTCGCTCTCTCTCCCCCCCAGTGTTTCTCTCTCTCTCCCCCAGTGTTTCTCTCTCCCCCCCCAGTGTTTTTCTCTCTCTCTCCACCCAGTGTTTCCCTCTTTCCTCCCACCAGTTTTTCTCTCTCTCTCCTCCCCCACTGTTTCTCCCTCTCTCCCCCCAGTGTTTCTCTCTCTCTCTCTCCCCCCTGTGTTTCTCTCTCTCTCTCTCCCCAGTGTTTCTCTCTCTGTCCCCCTCCCCAGTGTTTCTCTCTCTCCTCCCCATAGTTTTTCTCTCTCTTCCCGCAGTATTTCTCTCTCTCTCCCCAATGTTTCTCTCTCTCCCCAGTGTTTCTCTCTCACCCCCAGTGTTTATCTCTCTCTCCGCCCCCCAGTGTTTCTCTATCTCCCCCCAGTGTTTCTCTCTCTCTCTCCCCCCAGTGTTTCTCTCTCTCTCTCCCCCCGAGTGTTTAAATCTTTCTCTCCCCCAGTGTTTCTCTCTCTCTCCCCCAGTGTTTCTCTCTCTCTCTCTCTCCCCAGTGTTTCTCTCTCTCTCTCTCTCACCCCAGTGTTTCTCTCTCTCCCCCCAGTGTTTCTCTCTCTCCCCCCCAGTATTTCTCTCTCTCTCCCCGGTGTTTCTCTCTCTCTCCCCCAGAACAAAGAACAAAGAGATCTAGGAGTACAGATTCATAGCTCCTTGAAAGTGGAGTCACAGGTGGATAGGGTGGTGAAGAAGGCATTCAGCATGCTTGGTTTCATTGGTCAGAACATTGAATGCAGGAGTTGGGATGTCTTGTTGAAGTTGTACAGGGCATTGGTGAGGCCACACTTGGAGTACTGTGTACAGTTCTGGTCACCCTATTATAGAAAGGATATTATTAAACTAGAAAGAGTGCAGAAAAGATTTACTAGGATGCTACCGGGACTTGATGGTTTGACTTACAGGGAGAGGTTAGACAGACTGGGAGTTTTTTCCCTGGAGAGTAGGAGGTTAAGGGGTGATCTTATAGAAGTCTATAAAATAATGAGGGGCATAGATAAGGTCGATAGTCAAAATCTTTTCCCAAAGGTAGGGGAGTCTATAACGAGGGGGCACAGATTTAAGGTGAGAGGGGAGAGATACAAAAGGATCCAGAGGGGCAATTTTTTCACTCAAAGGGTGGTGAGTGTCTGGAACGAGCTGCCAGAGGCAGTAGTAGAGGCGGGTACAATTTTGTCTTTTAAAAAGCATTTGGACAGTTACATGGGGAAGATGGGTATCGAGGGATATGGGCCAAGTGCAGGCAATTGGGACTAGCTTAGTGGTATAAACTGGGCGACATGGACATGATGGGCCGAAGGGCCTGTTTCCATGTTGTAACTTCTATGATTATATTTTCTATGATTATTCTCTCTCTCGCTCCCCCCAGTGTTTCTCTCCCTCTCCCACACCATGTGATTCTCTCTCTCACTCTCCCCCAATGTTTCTTTCTCTCTCCTCCCCCCACTGTTTCTCTCTCTCGCCCCCCACTATTTCTCTCTCTCTCCCCGGTGTTTCTCTCTCTCTCTCCAGTGTTTCTCTCTCTCTCCCCAATGTTTCTCTCTCACCCGCAGTGTTTCTCTCTCTCTCCGCCCCCCAGTGTTTCTCTATTTCCCCCACTGTTTCTCTCTCTCCCCCAGTCTTTCTCTCTCTCTCTCCCCAGTGTTTCTCCCTCTCTCCCTCCAGTCTTTCTCTCTTTCCCCCAAGTGTTTCTCTCTCTCTCTCCCCAGTGTTTCTCGCTCTCCCCCAGTGTTTCTCTCTCTCCCCCCAGTCTTTCTCTCTCCTCCCCCCACTGTTTCTCTCTCTCTGCCCCCAGTGTTTCGCTCTCTCCCCCAGTGTTTCTCTCTCTCTCTATCCCCCCCGTGTTTCTCTCTCTCCCCCCAGTGTTTCTCTCTCTCTCCCCCCAGTGTTTCTCTCTCTCTCCCCCCAGTGTTTCTCTCTCTCTCCCCCCACTTTATCCCAATCTCTCCTCCCCCCAGTGTTTCTCTCTCACTCCCAGTGTTTCTGTCTCTCCGCCCAATGTTTTTCTCTCCCCCGCATTGCTTCTCTCTCTCTCCCCAGTGTTTCTCTCTCTCCCCCAGTGTTTCTCTCTCTCTCTCCCCCCAATGTATCCCAATCTCTACTCCCCCCAGTGTTTCTCTCTCTACCCCCAGTGTTTCTCTCTCTCCCCGCAATGTTTCTTTCTCTCCCCCCAGTGTTTCCCTCTCTCCTTCCCGCAGTGTTTCTCTCTCCCTCGCCCCCAAATGTTTCTCTCTCTCTCT
Organism: Heptranchias perlo; assembly: GCF_035084215.1. Classification (NCBI taxonomy): domain Eukaryota; kingdom Metazoa; phylum Chordata; class Chondrichthyes; order Hexanchiformes; family Hexanchidae; genus Heptranchias; species Heptranchias perlo. The sequence goes on from NW_027139354.1 coordinate 277,831, forward strand.
ACCCCACCCCCCAGTGTTTCTCTCTCTCTCACTCTCACCCCAGTGTTTCTCTCTCTCTTCACCCAGTGTTTCTCCCTCTCCCCCCAGTATTTCTCTCTGTCTCCCCGGTGTTTCTCTCTCTCTCCCCAGTGTTCTCTCTCTCCCCAATGTTTCTCTCTCACCCTTAGTGTTTCTCTCTCTCTCTCCACCCAGTGTTTCCCTCTCTCCTCCCCGCAGTGTTTCTCTCTCTCTCGCCCCCCAATTTTTCTCTCTCTCTCTCTCACCCAAGCGTTTCTCTCTCTCTCCCCCAACGGTTTCTCTCTCTCCCCCCAGTATTTCTCTCTCTCTCCCCGGTGTTTCTCTCTCACTCCCCAGTGTTTCTCTCTCTCCCCAGTGTTTCTCTCTCACCCCCAGTATTTCTCTCTCTCTCCCCCCACTGTTTCTCCCTCTCTCCCCCCAGAGTATCTCAATCTCTCCTCCCCGCAGTGTTTCCCTCTCTTCCCTTAGTCTTTCTCTCTCTATCTCCACCCAGTGTTTCCCTCTCTCCTCCCCCCAGTTATTCTCTCTTTCGCTCCCCCCAGTGTTACTCTCTCTCTCCCACACCATGTGTTTCTCTCTCTCACTCTCCCCCAGTGTTTCTTTCTCTCTCCTCCCCCCACTGTTTCTCTCTCTCGTCCCCCACTATTTCTCTCTCTCTCCCCGGTGTTTCTCTCTCTCTCTCCAGTGTTTCTCTCTCTCCCCAATGTTTCTCTCTCACCGCCAGTGTTTCTCACTCTCTCCGCCCCCCAGTGTTTCTCTATTTCCCCCACTGTTTCTCTCTCTCCCCCAGTCTTTCTCTCTCTCCCCCAAGTGTTTCTCTCTCTCTCTCCCCCCAGTGTTTCTCGCTCTCCCCCAGTGTTTCTCTCTCTCCCCCCAGTCTTTCTCTCTCCTCCCCGCAATGTTTCTCTCTCTCTGCCCCCAGTGTTTCGCTCTCTCCCCCCAGTGTTTCTTTCTCTCTCTCTCCCCCCAGTGTTTCTCTCTCTCTCCCCCCACTTTATCCCAATCTCTCCTCCCCCCAGTGTTTCTCTCTCACTCCCAGTGTTTCTGTCTCTCCACCCAATGTTTTTCTCTCCCCCGCATTGCTTCACTCTCTCTCCCCAGTGTTTCTCTCTCTCCCCCAGTGTTTCTCTCTCTCTCTCCCCCCAATGTATCCCAATCTCTACTCCCCCCAGTGTTTCTCTCTCTTCCCCCAGTGTTTCTCTCTCTCCCTGCAATGTTTCTTTCTCTCCCCCCAGTGTTTCCCTCTCTCCTTCCCGCAGTGTTTCTCTCTCTCTCGCCCCCCAATGTTTCTCTCTCTCTCTCCACCCCCACCCCAGTGTTTTTCTCTCTCTCTCACTCTCACCCCAGTGTTTCTCTCTCTCTTCACCCAGTGTTTCTCCCTCTCCCCCCAGTATTTCCCTCTGTCTCCCCGGTGTTTCTCTCTCTCTCCCCAGTGTTCTCTCTCTCTCTCCCCCCACTTTATCCCAATCTCTCCTCCCCCCAGTGTTTCTCTCTCACTCCCAGTGTTTCTGTCTCTCCACCCAATGTTTTTCTCTCCCCCACATTGCTTCTCCCTCTCTCCCCAGTGTTTCTCTCTCTCCCCCACTGTTTCTCTCTCTCTCTCCCCCCAATGTATCCCATTCTCTACTCCCCCCAGTGTTTCTCTCTCTTCCCCCAGTGTTTCTCTCTCTCCCCGCAATGTTTCTTTCTCTGCCCCCCGTGTTTCTCTATCTCCCCCCAGTATTTCTCTCTCTACCCCCAGTGTTTCTCTCTCTCTCCCCCCACTTTATCCCAATCTCTCCTCCCCCCAGTGTTTCTCTCTCACTCCCAGTGTTTCTGTCTCTCCACCCAATGTTTTTCTCTCCCCCGCATTGCTTCTCTCTCTCTCCCCAGTGTTTCTCTCTCTCCCCCAGTGTTTCTCTCTCTCTCGCCCCCCAATGTTTCTCTCTCTCTCTCCCCCCCGCCCAGTGTTTTTCTCTCTCTCTCACTCTCACCCCAGTGTTTCTCTCTCTCTTCACCCAGTGTTTCTCCCTCTCCCCCCAGTATTTCTCTCTGTCTCCCAGGTGTTTCTCTCTCTCTCCCCAGTGTTCTCTCTCTCCCCAATGTTTCTCTCTCACCCTTAGTGTTTCTCTCTCTCTCCGCCCCCCATTGTAGCTCTATCTCCCCCCATTGCTTCTCTCTCTCTCGCCCCACTGTTTCTCCCTCTCCCCCCAGTGTTTCTCTCTCTCTCCCCCCAGTGTTTCTCTCTCTCTCTCGCCCCAGTCTTTCTCTCTCTCTCCCCCCAGTGTTTCTCTCTCTCTCTCCCCAGTATTTCCCTCTCTCCCCCAGTGTTTCCCTCTCTCCTCCCCCAATGATTCTCTCTCTCTCACCGCCCAGTGTATCTCAATCTCTCCTCCCCCCACTGTTTCTCTCTCTCCCCCCCCAGTGTTTCTCTCTTCTACCCCCAGTATTTCTCGCTCGCTCCCCCCAGTGTTTCACTCTCTCTCTCCCCCAATGTTTCTCTCTCTCTCCCCCCAGTGTATCTCAATCTATCCTCCCCCAGTGTTACTCTCTCTCCCCCAGTGTTTCACTGTTTCCCCCCAGTGTTTCTCTCTCTCTCCAACACCATGTGTTTCTCTCTCTCTCTCTCCCCCAGTGTTTCTTTCTCTCTCCTCCCCCCACTGTTTCTCCCTCTCTCTCCCCAGTGTTTCTCTCTCTCTCCCCCCGCAGTGTTTCTCGCTCTCCCCCTCCCAGTGTTTCTCTCTTTCTCTATCCCCCCCAGTGTTTCTCTCTCTCGGCCACAGTGTTTCTCTCTCTCTCCCCCCCAGTGTTTCTCTCTCTCACCCAACAGTGTTTCTCTCTCTCCCCCCAATGTTTCTCTCTCCCCCTCCCATTGTTTCTCTATCTCCCCCCAGTGTTTCTCGCTCTCTCGCCCCACTGTTTCTCTCTCTCCCCCCAGTCTTTCTCTCTCTCCCCCCAGTGTTTCTCTCTCTTTCGCCCCAGTCTTTCTCTCTCTCTCCCCCCAGTGTTTCTCTCTCTCTCCCCCCAGTATTTCTCTCTCCTCCCCCAGTGTTTCTCTCTCTCTCTCCCCCCATTGTAGCTCTATCTCCCCCCATTGTTTCTCTCTCTCTCGCCCCACTGTTTCTCCCTCTCCCCACAATGTTTCTCTCTCCCCCCGCAGTGCTTCTCTCTCTCTCCCCAGTGCTTCTCTCTCTCCCCCAATGTTTCTCTCTCTCTCCCCCCAATGTATCTCAATCTCTACTACCCCCAGTGTTTCTCTCTCTTCCCCCAGTGTTTCTCTCTCTCCCCCCAATGTTTATCTCTCTCACCCCAGTCTTTCTCTCTCCCTCTCTCTCTCCCAAGTGTTTCTCTCTCTCTCTCCCCCAGTGTTTCTCGCTCTCTCTCTCTCCCCAGTGTTTCTCTCTCTCCCCACACTGTTTCTCTCTCTCTCTCCCCAATGTTTCTCTCTCTCTCCCCCCGGTCATTCTGTCTCTCTCCCCCAGTGTTTCTCTCTCCCTCCCCCACCCCCCTGTTTCTCTCTCTCTCCCCCCCAGTGTTTCTCTTTATCTCCCCCGCAGTGTTTCTCTCTCTCCTCCCACCTGTGTTTCTCTCTCTCTCTCTCTCCCCCCAGTGATTCTCTCTCTCTCCCCCCAGTATTTCTCACTCACTCTCTCCCCCAGTGTTTATCTCTCTCTCCCCCCAGTGTATCTCAATCTCTCCTCCCCCAGTGTTTCTCTCTCTCCCCCCAGTGTTTCTCTCTCTCTCTCCACCCAGTGTTACCCTCTCTCCTCCCCCCAGTTTTTTTTCTCTCCCCCACCCAGTGTTTCTCTCTCTCTCCCACACCATGTGCTTCTATCTCTCTCTCCCCCAGTGTTTCTTTCTCTCTCCTCCCCCCACTGTTTCTCCCTCTCGCCCACCAGTGTTCCTCTCTCTCTCTCTCCCCCAGTGACTCTCCCTCTCCCCCCAGTGTTTCTCTCTCTCTCTATCCCCACAGTGTTTCTCTCTCTCTCCCCCCAGTGTTTCTCTCTCTCTCCCCGCAATGTATCCCAATCTCTACTCCACCCAGTGTTTCCCTCTCGTCCCCCAGTGTTTCTCTCTCTCCCCCCAATGTTTCTCTCTCTCTCCCCAGTGTTTATCTGTCTCACCCCAGTTTTTCTCTAGTCCCTCTCTCTCTCCCCAGTGTTTCTCTCTCTCTCTCCCCCCAGTGTTTCTCTCTCTCTCTCCACAGTGTTTCTCTCTCTCCCCCCACTGTTTCTCTCTCTCTCTCCCCAGTGATTCTCTCTCTCACACCTCCCAGTGTTTCTCTCTCTCTCCCTCCCCAGCGTTTCTCTCTCTCTCTATCCCCCCCGTGTTTCTCTATCTCCCCCCAGTATTTAACTCTCTCCCCCCAGTGTTTCTCTCTCTCTCCCCCCACTTTATCCCAATCTCTCCTCCCCCCAGTGTTTCTCTCTCACTCCCAGTGTTTCTGTCTCTCCACCCAATGTTTTTCTCTCCCCCGCATTGCTTCTCTCTCTCTCCCCAGTGTTTCTCTCTCTCCCCCAGTGTTTCTCTCGCTCTCTCCCCCCAATGTATCCCAATCTCTACTCCCCCCATTGTTTCTCTCTCTTCCCCCAGTGTTTCTCTCTCTCCCCGCAATGTTTCTTTCTCTCCCCCCAGTGTTTCCCTCTCTCCTTCCCGCAGTGTTTCTCTCTCTCTCGCCCCCCCAATGTGTCTCTCTCTCTCTCCCCCCCCCCAGTGTTTTTCTCTCTCTCTCACTCTCACGCCAGTGTTTCTCTCTCTCTTCACCCAGTGTTTCTCCCTCTCCCCCCAGTATTTCTCTCTGTCTCCCCGGTGTTTCTCTCTCTCTCCCCAGTGTTCTCTCTCTCCCCAATGTTTCTCTCTCACCCTTAGTGTTTCTCTCTCTCTCCGCCCCCCATTGTAGCTCTATCTCCCCCCATTGTTTCTCTCTCTCTCGCCCCACTGTTTCTCCCTCTCCCCCCAGTGTTTCTCTCTCTCTCCCCCAGTGTTTCTCTCTCTCTCTCGCCCCAGTCTTTCTCTCTCTCTCCCCCCAGTGTTTCTCTCTCTCTCTCCCCCCAGTATTTCCCTCTCTCCCCCAGTGTTTCCCTCTCTCCTCCCCCAATGATTCTCTCTCTCTCTCCCCCCAGTGTATCTCAATCTCTCCTCCCCCCACTGTTTCTCTCTCTCCCCCCCCAGTGTTTCTCTCTTCTCCCCCCAGTATTTCTCGCTCGCTCCCCCCAGTGTTTCACTCTCTCTCTCCCCCAGTGTTTCTCTCTCTCTCCCCCCAGTGTATCTCAATCTCTCCTCCCCCAGTGTTTCTCTCTCTCCCCCAGTGTTTCACTGTTTCCCCCCAGTGTTTCTCTCTCTCTCCCACACCATGTGTTTCTCTCTCTCTCTCTCTCTCCCCCAGTGTTTCTTTCTCTCTCCTCCCCCCACTGTTTCTCCCTCTCTCTCCCCAGTGTTTCTCTCTCTCTCTCCCCCCAGTGTTTCTCGCTCTCCCCCTCCCAGTGTTTCTCTCTTTCTCCATCCCCCCCAGTGTTTCTCTCTCTCGGCCACAGTGTTTCTCTCTCTATCCCCCCCCCCAGTGTTTCTCTCTCTCACCCAACAGTGTTTCTCGCTCTCCCCCCAATGTTTCTCTCTCCCCCTCCCAGTGCTTCTCTCTCTCTCCCCAGAGTTTCTCTCTCACGCCCAGTGTTTCTCTCTCTCTCCGCCCCCCATTGTTTCTCTATCTCCCCCCAGTGTTTCTCTCTCTCTCGCCCCAGTCTTTCTCTCTCTCTCCCCCCAGTGTTTCTCTCTCTCTCCCCCCAGTATTTCTCTCTCTCCCCCAGTGTTACCCTCTCTCCTCCCCCAGTGTTTCTCTCTCTCTCCCCCCAGTGTATCTCAATCTCTCCTCCCCCAGTGTTTCTCTCTCTCCCCCAGTGTTTCACTGTTTCCCCCCAGTGTTTCTTCTCTCTCCCACACCATGTGTTTATCTCTCTCTCTCCCCCAGTGTTTCTTTCTCTCTCCTCCCCCCACTGATTCTCCCTCTCTCTCCCCAGTGTTTCTCTCTCTCTCTCCCCCCAGTGTTTCTCGCTCTCCCCCTCCCAGTGTTTCTCTCTTTCTCTATCCCCCCCAGTGTTTCTCTCTCTCGGCCACAGTGTTTCTCTCTCTCTCCCCCCCCAGTGTTTCTCTCTCTCACCCAACAGTGTTTCTCTCTCTCCCCCCAATGTTTCTCTCTCCCCCTCCCAGTGCTTCTCTCTCTCTCCCCAGAGTTTCCCTCTCACGCCCAGTGTTTCTCTCTCTCTCCGCCCCCCATTGTTTCTCTATCTCCCCCCAGTGTTTCTCGCTCTCTCGACCCACTGTTTCTCTCTCTCCCCCCAGTCTTTCTCTCTCTCCCCCCAGTGTTTCTCTCTCTCTCCCCCCAGTATTTCTCTCTCTCCCCCAGTGTTACCCTCTCTCCTCCCCCAGTGTTTCTCTCTCTCTCCCCCCAGTGTTTCTCTCTCTCTCCCCCCAGTGTTTCTCTCTCTCCCCCCAGTGTTTCTCTCTCTCTCCCAGCAGTGTATCCCAATCTCTCCGACCCCCAGTGTTTCTCTCTCACCCCCCAGTGTTTTTCTCTCTCCCCACAATGTTTCTCTCTCCCCCCGCAGTGCTTCTCTCTCTCTCCCCAGTGCTTCTCTCTTTCCCCCAGTGTTTCTCTCTCTCTCCCCCCAATGTATCTCAATCTCTACTCCCCCCAGTGTTTCTCTCTCTTCCCCCAGTGTTTCTCTCTCTACCCCCAATGTTTATCTCTCTCACCCCAGTCTTTCTCTCTCCCTCTCTCTCTCCCAAGTGTTTCTCTCTCTCTCTCTCCCCCAGTGTTTCTCGCTCTCTCTCTCTCCCCAGTGTTTCTCTCTCTCCCCACACTGTTTCTCTCTCTCTCTCCCCAATGTTTCTCTCTCTCTCCCCCAGTCATTCTGTCTCTCTCCCCCAGTGTTTCTCTCTCCCTCCCCCCCTGTTTCTCTCTCTCTCCCCCCCAGTGTTTCTCTCTATCTCCCCCGCAGTGTTTCTCTCTTTCCTCCCACCTGTGTTTCTCTCTCTCTCTCTCTCCCCCCAGTGATTCTCTCCCTCTCCCCCCAGTATTTCTCACTCACTCTCTCCCCCAGTGTTTATCTCTCTCTCCCCCCAGTGTATCTCAATCTCTCCTCCCCCAGTGTTTCTCTCTCTCCTCACCCCAGTGTTTCTCACTCTCTCCCCCAGTGTTTATCTCTCTCTCCCCCCAGTGTATCTCAATCTCTCCTCCCCCAGTGTTTCTCTCTCTCCCCCAGTGTTTCTCTCTCTCTCTCCACCCAGTGTTACCCTCTCTCCTCCCCCCAGTTTTTCTTTCTCTCCCCCACCCAGTGTTTCTCTCTCTCTCCCACACCATGTGCTTCTATCTCTCTCTCCCCCAGTGTTTCTTTCTCTCTCCTTCCCCCACTGTTTCTCCCTCTCGCCCACCAGTGTTCCTCTCTCTCTCTCTCTCTCTCCCCCCAGTGACTCTCCCTCTCCCCCCAGTGTTTCTCTCTCTCTCTATCCCCACAGTGTTTCTCTCTCTCTCCCCCCAGTGTTTCTCTCTCCCCCCAGTGTTTCTCTCTCTCTCCCCGCAATGTATCCCAATCTCTACTCCACCCAGTGTTTCCCTCTCGTCCCCCAGTGTTTCTCTCTCTCCCCCCAATGTTTCTCTCTCTCTCCCCAGTGTTTATCTGTCTCACCCCAGTTTTTCTCTAGTCCCTCTCTCTCTCCCCAGTGTTTCTCTCTCTCTCTCCCCCCAGTGTTTCTCTCTCTCTCTCCACAGTGTTTCTCTCTCTCCCCCCACTGTTTCTCTCTCTCTCTCCCCAGTGATTCTCTCTCTCACTCCTCCCAGTGTTTCTCTCTCTCTCCCTCCCCAGCGTTTCTCTCTCTCTCCCTCCCCAGTCTTTCTCTCTCTCTCTCCCAGTGTTTCTCTCTCCCTCCCCCCATTGTTTCTCTCTCTCTCCCCTACAGTGTTTCCCACTGTGTCCCCCCAGTGTTTCTCTCTCTCTCTCCCCCCAGTGTTTCGCTCTCTCCACCCGTTGTTTCTCTCTCTCTCCCCCCAGTGTTTCTCTCTCTCCACCCATTGTTTCTCTCTCTCTCCCCACAGTGTTTCTCTCTCTCTCCCACCCCCATTGTTTCTCTCTCTCTCTCCACCCAGTGTTTCACTCTCTCCACCCAGTGTTTCTCTCTCACTCCCCAGTGTTTCTCTCTCTCCCCTGTTTTTCTCTCTCTATCTCTCCCCCCAGTGTTTCTCTCTCTCTCTATCCCCAGTGTTACTCTCCCTGTCCCCCGCCCCAGTGTTTCTCTCTCTCCTCCCCGCAGTGTTTCTCTCTCTCCCCCCAGTGTTTCTCTCTCTCCCCCCAGTGTTTCTCTCTCTCTCTCCCCCCAGTGTTTCTATCTCTCCCCAGAGTTCATCTCTCTCCCCAATCTTTCTCTCTCTCCCCAGTGTTTCTCTCTGTCCACCTCCCCAGTGTTTCTCTCTCTTCTCCCCCCAGTGTTTCTCACTCTCCTCCCAGTGTTTCTCTCTCTCCCCCAGTGTTTCTCTCTCTCTCTCCCCCCAGTGTTTCTATCTCTCCCCAGAGTTTCTCTCTCTCCCCAAAGTTTCTCTCTCTCCCCAGTGTTTCTCTCTCTCCCCCCATGGTTTCTCTCTCTCTCCACCTCACAGTGTTTCTCTCTCTCCCCCCAGTCTTTCTCTCTCTCTCTCCCCCAATGTTTCTCTCTCTCTCTCCACCCAGTATTTCCCTCTCTCCTCCCCGCAGTGTTTCTCTCTCCCCCCCAGTCTTTCTCTCTCTCTCTCCCCCCAGTGTTTCTCTCTCTCCCACAGTGTTTCATTCTCTCTCTCCCCCCAGTGTTTCTCTCTCACTCTCCCCCGAGTGTTTAAATCTTTCTCTCCCCCAGTGTTTCTCGCTCTCTCTCCCCCCAGTGTTTCTCTCTCTCTCTCCACCCAGTGTTTCCCTCTCTCCTCCCCCCAGTGTTTCTCTCTCTCTCTCCGCCCAGTGTTTCTCTCTCTCCCCAACCAGTGTTTCTCTCTCTCCTCCCCCCAGTATTTCTCTCTCTCTCTCCCCAGTGTTTCTCTCTCTCGCCAGTGTTTCTCTCTCTCTCCCCAGTTTTTCTCTCTCTCCCCAGTGTTTCTCTCCCTCCCCCAGTGTTTCTCTCTCTCTCCGCCACCCAGTGTTTCTCTATCTCCCCCAGTGTTTCTCTCTCTCTCCCCTCAGTGTTTCTCTCTCTCTCCTCCCCCCAGTGTTTCTCTCTCTCTCCCCACAGTGTTTTCTCTCTCTCACCCCCCCAGTGTTTCTCTCTCTCTCTCTCCCCCCAGTTTTTCACTCTCTCTTTGTGTGCCCCCAGTTTTTTTCGCTCTCTCTCCCCCCCCAGTATTTCTCTCTCTCTCTCCCCAGTGTTTCTCTCTCTGTCCCCCTCCCCAGTGTTTCACTCTCTCCTCCCCCCAGTTTTTCTCTCTCTCCCCCCAGTATTTATCACTCTCTCCCCGGTGTTTCTCTCTCTCTCCCCAGTGTTTCTCTCTCTCCCCAGTGTTTCTCTCTCACCCCCAGTGTTTCTCTCCCTCTCCGCACCCCAGTGTTTCTCTATCTCCCCCCAATGTTACTCTCTCTCTCTCCCCCCAGTGTTTCTCTCTCTCCCCACAATGTTTCTCTCTCCCCCCGCAGTGCTTCTCTCTCTCTCCCCAGTGCTTCTCTCTCTCCCCCAGTGTTTCTCTCTCTCTCCCCCCAATGTATCTCAATCTCTACTCCCCCCAGTGTTTCTCTCTCTTCCCCCAGTGTTTCTCTCTCTCCCCCCAATGTTTATCTCTCTCACCCCAGTCTTTCTCTCTCCCTCTCTCTCTCCCAAGTGTTTCTCTCTCTCTCTCTCCCCCAGTGTTTCTCGCTCTCTCTCTCTCCCCAGTGTTTCTCTCTCTCCCCACACTGTTTTTCTCTCTCTCTCCCCAATGTTTCTCTCTCTCTCCCCCCAGTCATTCTGTCTCTCTCCCCCAGTGTTTCTCTCTCCCTCCCCCCCCCTGTTTCTCTCTCTCTCCCCCCCCCCAGTGTTTCTCTCTATCTCCCCCGCAGTGTTTCTCTCTCTCCTCCCACCTGTGTTTCTCTCTCTCTCTCTCTCCCCACAGTGATTCTCTCTCTCTCCCCCCAGTATTTCTCACTCACTCTCTCCCCCAGTGTTTATCTCTCTCTCCCCCCAGTGTATCTCAATCTCTCCTCCCCAAGTGTTTCTCTCTCTCCCCCCAGTGTTTCTCTCTCTCTCTCCACCCAGTGTTACCCTCTCTCCACCCCCCAGTTTTTATTTCTCTCCCCCACCCAGTGTTTCTCCCTCTCTCCCACACCATGTGCTTCAATCTCTCTCTCCCCCAGTGTTTCTTTCTCTCTCCTCCCCCCACTGTTTCTCCCTCTCGCCCACCAGTGTTCCTCTCTCTCTCTCTCTCTCCCCAGTGACTCTCCCTCTCCCCCCAGTGTTTCTCTCTCTCTCTATCCCCACAGTGTTTCTCTCTCTCTCCCCCCAGTGTTTCTCTCTCCCCCCCAGTGTTTCTCTCTCTCTCCCCGCAATGTATCCCAATCTCTACTCCACCCAGTGTTTCCCTCTCGTCCCCCAGTGTTTCTCTCTCTCCCCCCAATGTTTCTCTCTCTCTCCCCAGTGTTTATCTGTCTCACCCCAGTTTTTCTCTAGTCCCTCTCTCTCTCCCCAGTGTTTCTCTCTCTCTCTCCCCCCAGTGTTTCTCTCTCTCTCTCCACAGTGTTTCTCTCTCTCCCCCCACTGTTTCTCTCTCTCTCTCCCCAGTGATTCTCTCTCTCACTCCTCCCAGTGTTTCTCTCTCTCTCCCTCCCCAGCGTTTCTATCTCTCTCTATCCCCCCCCCGTGTTTCTCTATCTCCCCCCAGTATTTCTCTCTCTCCCCCCAGTGTTTCTCTCTCTCTCCCCCCACTTTATCCCAATCTCTCCTCCCCCCAGTGTTTCTCTCTCACTCCCAGTGTTTCTGTCTCTCCACCCAATGTTTTTCTCTCCCCCGCATTGCTTCTCTCTCTCTCCCCAGTGTTTCTCTCTCTCCCCCAGTGTTTCTCTCTCTCTCTCCCCCCAATGTATCCCAATCTCTACTCCCCCCATTGTTTCTCTCTCTCCCCGCAATGTTTCTTTCTCTCCCCCCAGTGTTTCCCTCTCTCCTTCCCGCAGTGTTTCTCTCTCTCTCGCCCCCCCCAATGTTTCTCTCTCTCTCTCCCCCCCCCCCAGTGTTTTTCTCTCTCTCTCACTCTCACCCCAGTGTTTCTCTCTCTCTTCACCCAGTGTTTCTCCCTCTCCCCCCAGTATTTCTCTCTGTCTCCCCGGTGTTTCTCTCCCTCTCCCCAGTGTTCTCTCTCTCCCCAATGTTTCTCTCTCACCCTTAGTGTTTCTCTCTCTCTCCGCCCCCCATTGTAGCTCTATCTCCCCCCATTGTTTCTCTCTCTCTCGCCCCACTGTTTCTCCCTCTCCCCCCAGTGTTTCTCTCTCTCTCCCCCCAGTGTTTCTCTCTCTCTCTCGCCCCAGTCTTTCTCTCTCTCTCCCCCCAGTGTTTCTCTCTCTCTCTCCCCCCAGTATTTCCCTCTCTCCCCCAGTGTTTCCCTCTCTCCTCCCCCAATGATTCTCTCTCTCTCTCCCCCCAGTGTATCTCAATCTCTCCTCCCCCCACTGTTTCTCTCTCTCCCCCCCCAGTGTTTCTCTCTTCTCCCCCCAGTATTTCTCGCTCGCTCCCCCCAGTGTTTCACTCTCTCTCTCCCCCAGTGTTTCTCTCTCTCTCCCCCCAGTGTATCTCAATTTCTCCTCCCCCAGTGTTTCTCTCTCTCCCCCAGTGTTTCACTGTTTCCCCCCAGTGTTTCTCTCTCTCTCCCACACAATGTGTTTCTCTCTCTCTCTCTCTCTGCCCCAGTGTTTCTTTTTCTCTCCTCCCCCCACTGTTTCTCCCTCTCTCTCCCCAGTGTTTCTCTCTCTCTCTCCCCCCAGTGTTTCTCGCTCTCCCCCTCCCAGTGTTTCTCTCTTTCTCTATCCCCCCCAGTGTTTCTCTCTCTCGGCCACAGTGTTTCTCTCTCTCTCCCCCCCCCAGTGTTTCTCTCTCTCACCCAACAGTGTTTCTCTCTCTCCCCCCAATGTTTCTCTCTCCCCCTCCCAGTGCTTCTCTCTCTCTCCCCAGAGTTTCTCTCTCACGCCCAGTGTTTCTCTCTCTCTCCGCCCCCTATTGTTTCTCTATCTCCCCCCAGTGTTTCTCGCTCTCTCCCCCCAGTCTTTCTCTCTCTCCCCCCAGTGTTTCTCTCTCTCTCGCCCCAGTCTTTCTCTCTCTCTCCCCCCAGTGTTTCTCTCTCTCTCCCCCCAGTATTTCTCTCTCTCCCCCAGTGTTACCCTCTCTCCTCCCCCAGTGTTTCTCTCTCTCTCCCCCCAGTGTATCTCAATCTCTCCTCCCCCAGTGTTTCTCTCTCTCCCCCAGTGTTTCACTGTTTCCCCCCAGTGTTTCTTCTCTCTCCCACACCATGTGTTTATCTCTCTCTCTCCCCCAGTGTTTCTTTCTCTCTCCTCCCCCCACTGTTTCTCCCTCTCTCTCCCCAGTGTTTCTCTCTCTCTCTCCCCCCAGTGTTTCTCGCTCTCCCCCTCCCAGTGTTTCTCTCTTTCTCTATCCCCCCCAGTGTTTCTCTCTCTCGGCCACAGTGTTTCTCTCTCTCTCCCCCCCCAGTGTTTCTCTCTCTCACCCAACGGTGTTTCTCTCTCTCCCCCCAATGTTTCTCTCTCCCCCTCCCAGTGCTTCTCTCTCTCTCCCCAGTGTTTCTCTCTCACGCCCAGTGTTTCTCTCTCTCTCCGCCCCCCATTGTTTCTCTATCTCCCCCCAGTGTTTCTCGCTCTCTCGCCCCACTGTTTCTCTCTCTCCCCCCAGTCTTTCTCTCTCTCCCCCCAGTGTTTCTCTCTCTCTCCCCCCAGTATTTCTCTCTCTCCCCCAGTGTTACCCTCTCTCCTCCCCCAGTGTTTCTCACTCTCTCCCCCAGTGTTTATCTCTCTCTCCCCCCAGTGTATCTCAATCTCTCCTCCCCCAGTGTTTCTCTCTCTCCCCCAGTGTTTCTCTCTCTCTCTCCACCCAGTGTTACCCTCTCTCCTCCCCCCAGTTTTTCTTTCTCTCCCCCACCCAGTGTTTCTCTCTCTCTCCCACACCATGTGCTTCTATCTCTCTCTCCCCCAGTGTTTCTTTCTCTCTCCTTCCCCCACTGTTTCTCCCTCTCGCCCACCAGTGTTCCTCTCTCTCTCTCTCTCTCTCCCCCCAGTGACTCTCCCTCTCCCCCCAGTGTTTCTCTCTCTCTCTATCCCCACAGTGTTTCTCTCTCTCTCCCCCCAGTGTTTCTCTCTCCCCCCCAGTGTTTCTCTCTCTCTCCCCGCAATGTATCCCAATCTCTACTCCACCCAGTGTTTCCCTCTCGTCCCCCAGTGTTTCTCTCTCTCCCCCCAATGTTTCTCTCTCTCTCCCCAGTGTTTATCTGTCTCACCCCAGTTTTTCTCTAGTCCCTCTCTCTCTCCCCAGTGTTTCTCTCTCTCTCTCCTCCCAGTGTTTCTCTCTCTCTCTCCACAGTGTTTCTCTCTCTCCCCCCACTGTTTCTCTCTCTCTCTCCCCAGTGATTCTCTCTCTCACTCCTCCCAGTGTTTCTCTCTCTCTCCCTCCCCAGCGTTTCTCTCTCTCTCCCTCCCCAGTCTTTCTCTCTCTCTCTCCCAGTGTTTCTCTCTCCCTCCCCCCATTGTTTCTCTCTCTCTCCCCTACAGTGTTTCCCACTGTGTCCCCCCAGTGTTTCTCTCTCTCTCTCCCCCCAGTGTTTCGCTCTCTCCACCCGTTGTTTCTCTCTCTCTCCCCCCAGTGTTTCTCTCTCTCCACCCATTGTTTCTCTCTCTCTCCCCACAGTGTTTCTCTCTCTCTCCCACCCCCATTGTTTCTCTCTCTCTCTCCACCCAGTGTTTCACTCTCTCCACCCAGTGTTTCTCTCTCACTCCCCAGTGTTTCTCTCTCTCCCCTGTTTTTCTCTCTCCATCTCTCCCCCCAGTGTTTCTCTCTCTCTCTATCCCCAGTGTTACTCTCCCTGTCCCCCGCCCCAGTGTTTCTCTCTCTCCTCCCCGCAGTGTTTCTCTCTCTCCCCCCAGTGTTTCTCTCTCTCCCCCCAGTGTTTCTCTCTCTCTCTCCCCCCAGTGTTTCTATCTCTCCCCAGAGTTCATCTCTCTCCCCAATCTTTCTCTCTCTCCCCAGTGTTTCTCTCTGTCCACCTCCCCAGTGTTTCTCTCTCTTCTCCCCCCAGTGTTTCTCACTCTCCTCCCAGTGTTTCTCTCTCTCCCCCAGTGTTTCTCTCTCTCTCTCCCCCCAGTGTTTCTATCTCTCCCCAGAGTTTCTCTCTCTCCCCAAAGTTTCTCTCTCTCCCCAGTGTTTCTCTCTCTCCCCCCATGGTTTCTCTCTCTCTCCACCTCACAGTGTTTCTCTCTCTCCCCCCAGTCTTTCTCTCTCTCTCTCCCCCAATTTTTCTCTCTCTCTCTCCACCCAGTATTTCCCTCTCTCCTCCCCGCAGTGTTTCTCTCTCCCCCCCAGTCTTTCTCTCTCTCTCTCCCCCCAGTGTTTCTCTCTCTCCCCCAGTGTTTCATTCTCTCTCTCCCCCCAGTGTTTCTCTCTCACTCTCCCCCGAGTGTTTAAATCTTTCTCTCCCCCAGTGTTTCTCGCTCTCTCTCCCCCCAGTGTTTCTCTCTCTCTCTCCACCCAGTGTTTCCCTCTCTCCTCCCCCCAGTGTTTCTCTCTCTCTCTCCGCCCAGTGTTTCTCTCTCTCCCCAACCAGTGTTTCTCTCTCTCCTCCCCCCAGTATTTCTCTCTCTCTCTCCCCAGTGTTTCTCTCTCTCGCCAGTGTTTCTCTCTCTCTCCCCAGTTTTTCTCTCTCTCCCCAGTGTTTCTCTCCCTCCCCCAGTGTTTCTCTCTCTCTCCGCCACCCAGTGTTTCTCTATCTCCCCCAGTGTTTCTCTCTCTCTCCCCTCAGTGTTTCTCTCTCTCTCCTCCCCCCAGTGTTTCTCTCTCTCTCCCCACAGTGTTTTCTCTCTCTCAGCCCCCCAGTGTTTCTCTCTCTCTCTCTCTCCCCCCAGTTTTTCACTCTCTCTTTGTGTGCCCCCAGTTTTTTTCGCTCTCTCTCCCCCCCCAGTATTTCTCTCTCTCTCTCCCCAGTGTTTCTCTCTCTGTCCCCCTCCCCAGTGTTTCACTCTCTCCTCCCCCCAGTTTTTCTCTCTCTCCCCCCAGTATTTATCACTCTCTCCCCGGTGTTTCTCTCTCTCTCCCCAGTGTTTCTCTCTCTCCCCAGTGTTTCTCTCTCACCCCCAGTGTTTCTCTCCCTCTCCGCACCCCAGTGTTTCTCTATCTCCCCCCAATGTTTCTCTCTCTCTCTCCCCCCAGTGTTTCTCTCTCTCCCCACAATGTTTCTCTCTCCCCCCGCAGTGCTTCTCTCTCTCTCCCCAGTGCTTCTCTCTCTCCCCCAGTGTTTCTCTCTCTCTCTCCCCCCAATGTATCCCAATCTCTACTCCCCCCATTGTTTCTCTCTCTCCCCGCAATGTTTCTTTCTCTCCCCCCAGTGTTTCCCTCTCTCCTTCCCGCAGTGTTTCTCTCTCTCTCGCCCCCCCCCAATGTTTCTCTCTCTCTCTCTCCCCCCCCCAGTGTTTTTCTCTCTCTCTCACTCTCACCCCAGTGTTTCTCTCTCTCTTCACCCAGTGTTTCTCCCTCTCCCCCCAGTATTTCTCTCTGTCTCCCCGGTGTTTCTCTCCCTCTCCCCAGTGTTCTCTCTCTCCCCAATGTTTCTCTCTCACCCTTAGTGTTTCTCTCTCTCTCCGCCCCCCATTGTAGCTCTATCTCCCCCCATTGTTTCTCTCTCTCTCGCCCCACTGTTTCTCCCTCTCCCCCCAGTGTTTCTCTCTCTCTCCCCCCAGTGTTTCTCTCTCTCTCTCGCCCCAGTCTTTCTCTCTCTCCCCCCCCAGTGTTTCTCTCTCTCTCTCCCCCCAGTATTTCCCTCTCTCCCCCAGTGTTTCCCTCTCTCCTCCCCCAATGATTCTCTCTCTCTCTCCCCCCAGTGTATCTCAATCTCTCCTCCCCCCACTGTTTCTCTCTCTCCCCCCCCAGTGTTTCTCTCTTCTCCCCCCAGTATTTCTCGCTCGCTCCCCCCAGTGTTTCACTCTCTCTCTCCCCCAGTGTTTCTCTCTCTCTCCCCCCAGTGTATCTCAATTTCTCCTCCCCCAGTGTTTCTCTCTCTCCCCCAGTGTTTCACTGTTTCCCCCCAGTGTTTCTCTCTCTCTCCCACACAATGTGTTTCTCTCTCTCTCTCTCTCTCTGCCCCAGTGTTTCTTTCTCTCTCCTCCCCCCACTGTTTCTCCCTCTCTCTCCCCAGTGTTTCTCTCTCTCTCTCCCCCCAGTGTTTCTCGCTCTCCCCCTCCCAGTGTTTCTCTCTTTCTCTATCCCCCCCAGTGTTTCTCTCTCTCGGCCACAGTGTTTCTCTCTCTCTCCCCCCCCAGTGTTTCTCTCTCTCACCCAACAGTGTTTCTCTCTCTCCCCCCAATGTTTCTCTCTCCCCCTCCCAGTGCTTCTCTCTCTCTCCCCAGAGTTTCTCTCTCACGCCCAGTGTTTCTCTCTCTCTCCGCCCCCTATTGTTTCTCTATCTCCCCCCAGTGTTTCTCGCTCTCTCCCCCCAGTCTTTCTCTCTCTCCCCCCAGTGTTTCTCTCTCTCTCGCCCCAGTCTTTCTCTCTCTCTCCCCCCAGTGTTTCTCTCTCTCTCCCCCCAGTATTTCTCTCTCTCCCCCAGTGTTACCCTCTCTCCTCCCCCAGTGTTTCTCTCTCTCTCCCCCCAGTGTATCTCAATCTCTCCTCCCCCAGTGTTTCTCTCTCTCCCCCAGTGTTTCACTGTTTCCCCCCAGTGTTTCTCTCTCTCTCCCACACCATGTGTTTCTCTCTCTCTCTCTCCCCCAGTGTTTCTTTCTCTCTCCTCCCCCCACTGTTTCTCCCTCTCTCTCCCCAGTGTTTCTCTCTCTCTCTCCCCCCAGTGTTTCTCGCTCTCCCCCTCCCAGTGTTTCTCTCTTTCTCTATCCCCCCCAGTGTTTCTCTCTCTCGGCCACAGTGTTTCTCTCTCTCTCCCCCCCCAGTGTTTCTCTCTCTCACCCAACAGTGTTTCTCTCTCTCCCCCCAATGTTTCTCTCTCCCCCTCCCAGTGCTTCTCTCTCTCTCCCCAGAGTTTCTCTCTCACGCCCAGTGTTTCTCTCTCTCTCCGCCCCCCATTGTTTCTCTATCTCCCCCCAGTGTTTCTCGCTCTCTCGCCCCACTGTTTCTCTCTCTCCCCCCAGTCTTTCTCTCTCTCCCCCCAGTGTTTCTCTCTCTCTCCCCCCAGTATTTCTCTCTCTCCCCCAGTGTTACCCTCTCTCCTCCCCCAGTGTTTCTCTCTCTCTCCCCCCAGTGTTTCTCTCTCTCTCCCCCCAGTGTTTCTCTCTCTCCCCCCCAGTGTTTCTCTCTCTCTCCCCGCAGTGTATCCCAATCTCTCCGACCCCCAGTGTTTCTCTCTCACCCCCCAGTGTTTTTCTCTCTCCCCACAATGTTTCTCTCTCCCCCCGCAGTGCTTCTCTCTCTCACCAAGTGCTTCTCTCTCTCCTCCAGTGTTTCTCTCTCTCTCCCCCCAATGTATCTCAATCTCTACTCCCCCCAGTGTTTCTCTCTCTTCCCCCAGTGTTTCTCTCTCTCCCCCCAATGTTTATCTCTCTCACCCCAGTCTTTCTCTCTCCCTCTCTCTCTCCCAAGTGTTTCTCTCTCTCTCTCTCCCCCAGTGTTTCTCGCTCTCTCTCTCTCCCCAGTGTTTCTCTCTCTCCCCACACTGTTTCTCTCTCTCTCTCCCCAATGTTTCTCTCTCTCTCCCCCCAGTCATTCTGTCTCTCTCCCCCAGTGTTTCTCTCTCCCTCCCCCCCTGTTTCTCTCTCTCTCCCCCCCAGTGTTTCTCTCTATCGCCCCCGCAGTGTTTCTCTCTCTCCTCCCACCTGTGTTTCTCTCTCTCTCTCTCTCCCCCCAGTGATTCTCTCTCTCTCCCCCCAGTATTTCTCACTCACTCTCTCCCCCAGTGTTTATCTCTCTCTCCCCCCAGTGTATCTCAATCTCTCCTCCCCCAGTGTTTCTCTCTCTCCCCCAGTGTTTCTCGCTCTCTCTCCACCCAGTGTTACCCTCTCTCCTCCCCCCAGTTTTTCTTTCTCTCCCCACCCAGTGTTTCTCTCTCTCTCCCACACCATGTGCTTCTATCTCTCTCTCCCCCAGTGTTTCTTTCTCTCTCCTCCCCCCACTGTTTCTCCCTCTCGCCCACCAGTGTTCCTCTCTCTCTCTCTCCCCCCAGTGACTCTCCCTCTCCCCCCAGTGTTTCTCTCTCTCTCTATCCCCACAGTGTTTCTCTCTCTCTCCCCCCAGTGTTTCTCTCTCCCCCCCAGTGTTTCTCTCTCTCTCCCCGCAATGTATCCCAATCTCTACTCCACCCAGTGTTTCCCTCTCGTCCCCCAGTGTTTCTCTCTCTCCCCCCAATGTTTCTCTCTCTCTCCCCAGTGTTTATCTGTCTCACCCCAGTTTTTCTCTAGTCCCTCTCTCTCTCCCCAGTGTTTCTCTCTCTCTCTCCCCCCAGTGTTTCTCTCTCTCTCTCCACAGTGTTTCTCTCTCTCCCCCCACTGTTTCTCTCTCTCTCTCCCCAGTGATTCTCTCTCTCACTCCTCCCAGTGTTTCTCTCTCTCTCCCTCCCCAGAGTTTCTCTCTCTCTCCCTCCCCAGTCTTTCTCTCTCTCTCTCCCAGTGTTTCTCTCTCCCTCCCCCCATTGTTTCTCTCTCTCTCCCCTACAGTGTTTCCCTCTGTGTCCCCCCAGTGTTTCTCTCTCTCCTCCCCAGTGTTTCTCTCTCTCTCTCCCCCCAGTGTTTCGCTCTCTCCACCCGTTGTTTCTCTCTCTCTCCCCCCAGTGTTTCTCTCTCTCCACCCATTGTTTCTCTCTCTCTCCCCCCAGTGTTTCTCTCTCTCTCCCACCCCCATTATTTCTCTCTCTCTCTCCACCCAGTGTTTCACTCTCTCCACCCAGTGTTTCTCTCTCACTCCCCAGTGTTTCTCTCTCTCCCCTGTTTTTCTCTCTCTATCTCTCCCCCCCCCTGTTTCTCTCTCTCTCCCCCCCAGTGTTTCTCTCTATCTCCCCCGCAGTGTTTCTCTCTCTCCTCCCACCTGTGTTTCTCTCTCTCTCTCTCTCCCCCCAGTGATTCTCTCTCTCTCCCCCCAGTATTTCTCACTCACTCTCTCCCCCAGTGTTTATCTCTCTCTCCCCCCAGTGTATCTCAATCTCTCCTCCCCCAGTGTTTCTCTCTCTCCCCCAGTG